>NC_040045.1:44090270-44690270 GCF_003713205.1 Coffea eugenioides | reverse complement strand
TATAATATCATTTTGGGAAAGAGAATACAATTTGATTCCAAATTTGCCCTTTTATGTGATTTCTTAATCGTCATAACACATTGGATTTATTGCTTAACTTTTCTAAATTGATCGATGTAGTTCTTTAATGAAAATTCAAGAGTTGATAACAAGATTGAAAGCCTCTTTAACAGTTTTTGTTTCATTGGTTCAGACAAGAAAGTTTAAATTACTCAAAATTATGAATGATTTACAATACTTTTAAAAGTAACTTGCAATAATTTACAAATATGAGAATACCTTTTTACACCAACTTAAAAGCCATACAAACAAGTTTATAAATAAAATTTAGCATGTTGTATCTTTTTAGTTGTCAAGCCATCGATTTGGACAAAAAAAATTAGAAAATTCAAAAAATATGTAAATGATTTATAAATTAACTAAAAACACCATACAATAAAGAAAATATTATCTGTGTAACTTGCAAAAATTTCAAATAAACTTTCAAATATATACTCTTGGTATTTTAGAACACGCTATATTTTATACCATCAAAATAAACCTTTATACTTTTTATTTTTATTTTTCATTTGTTATTAATATACTCACGTTTTGGTAATAAAAAGTAAGACAGCAAAGGGCAAAATTTGAAATAACATTAAATTTACTCTCCCAAAATAAATTTTTTAACATTATATTTTAAAATGGGTTGTAATGATACAGAAAGCTTAAGGCAAGGGAGGCAAGTGAATTTTTTAAAATATTAGGGTACCAAGTGAAACTATCAAAAACTTTAGGGGAGGTTTTTGTAATTATCCAAAAAAAAAAACAATTTCTTAGAGCCATACCAGTCACCGAAGTGTTTTCAACTTTTCTATTACCTCTATACACGAAGGTAAAGAAATTTTATATTGGTCCCGGAAAATGCAGGGAGTTTTACGTAAGCAAAGGGACCCCGAAAAGTTTATACAATGCTTATAGCTGGGCCCTAAGATGTTCTAAACCACAAGGTTATGCAAATCGAAATCTTAATCTTCACGGGTGTTGTTAGTTAAAACCTCATGCAATGATCTACGTGTTCTGCCTCGGCAGCTTCCTGTTTCTTTAAAAAAATTTTCGGGGATGATTTATTCTTTTTACTATTCTTTCTACTCCAAAATAGACAAGAAGCAAGAGAGATAAAAGCAAGATGAATTGTTGGGAAAATAATTAGTTTATGTTTGTTTTTCATCTCCATCCTACCTTAGATGGGGTCACTCCACTCGAGTCGCTCGTTCACTTCGCCAAAGTACCTTCACACTTGCATGAAGGGTTAACTTCTGCAGTTTTGTGTCCCTCCCCCATCCCTCTCCGAGGCTAGAGAGCCACCATAAATGAGAGAGGGACTGAGAAGAAACAGCTAGCCACCTTGAGAAAGAAATAAAAGAGAGAGATCAGAGAAATGGGAGGCATGAGGACTGTGTTGGGTGAAGCAATACCGTCCACAGTGATGTTCATAATGGAGTTTTGCACTATTAGCTTAACCATCATGGCGAAGACAATTATCTCAAGAGGGATGAGCCCTTTTGTTTTTGTTGTTTATACTAATGCTCTTGGCTCAATCTTGCTCCTTCTATATTCGTGCCTATGTTATAGGAACCAGTATGATCTCCCACACTCTCCCCAGTAGCTTCCTCCTAACACAGACACACACACCCCATCGGGCACATAGTACAACAGCACACTTCATAAACATCAGAATCATGAACACAAGATTCATATTCACCTAAGCTTCTTCCTTTGTTATTCTCGTTTTTTGGCAGATCAGAGCAGCCGTTGCTTACCTTGCAACTCCTCCCACGTGTTTTCCTCCTTGGCCTAATCGGGTTTGTTTTCCTGCGCACTCTCTTTATCCCACAATTCATCTTTTACATGCTCAGACTGCAAGGAAGTTAGAGTTTCATTGTATGAAAAAATGTAAATTAATTTAGAGAATGGAGATTTTTATTTCATGCAGATGTTACTAGGCTTATAAATGGTAACCATTTTCTGAGTAGAACTTCCTTCAGGTGCTTCTATAATTACTGAAGCATTTGCGAAGAATTGAAAAGAAAATCGGCTCTTTTCTCAAAAATAAGAAAAAAAGAAAATGAGATCTGCAAAAAGGGCTGTTCCTTGATTTTATTATCTTCAAATAATTGTGGTCGACTTTAACTTGTGGTTAATTGCACCTGGCAGGATAACTGTAGCTCAAAACCTTGCATTTCTTGGACTAAGCTACGGTTCTCCCATTGTTGCATGTGGCATGGGCAACTTGATCCCAGCTTTCTCCTTCATCCTCGCTATAATAATCAGGTAAGCTTATAACTATTCTCTCTTTGATTTAATTTAATGTCTTCATCAGTTATTCCAATCCAAAATATTCTAACCCTCGCCTGGCGCTGTGGTTGGTTAACATCAAGGAAACAATAAGTACTTCAATCATGAAACAGCCAGCTATAAAGAATATAAACAATATAAAGGGGAAGAAAAGAATATAAAGAATCTTCAAGGCATCCGCGTTTGGACGGGGCATCTTTGGTCGAACCAAAAACTATTGTTAATATAAGCTTAGTCAAGATTCATCCCTCTGGGATATTCATTGCAGATTCAGTTGCCTGGGGACAAATTTTGGGGTGGCGAATATGGATTTATGGTGAATATTCTTATAAGGAACGCGTGGTGTGGTGGGTTTTGTTGCGCCTTTGGCATTTGCTTACCATTACAAAACAAGAAATTAATAGTACTAATAATAAATAAATACATAAATAGCTGAGAGAGGGAATGAAGTGTTGTAGTTGGAGTATGAAATAGCTGACTCAAGAACTCGACAATAATTCATACTTGAGGAGGTGATTTTTGGGGGGCGGTTGAACCAGCCGAAATCAGCCTCTCCGGAGGTGAGTGGTATCTGTGTGTCCGAAGTGAATGGCGGGGCTTCTCCCCTGGGATCACTCCGACGATCAAGTTAGTGTGAGAACGAGAGAAAAGCAGTAGTATTGTCAAATGAACAGTCTGCTTACTTGCGAAATGTACATGAGGGGTATTTATAGAGTGAGAGTGGAGGTCAGGACGGAGGGTTCATGCCGGTGGGATCCATGTCCTGACATTACGGCTCTGTTCCCTGCCAGGAGGCCTGGCTTTGACACTGTAGCCGCCTGGGTCGGATGACGGGGTCCTGCGCAGCAGTCATTAAGATCACCCAGTGCTTTTCAGATAAAGCACTGGTCCTGGGTGTCGTCAGGGGTGTTGACATCATCAGCGTCTAGCCGAGGTGACAGCCAGGGGTGCAGAGGTCATCCAAGTAGGAGACCATGGACCGAGCCGAGCTCAGGGTCCGGATCGGGGAATGAATGTGTTCGTGTAGAGACGAAACGAGGTCACCTCGGCAACTGCCGAGGTGAGCACCCTCAATACTCATAGGGGAAAGTTCAGTGGTCCGCTTTAATGAATTTAAAGCAATTATTTTCGAGTTTTTGTTTGGTAGTGTGGCTAAGTGAATTCATCCGCACAGAAGAAAGGAAAATGATTGGAAAAGCTTGAGCAATCAAGTGAAAGCGATGGCACCGTGATTTCATTTGTGGGAGCAACATCGGTCGCTCTCTACAGGGGCCCTGTGGTCAAGCAGTCTCCGCTGCCCTCATTTTCACTGCAGCTAATTCCACCGCCACTTTTAATCTTTTCCTCACCGCAGGATGAGAATTGGATTCTCGGTTGCGTTTTATTAGCAGCTGCTTCATTAGCAATTTCAGTTTGGAATATTATTCAGGTACATACATGTGCAAGCACGAGTAACCTCGCTATTTTCTTCTTTGTCACTTCTTTTCTTTCTTTTTTTTTCCCCTTTATAAGCATTTTTCCATCGATAAAAGATGATACACGAGAACTTTTGTGTGGACCTAGCTAAAGATATAGGGCCGTTTGATAAAATTGAAGTTTGAATTCTAAAAATTAAGTGCTGAATTATTTAAATTACACGTGTTTAATAACTAACTAGATTACAATATTGAATTGAAATATCGCACAAATAATGTGTTTCTACTTTCAAAAAAAAGTATCTTTATTTGTGTATTTGGAGAAAAAGAAAAATTTGCATATGTGTGGAAGAGAGAAAATAATAAAATAATTTAGAGGTAGTGTTTAAATGTGTGTATTTATATATAAGAGAGTGTGTGTGTGTGCATACGAGTGTGTCGAATATAAAGAAAACAAATCTGTACCATATGCAAGAATAGTATGAGAATGTATTATGAGTGTGTGAGGTATAGTATGTGTGGTGAATTCAAAAGAAATTCAATGAAACTTTTTTACTTAAAATTTTGTATACAAATCAAGAGTGCTTAATACATGAAGTGGTAAGGCATTTATGTTATCAAATATGCTGAATTTAGAAAACACCAAATGAATTAATTTTCAATATAAAGTAGAGTTATCAAACAGACTCTTAATGGGTTGGTTCTCAGTTGTTATATTTTAATTATAGAATTTGATTTTAAAAAATCAATTTTTATGATGTTACCGTTTGATTTTGTATTCAGATTATAGATTTCTTTAATAGCTAAACAAGCTAAAATGCATAATCCATCAAAGAGTAACTTTTACTGACTTTAATTATTCTCTATAATTATTTTCCATAATCAATTTTACAGAATCTAAAGCAACGAGAACAAAGCCAATATTACTATCGCTTAGTTATATAATGTAGTAAGGTGAAATCCATCATCTATATATATTCTCTCTAACAATTAAGCTTATACTAGTATACACCAAATTTGATATCCATAGACGTATTTTTAACTGCTTTTCTTTCTATCTTGCTACTAAACAATTGATCACATTAGACTGTAGTTATATTTCATTTTTTTTGTTGTTGGGTCAGGTGGGAACTGTCGAAAAATACCCACATGTCATGAAAATAGTTTCTTTTTATAGCTTAGTCGGGACCCTCCTGTCTGCCATACTTTCGGTAATCATAGAAAGAGATGTCGATGCTTGGAAATTAAAGCTTGACATGGAGCTTCTCGTTATTATTCTAACAGTAAGTATATTTTACATTTGCATCTTCCAAATCGCATTTTATTGCATTTTTTTTTTTTAGAAATTTCCTGCCAATCATGCAAATATTTTGACGCATGTTTACAGGGTATTTTTGGGAGTGTAATCCGTAGCAGCGTCCACCTCTGGTGTATGCAGAAAAAAGGCCCTCTTTTTGCTTCTATATTCAAGCCAGTGGGAATTCCCATTGCAAGCATGTTTGGCTGTTTCCTATTTGCAGATACATTTCACTAATGGAGGTAGTAGCTTCCTCTGTTTACCTTTACACTTTTTTTTTTTTTTCTTTTTACCCCTATTTATTCCCTTAATCTTTTAAACGTATAACGAATTCTTGTTTATTGGCGGAAGCCAAGAACTTGTTTGGACTATAAGTTTTTGTAGAAAAATTTATGTAAGGTAAAAAAATGATTGAAAAATATGTCGAGAAAATTTTGTCTTAAAACTCGTTATCCAAAAAAGGAGCAAGGAAAAAGAATGTCAGTATCTTCGCTCTTTATTTGCTTTGTACCATATAATTTGCTAGTAGACGAAAAATTACGTTGAAGATTTCATGGTTAAGTTACCGTCGATGGGTGCAGAGCTTCTAAAATTTAAATTACAAGGAAAAAGTTCAGAGCAACATTAATGAAGAAGTACCGTGTTAAGATCAAACGTTTAATTTCACGAGAATTTTTAAAACAAGTGTTTAGTGGACATTTGTTTATATATATATTTAGATTACATTTAACTTCACTGTTTTCCATTTTATATTTGGCAATTTTCCAAATTAATTGTATTTTTAAAAATTAATATATAATGTCTCACTTAACAGGAGTCTCTTTTAACAAGTGACTAGTAAACACCCAACCTTAGTACAAAAATTCCAAAAAAAAAAAAAAAAAACACATTTTGTGAATCCGTAAATCTTGAAAACCCTCTTCTAAATTATTAGCATAAAATAATTTTTGTTATCCACACATATATCGAGTTAAGTGAATAACGTGATCGTGCAGCATCATAGGAGCTTTGGCATGCGGATTGGGTCACTACACCCTGATTTGGGGACAAATCATCAGTTATGATGAAGCGGGCATTAAAAACCACAAGAGCAGGAGTTCTCCATCTGATGATCAGAAGACCCCGCTTCTGCAGCAAGAAGACTCACAAGTATGAAGAGTGCCTAAGTAGCAAAACTGGTACAGAAATAAAAAATCACTGCAAAATTAATTAATTAATTTTTTTGAACAAATCAATCCTGTTGGAAAGGTGTATTTTAGAAACACAAAAAGGTACGAGTGGAACAATGAACATGTTGTTGTTCATCGTTTCCTTTTTCTTTTTTTTTTAAAAAAAAAAAAAACCGAAAATAGAAAAGGCCTTTTCTTTTCTCACAAGTAGTGGGAAATTCAATTCTGAAGCTTGTAAATGGATGTATCATATGCCCAGAACTGTTGTACAAAGAAGAAAAAGAAAGAAAGATTGTACATAAGAATTTGAGGTGATTTTCGTTCCATGCATTTTTTGTGGAGTAACAAGTAGTAAGGTTTTTACTTCTTGGTAAATGTTTTTACTTTTATTACGGGTAGAATTTGTAACCCGAAAAAGCATGTAGCTATTATAATTGATGAAGAATTCCAATGGGTTTGTTTCCCAAAAAGGAAAGATATATGGTCGGATTAAAACATTGATGAAAACAGAGTACTGAAACCTTTTACATTAAGCTCCCCAAAAAAAAAAACTTACATAGTAGTTGTATTAATATTATGGCAAACTACATAATGTGACAGCATCATTTAACCCGTACACTGCAAGGTGGGTGGGGCTGCAGGTTATTTTTCAGAGAAAGGAGAAAGAAAAGATTTCAGGATTATTAAATGGACCCTATGAGAGAGAATTCCATCTATGCCTTGAGGAGATAAGCATCGAGCTCCTGGAAATTCTTGGCTGCAAAATCCTTGATGATGTCTGGGTTTGGAATTTCATCGCTTGTCTTCTCAAACTCACAAATCCATTTCACCAAGCTCCCATCACCCTTTGGACTCACGACCAGGGTGGCCTTGAAAAGCTTGTAGAATTTCAAGAGATCCCCCTCGATCACACTGTACCTCACAGTTTTGTTCCCTTCGTCGACAAATTCAATCTTCTCCTTCGAGAAAGTAATTTCCGGGGATCCTATACAGCGGCAGATTTATATTAAGAACTTTCAGTGACATTTAATCTAAGTAGATGCATATTCTCTCCAAGAAATCGCCAGACCAGAATTCTTTATCCCCACCCTTCTGCAATTAATCGCCTAGCAAAATACATCCCTCCTATAACAATGAATACCAGGGAAGAATGACATAATGTGCCGGACATCAAGAGATGACCATTAAGTTCATGATGTATAATTAACAACCATTATGGGGTTTAACCAGTGAACATACCATGCAATTGTGAATAAAATAAGCATTGCACCAAATTTAGCCTTTTAGCATTGACCAATTAATTACTCCATGAAAAGCGTCTGGTCCCTATAAAACTTGGATTTGGGAAAAAGCTAAAAAGACAAGCAGAAAGGAATATCCCAAGAGTAACCAAAAGTTGTCCTACTTATTATTTACTAACATATAAGTCGACCGCTTAATTACCTTCAGCATACTTGACCAAACGAACAGAGCCAACTGATTTTCCATCACCTTCAAGAACTTCAATGCTCTTGTACTGATTAGGGCAGGCCTTGGGGAAAAGAGCAACGGAGTCCATGATGGCATCCCAGAACTTATCTGCTGAAGACTTGACCTCCACTTCCACATCTAGTTTCGCTGCCATTCCCGATTCTTGTTGTGTACTAGTAATTGATAGACTAACAAAGAAAGTGAAGAGCAAGCTTTAGAAGACTGAGCTCTGCAAGAACCTTGGTGAAGCAGGCATATATATATATAGAGGCAAGTACTGAATAGTAGTACTAAAATCAATGTCTTGAATGGCCCCCATTTTCATATTGGCCATTAAAAGCTAGCCGTCTACTTCATCTGCCACCACTCACCAGTCACCAGCGACCAGACTATGAGATTTGCCACACACTTCCATGCCTTCCTAGCAGTAACATGTATTTATTTCTTTACGGCAACCGTTACCATTCAAGGCTTACTAATGGTAATGGGTGAATAAGTCTGTCGAGTGTTTCTTTACGTTACGTTTCTTGTAACAATGATGGTGTCTATAGTCTTCTGGCTGAATAGGGAAATTTTCACAGGGCAATTTGAAGCAAGAGTAATAATTCAAGTAAATGAAAACGTAAACAATCAATTTTTTTTTTGTTTGTTATGAGAAGTTTAACTGATTCAAAGTCCAAAGGAAAAGTCAGTGATGGATATTCATTACAACACTAATATTTTCTTAGAATATGCCACTATCGTATTAGGAAGTAAAGTGAAACAAAATATTCCGATCATGGCAATATTGCAAAAGCTACAACTCTTCCTTCACTTCTCTTCAACTTTTTAGCTAACCTAACCAACCGATCTTGAAACCAGAGCCATTATTCAAGATCTGAAACTTATAATTGCCCATTTACGTGCTTTTTCTTTTAAAAGAGCCAATTTTAAGCTGCTTATAGCAAAAGTATTGGAAATGATAACACTCTTACCATCACATTTCTTTTCAAACGACTCTATAGAGAAACACTAATAATAAATGCATCCATCTTCGTACCCAGACAAGAAAGAGAAAGAGAAGGAGGGGGGGCCTTGGCGGGCTAAGCCATCTATCTCTCTTCACTCAAATCACCAGAGAGTTTGTGATAAAGGGAATTAATTACATATGGAAAATGAAAAGTCCTTGTCCTTGTGTGAGTCACAACTGACAATTCAATATGAACCGTTAGCTTAATTTTGACGTACAACACCAATCTATGACATAAAAAAAATTTCCTGATTTATTTTGTCCTTCCGTTATGGTTGGTCTACTCTTCTAAGCACTGGTTTGGAGCTTCCTTTCCTCATGGGCACGTTATTCTTTGTGAACAGCAGTTAGAAAAGAATCTGTTATGAGTCAAATCTGGAAGAAACATCCATCCCAAACGTCCAAGTCATTAACCAAAACAGTTGAAACTCTTCAATTTTGTTATTGAAGTTTCATTGATCCATTCAAAGGGAACATTGAATTCCTGGCCTCTCATCGGTATGGGTTTGGGAAATTCATTTTTATTACCACAGCGGTCCGCCCTTTTAATAGTAGTGCCAGCAATAAAGATGCCCACAAAAGTGGATAGACGCAGAGTGGTGTCCCACAAATTAATTAATGGCTCTGCGGTTCCTTTTTTTTTTTTATAAAAAAAAAAAAGAAGGCATTTTGCTTAGAAATTAAAATTCACTACTCTCAGGCAATCTAGGATGAGGAGGATCCACAGTTTCCACAAAGGTAGACCACTTACGTTATCTCTTCGCGGGACTAATTTTAACGTAAATTAGATTATTACTTAGTTCATGGGACCGGAATTAATTCACTGGCTTGAATGGATTGTTTAACGGATAACACAATAATAGCGATAGAGATGTAAACTCTCTCCAAAATAGAAAATATTAAGCGGGGCCGGGCTTTAAAGTACACCAATCCATACGCGGCCTCAAATCGCTCAAGCCCAAACAAAGGCCCGTAGCTAACAACAATCAAGATAAACAAGGCTCAACAGCTGAGCTCCACTACTGCCACCTCCGGTACTAAGTAAGCACTGACGTCGGCCTTGGAACTGCCAAGAAAAATCAAACACCATTTTTCGCAATACATTTTCGATCCGATATTAGTATATCATATAATTCACTACAAATTACTTGTACCAATTTGTTAAGAGATGCTATCTTTATTTTTTTTTTTTTTAAAAAAAGAGAGATGCATGTTAGTTGCGATCATAATTTTGGGTGTTATCTCGATCCCATTTTGAAGCTATTGAGATTATTACTCAACTACAAATCATGCTTCTTCTTCTTTTTTTTTTTTTAAAAAAAAATACTACAAATCATACTTATAGTTCATTAAGTTAAAAAACAGCCAAAAAAAAAGAAGAAAAAACACACTCTCTCTAGTGCATGGAAATAACTGTTGAATCCGATTCTACATTTTAGATATTTTGTTTTTCTTTTTTAAGATGCCCTGTTGGATTTTGAGTAAACTTTTTCCAAGATACACTTGTATTCTTTGGGTTAGAATTTAAGCTGACGACGGTAGGTAATGAAAGAGGTATAATGTTTATTTATTTTTTTTTTTTTTGTTAATGATTGCTGGAAGCAATTAATCCAGAAAGTCATGCAGAGGCATCAAAGTTTCATGCCGTGCTTTGGTTGAATCGGATATGTCATCCATATCTTAAACAAACACACAATATTAGGGTGTGTTTCGATTGCCATTTTCGAAAAAAAATTGTTATATTTTCTGTGAACACATTTTCCAATTACCTTTTTATCTCGCATACATCAAATCGTTACAGTATTTTTTCTACAAAAAAATCCAAAAAAATGCAATCCAAATAAGGCCTTAGTTTCTCACACGACGACTCGCCAACAATTGTCATGAACGTCCTTTTTCAAACCACTAACAGCATAAAACAGCCCTTTTTCTTGCTTACTAAATTCTAATTGCAACACAGGTAAATCATATAAAAGATTAGAAAGTAATCAAAATGAAAAGGAAACAACAACAACAATCTTTTCCCAAGTCACACAAAATCGTAAGGAGGTGAGGCTGCAGCTCCTCTTTCCTTTTCAGAGGTACCTCCCTTACCCCACCACACCACACCACCCCCCTCTATCAAAGGTAAGCAACCGGTTTGGCCATTTTATTCATTCCTTTGTTTACTTTTTCTTGTTCATCAAGTGAGATTTGCAGGTTGTTGGCTGATTGGTATTACTACATTTTTTTGAGTATTTCTCAAAGCTAGTCTCTCAGTTCAGTTGCTTTGTACGCACTCCTACAGGATTCTGATGCTACATAGTATCAAATTCTGCTTATACTTAATATCCTTCTCCAATTCTCTCAATCTGTATAATCAGCACGACTCCGGTTCAACACCAACCAGTCTATAATGAGGTAATGACCATCATATTAACTTCTCTTCCTCCATATTTTTGTGAGCCAGCTTTGTAAGTTCTCATTCTCCTTTTCCTGTTGCATAGCATAGACTGCCATGAGTATAGCCCTTCACTCTTCAACTGAATGCGTGCTTTATTCAATCCACAAACTGGAGATCATCTTAAGCAAGAGTTGTCATGCCGTTCGGTTTGGTTTCAGCGTGGAATAAGCGCCGCAGAAGCAAGTCTGAAGATCACATCAATCCTTGTATGTTTCAGTTTCTAATATCTCGTGTTCTTCTACTCCTGTTGCGTTACAACTTAGTTGTTGCACCCATGCAATTCACTTGCTTTTTTGGCGATCAATTCTTTAATTTCTGCTTTTCCTTTTCAGGGGTGTATAAACCAGTGGAATGTTGGAAAATTGAGGGCAGCGCTCCACCTGCAAAAAGACACCATGGATCAGCAGTTTTCACGCTTAAAGAAATGGAAGAGGCAACACATTCTTTCAGTGAACAAAATCTACTTGGGAAAGGAGGATTTGGTCGAGTCTACAAGGGTACTTTACGGTCTGGAGAGGTACATTTGCTAAAACATAAAAAAAAAATTTCTAGGCAAAATTGCTCGTGCACATCCATGGTATTATGTTTTTTCACATAAAATTGGTGGTCCAATTGGAGTTCGATCTTTCAAGTTCACAACAATAGTTGAAAACAAATGAAGAAAGAGGAAGACCAAAAAGTATGGTTTATAAGAATATTTTTTTCAAGTCACAGATTGTAGCAATCAAGAAAATGGACCTACCGTCATTTAAAGCAGCAGAAGGGGAGCGCGAATTCCGGGTGGAAGTTGATATCTTAAGCAGATTGGACCATCCCAATCTTGTATCTTTAATAGGCTATTGTGCAGATGGGAAGCATAGGTTCTTGGTTTATGAATATATGCCACGAGGGAATCTGCAAGATCACTTGAACGGTTTGTTTGTTTGTGAATTCTGCACTACTTCTCTAAACTTTTGTGCTTGAAGATGTATTAGTCTTACAACAGCTTCCAGGTATTGGAGAACTGAAGATGGATTGGCCTTTGAGACTCAAAGTGGCTCTTGGAGCAGCAAGAGGACTTGCATATCTCCATTCCAGTTCTGCTGTCGGAATCCCCATTGTACACCGAGACTTCAAATCAACCAATATCCTGCTAGACAACAACTTTGAAGCCAAGGTACATCCACTTCATAAAAATCTCCAAAAGATTCCACCATGATTCGTAGGAAGTGCTTTTATGATATAACAATTGTTGCAAGTTCTGGCGTTTTTGCAGATTTCAGACTTTGGACTTGCAAAGTTGATGCCAGAGGGCCAGGAAACCTGTGTAACAGCAAGAGTGCTGGGTACTTTTGGCTACTTTGATCCAGAATATACGTTGGTACGTATCCATAAAGACAAAGGATTACAAATTTTATCTTCTATTCTCCATAAATGAAAATAGGAATTTCTCTTCATTATATAAGATATCAGCACTAGAAAACTAGAACTCGAGATTTTTCTGATTTCTCTTCTATCAACACTAGAAAACAATAGGCTTTAACCACTTCATGTTCATAATTCCTGTTTCAGAACTTAATGCCACAACCATTTAAACAAAAACTTGGAAGATACTTTCAACCGATCAAAAGATAGAAAAAAATAAACTAGCAGCCTTGCAACAGTTAAATTCTTTTAACTGCATAATAAAGTGTTCCGAGACAAACCCTAACTGTTTATTTTCACTTAAAAACGCATCATGCAAAAGCACACAGAAGTGCAATTAAAAGGAAGAATAAGCAGAAACAGAATTTCAGAAGCCAAGTAGGCGGCAATTATTGTGATTATTCGCTTATCATCTTCTTTCTTCTTTTCTTATTTCCCCATTGCCCCCTCTAATTTTTTGTTTCTTGGTCCAAAGGGAGACTCCAAGCCTTGTTCTCTTTTCTTATTTCACCATTCCCACCTCAATTACAAAAACATACATTTAAATTAGCAATTCTGTTACAAGGATGTTTTATTTATTTTCCGGTCTTTTGTATACAGATTAATGCAGTTTCCCATGCCACCTTGATCTTATGTATCTGCGTTTTTTCTACAATGAACAAGGGATTTACGCCTTTCTTTTTCCTTCCTTTGAAAACTTATGAGATAAGAAAGTAATACTATCAAGGGTTGGTTCTTACTTGGTTTCATTAATTGGCAACAAGGACTGAGCCTTGGATCTATCTACCTTGGCAACAGACAGGAAAACTCACTTTACAAAGTGATGTTTATGCATTTGGAGTGGTTCTGCTAGAGCTTTTGACTGGACGGAGAGCAGTTGACCTGAACCAAGGACCAAATGATCAGAACTTAGTACTGCAGGTAACAGCAAATGCTCATTGTCATGGTCATGACATGACAAAAACAGTTCAAAATATCTCCATAAAAGCCTAATAGCTGCTTCATGGGTGCTGCAGGTTAGGCACATATTGAATGATAAAAAGAGGTTGCGCAAGATAATTGATCCAGATATGAGCAGGAATTCATATACAATGGAGTCTATAGCCATGTTTGCTAGCCTTGCATCGCGCTGTGTACGAATTGACAGTACTGAACGGCCCTCAATGATAGAATGCGTTAAGGAGCTCCAACTAATTGTCTACACAAATTCAAGGGGACTAGGGATGACACTGCATACTTTCAGAATGATTTAAACAAACAACAATCTTTTTCATACAAAAATTAGAGATGCATCATGATACACCGTGTAAATGATCTTCCAGCTAAGAAGACTGTACTGCAACCTAGAATCTTCAAAGTTCAAGAAATTCTTAAGATTTTTACAAGCAACCCTCAGTTTATTGATTGGTCATATATGATAAACATACTCATAGGTGTCTGAAGGAAGATGGTATTTTTATAATTTAATGACTCAAAAAGAGTTTCTGATAGACAGCCAGAAGCATCAGGTGTCATATTTTTCCTTCTTTTTTTTTCCTCTTTTAGCTTCACCATTTTCTGATAAGGTATTTCTCTCGTGTAATTTGAAGATTTGTACAACAATGTGAATAAAATCTGAGACATTGCTCGTCTTTTCCTTATGTATAATAGAGAACTATTCCATAACATCCTTTCACGGATTGTCATGGGAAACAATATTGAAGTGAACTGTAGTAACCTTCAAACAGAAGTACATAATATCCTTCTATGAAATATATGGACCAGAAGAGTTAACAAGAGCTATCGGCTTCCAAATAGTTCGCGTATTGTCACTTGCTTTATAGGTTCCACAATGTTCTTCAGGTTGTCCAGAGAGTAGTTAAACAAGTTCAGCAGTAAATAAGAAGTTTACAGGACTGGAGTTTCACATATAAATGGTAGATTTAACATGTTAACACGTTCAAGAATCCAGGTTTCACTTGCTTGTCAGCCAGCAAGCAGGAAAGAGTAAAAAAGAAACATGCTCTAAAAGCAAACAGCTCGTTTGACAAGAATGTCAGAATAAAGTGTAGTGGAAATAGCTATGAGCAAAAGGTTGAAACTCAATAATAAAATCATCAAAAAGTCAGCTAGGAAAATCTAGTTGCCCTTCCAATCTAAACCTATCTAATGATTATCATTATCAAAATTAAAGCAGGCAATAAATGCAGAATCAATTAAAGAAACCAAAAAAAGAACAAGTAGAGTCACCTGAACAGATTTTAATCATATAATAGAGTTATGTTACAAAAGGTCCGATGACTTACAAGCATCTGCCAAGAAGATGCAATTATAATTTCAATTACAGCAAGCAAAAGCTAGGGAAAGAAACCAAGTATGCACAATGGGTTTCTCTAACGAAGGCAATTAAGTCAGAACGCTTTAATACCTCAAAAAGTACAAAATCATTTTGACTCTCCATTTACGAATAAGGTTCCTGGCTGTAAGTATCCATTTCAGAAGGGCTAGTCAAGACTGGAATTTGCTTGCACATCAAGTGTTTACGCCTCTGCAATGTCAGCAGGACTAAGATGGTGTCTGTCCTGACAATGCTATATCCTGCTTTTGTGTACATATTCAAAGGAGCCTCATCAATCATTCTACAGTGTAAGTAAACATCCCTCGAGGAAGTCATATGAGCAATCAATTCCTCACTTGCTTTCAGTAAATGCCATCCAATGCCCCTCCTGAAAATTTGAATTCAACTTTCACTCACAATAATGTTGAAACAATTAAGTTATAGTCATCAAACAACAGCAACACAACACAGCAAGACACCGATGCAATGGCAAGACAAATGAAACTAACAGCCCCCAGGATATACTGCTTATCTTTGCAGTGCAAGTAGGATATGCAAAGTTGCTGCCTTAATGCGGACGGTAAAGTTTAAACATTTGTCAATATAAGGTGCAAAAGGTCTTTCAAAATTCAACACGTACTCAGAGTAAGTCAAGGAATATCATTTACTGGAGAAACCAATCCCTTTGTATTGGTGTTTTTACACAGGAACACCTAACCCTTTCTAGCTGATATTTCTTTTTCTTTTTCTTTTTTTTGAAAATTACGAAATTATACAGACAACAGGGGAGAAATACTAAAAAGTGAGTTTCTCTGCTGCCCTCCATTGATGGTTTGTTATAAAATTTTGTCATCCACATATAATAGAAGGAGTAACAATTTAAAATTTCAAAGTTATACCTTCTAAGTGACTCCTTTACAGTCATATTGCTTATATATGGAGAATTTTTGGGAGCAGTAGGTGTAGGAGGAGAAGCATTAGCACCCTTCTTGTTAAAACACACCTCAACTGTCCCAGCTAACTGTAAATCCTCCTCTTCATCCTCCTTATAGAAACCGACTAGTGTTGCAGTATGAGGCATTAAAGTCCTCCTCTCAATCAGATACTGCTTCACCAAATACTCCAAGAATCGGACATACCCTTTAGGCAACAACATGGATTCAGCAAAAGTCTCGGACAATAAACTAACCGTCATATCCATTTCTTCTTGATCCATCATTCTTATGTACAAAAACCCAGATTTTAATTCCTGAAAATACCTATAACTCTCAAGAAACTGAAGCTTTTCAAGCTCTTCATTAGTAAGAAATCGCCCTGTTTGAAGTGCATTCTGGAGGGTCGGCGTAGAAGAGGTGGAAGAAAAAGAAGATTGGGAGGTCGAAAGTGGGAAGATGAGATTGAACGCTGTGTGTTTAGGGAAGACGACAAAAGGGTGTGTCCTTTTTGGGGTAAAGATTGGATTTTGATGAGTTCTGAAGTGAGGGATGTGATAGAGGTTGTGGTGGGAATGAGGCTGGGTGCCCAAGTATACGGGAAGATAGGATGTGGAGGCGATTGCCATTGAAGAAAGAGCACTTAGAAGTTGCAGAGTTGAGATTGATTTTGCAGTGGAAAGGGAGATCAGATGAGGTATGGAGTCTGAAGTCTGAACTGGACAAATGGATAGACTTCTGTAGCAGCAAATATTAATCAATCCTTAACACTAGGCAGCGGGAGGTTTTGCTAATTCAGTAAATTCCATGTTCTTTATTATCAAATTGTGGATTCTTCTTATAAATCAAAAACAGGTTTGTTACATATAAATGCACTATAGGGTTCTTCTTAAACCTATTATGGAAACGTCCCAGAGTTTTTCTTGTTCTTTTTATTTTATTGTTTATTTGGATGACCCCATGGGATTTTTTTTTCAATTTTTTTTTATGCTTTTGTCATTTTCTTTACCTTTTTTTTTTTTTGGTCATTTTCTTTACCTTTTTTTTTTTTTTCATCACAGTGGGTATCTGGGGCCGAGGACTAGTTACCGTACGCCCCAACTAATCCCACTGCGTGACCGCGAGAGGCTGCCCGACATCATCGATCAATGGTAACGACTGGGATTCGATCCTTGGTTGGTGGCTCTCACCCAACTGGGCTACAACCACCGGACCGAACCCAGACTGGGCTTTGGTCATTTTCTTTACCGCATCAAACAATTCCGAGTTTTACTGTTTTACATGAACAAAGAGAGTACTCAGACAACTGAAGAGAGGTCAGCAGAACTTCATTTCCATTTCCATTTCTTGTTCTTTTTTTTTTTCCAGCATTTGACCTATTGGCATGCAGAATAATTAACGGACTAATACGTGATCTTGCTCCTTATTATTGTCCTCTTAAATAGTTACTTGACCTTTCACATCTCCTTTTGGCTTTTGTATGCCGGCTCAAAAGCAAAATCTTCCAAATGACAAAAAATAGTGGTAGGCAAAATACATGGTACATGACGCTTAAGAAATAGGGTGTCTGAACTTTGAACCCTTTCGCTTTCTTGGGTTACATGGAGAATGTAGTGAACCATTATAATCACTGTATCTTTCTATCCCTATCTAAATGTTATTTCACCTTATGAGGAGGCTAGGAGCATGTTAAAAATTACAAAAGTTTGACTGTAAAAGCGTCCTATGTTAGGTAGAAAATCAGTCACAAATTGCCACGCTCCAAATGATGTGCTGTACAAAACAACTCCGATATCTCTACATTACCCTTTCTCATTCTGTTTTCCTGATCTCATGGCGGCCAGTAATCACTCGCAAATGGAAGAGGACAGCATCACTGCACATTCGTTTTCAAGAACAGGATGATCTTACCATTATCTACTAAACTTCAGTTTCCCGTCTTTTCATGATTTCTAACAAAATCTCATTCCATGTATCGATAGGCCCTGGTAAACACCAATGCACACAGTCATTCTGTACACGATCTTTAATTCCATTGGCAAATGGAAAAGGATACAAATACGGCCCTGGATGGCCATCTGCTCTAAGGAAAGATAATGCAGACACATCTACATACTCAAATCTCAAGCTACCAAACTTCTTAGATTTTTCTCTTGCTGCCTTAACTTCTTTAATCCCTATATTTCTCATTTCTGCGTCCATCCCTTCTAGCTTCTTTTCACTTGCATTATAAGGCTTTGTTTTGGGGCACGCCCCAAATTTATCCCATTCCCCTTCGAAGTGAGCAGGTGAAAATGTAGTTACAAAAACATCAGTTGCATTGCAACTAGATGATCTCTTCCTGTCAATTATTGAATTAACGGCTGTTTGATATGCCTTGCCATAAACATCATAGAATCCAATTTCAGTGCAATTTTGATCAGAGCGGTAGTGGCAACCTAGTATGGTACCATTATAATAGTACACTGCCCGGTGTAAAAACCAATGCCCCACAGATAAAACTATCATGTCCAGATGATCAATTTCCCCTGCCCATTTCTCATCAACTAAATCCAAGTACAGTTTATTGTAATTTCGCGTGATATCAATCTCATCGGATTTCTCGATGCCTTTTACAAGAAATGGTGACCAAAAAATGGACACGGTAACATTATGAGAAGGGAAATGCCATTTGCGAAATTTGTTATCCTCACCATAACTACGAACAAGCTTAGGAGAAGAAACAGTGGTGATCATGCAGAGCAGGGATTCCAATTGGTTTCTAGCAACAGAATCACCCACAAAAGCCAAATGCTTATTGCTAAGGTATTGGAGAAATGTCCGAGGCTCAAACCTTGGCAATTTGCATTGTCTTGGCTTCCATCTCCAGTAGAGATAATCTTTGTCAGGCCTCCCATGGCTCATGCAATTCTGGCCATCTTTAATTGTACCACAAGTTGTCCCATTGTACAGAGGTCCCAACTTGTCACGTATCCATTCCCCATTCGAGTAGTCACACGCAGTTGGAGCATTAGAACTATTAACATCTGCAAGAAATCAAGACAGAAGCTTTTGTTCTCATACATACGTAAAAATTGGTGACTAATGCAAGCCTGAAAATACAGGAAAATGACAAACACATGTTGCCTTTTGATTATTGTGCATCCTAGACCAATGTACCTTGCGAAGGAGAAGGGGAAGTGGAGTCATTGTTGATAACGTGATTTTTTGCATGAAGCTGACTGGATGGAAATGTACGTCGCGAAGGAGGAGAAGCGGAGTCATTGTTGATAGCATTATTATTATTTGAATGAAGCTTACTAGATGGAGAGCGTAGGAAGGGTATTGGATGAAAACACAGATGAATGAGGAGGAGGGGGAGGAGGATGGAGAAGGTCCAAGGCAATAATTTTGTTAATAACGAGTTAGATTGATGTTTCAGTGGCTTTTTAGAGCCCATCTCTGGCTTCAAGTTAATATGCTTGTTTTCTTTTTTTTCTTGCGCGCTTTGCTTATGTTTCCATGCTTTTGGTTTTTGGAACTAGTGGCCGAGAATCCCACTATTTTTGGTTGAGAGAGAGAGATAAGAGGGATGGAGGAAGAAGATTAAAAGAAGAGAAGCTTGTGGGGAAGATTCAGTCAAAAGCCAAGCAGAAAATCCCATGTTATTTGGACAATACAGCTTAACCTGGCCAGTTTTTGTCATCTTCACGTAGTAACTGATTGATATCTAATTGATTAATCTCATTTTTGTATCTTATGGATACCCCCAAAAAAAATAAAGAAAATATTATTAAATCTCTGTACTATACATCCACCTTCCTAATCGAATGTCCTTTTGCTGAACTCTTAGTCTTAACCTTATCTCTCGACTCTTTGACCATAAAGTTGGAGACGAGCTGCTAGTCCGCCATTAGTAATTGTTGGGATATCAAGTGTGAATCAATATCCCACATCGGAAAGAGATGAGTAGAATGAGGAACATATAAGTGGGAATGATCCATAGACCCAATGCCTTAAGGTTTTGGATTGGATGTGGTGTCAAGCCCATGGTTGTGGTTACCATTCTACCTCATGGTTAAATTCTCCCCTTATTTGGCTCTCTCTGAGCCCAACAGTAATTAGTATTGACCTGGAGGGAGACTTTGGGGGAAAGGTTTGCAGGACCTTTGGCATAAACCCAACTATTCTTGGACTACTACAACCAATAACTTGGACTGGTCCAGGAACCATTTTGAAGGCCTAAGGGCTCCTTTTGCTGGTCCAGGAATAATTGTTGGGAAATGCACGATTTAACATTTCAAAATGGGAAAAGGAAAAAATCCCATGCTCATATGTAGAGCTGTTAAGTCAATCGAGTAGCTCGAAAGCTCATTAGAGCTCGACTCGTTAAGGCTCGAGCTCGGCTCGTTAATTTTGGTTAACGAGTCGAGCTCGAGCTCGAAACATGCTCGTTTAGTTAACGAGCCGAGTAAGCTCGGCTCGTTTGATACTCGAGTAGCTCGTTAGAGCTCATTAATGAAGGGCATATTTGTCATTTTAGAAATCAAATTATAAAAATTAAAAATTATAGGTTTTTATTAAGATTAATTTGCACGAGCTCGAGCTCGAGCTCGTGAAGCTCGACTTGTTTGTGATAAACGAGTCAAGCTCGAGCTCGAGCTCGAGCCACATGTACATTTAACGAGCCGAGTTCGAACACATTTTAAAGCTCGTTTTCCTAACGAGCTCGAGTAGAGCTCGGCTCGAATTAAACTCGAGTCGAGCTCGGCAGCCAAATACTCGGCTCGACTCGGCTCGATTAACAGCTCTACTCATATGGGATTGTACAAGTAAAAGATAGAAATTGAACCCAATGTGGCAACTTAGCCCAGATGACTCCACACTGAAGTTTTGCTAACATAGAATTCCAGTGGAGGATGTATCATCATTCTGAAGACATTAATGTATTTCTCCCCATGCAATTTGAAAAGCAAGTTTATAATAAGCTTAGCTCGAGTGTTCTAAGTGCTTCTTCGGCATGGCCATTGTCCCCTTCCAGCTCCCATGCATTTTCTTCATATTAGCTCTCTATTTTAGTCCTTCTGTTGCCCATATTTCGCTCGATTTCTATGACAACAGCTGCCCTGATCTTCCTGCTATAGTTCACGATGTGATGAGTGCAACTGTTGATCAAGATCCAAGGATGGTGGCATCAATTATCCGCCTCTTTTTTTCACGATTGTTTTGTTGATGTAAGTTTTTCAAGGCCTAATTCACATAAAACAAAAATATATTGTTCGAAAAGAAACAGCGAAGACGACATATCTGAACACTAAATATAAGTGCTGTATTAAATTCGTGAATGTTGACGTTTCTTTATTGTAGGGATGTGATGGATGATACTGACATGGACTCGTTCTAAGGGGAAAATTCCAAGATTATGATGAATTCTAAAATCATTCTTCAAAAGGGTAGATTGTGACGTATGATTCCAACAAGAGAGATCTTTGTAATGCGAGCTTGACATTTTTCAAATGCACGGTATGACTGAAATTACTGAGTTTTGATTCACATTTGAGCAAAAAAAGGATAGCATTTTCTCACTTGTGGTTGCTGACTTCTGTTGCAAAAGATGACAAACATCTGTTAAAAATTGAAACTTGAATTATGTAGTCGCTATTCTCTTGATTGAAACAGAGAGTCTGCTATCCTCGTATTCTTCAAATACGAACTCTTAGAGCTACAAACAACCCTTTTGCAAAACGATTTTTTAAATCCATGATAATGTGGGGATTTGCTCTCGTTCTTCTTCGGCGATTTTGCTGATTACACGGTGACAATGAGTAATATAAATTCCTTAACTGACACTCAAGGAGAGATCAGAAGGATTTGTCAGAGAGTAAATTTTGGAGGACGATTAATTATTAGAAGAATAATTGTTTATATTTGTACTTTCTAAAATTTGTTTAGTTGCTGTCCAACTCTGTTAGAATACAAATCTTGTAATAGACTACTTATAATGGAATAAGTTGCATACTTGCATCATGCGTGTGTCATTAGTATTGGAAGCAGTTCTGAGAAATTGCTTCTTTGTGTTAGACATGCAATACGTTCTGTTGTCTAGAATTTGTGAGCTCAGCTCTTCTTGCAAATCTTAACATCAAGATTATATCATCCAGTCTCATACATTACAAGGTGAAAAGATAATTTGAAAACAAAAAATATAAAAAAATTTTCTGTGAAAAACTATAATCCAAACAGTAGTGTAATGTCGATCGCTAGGAAATCCCTATAATACTTCTGCAATTTCTCTATTGTCCCAGTAATATTCAACACCAGTTTGCAACTTACATTATTGACTTATTCTCAACCATATTTAGTGTTTGGACTACAAAGTGAATGGCAGAAATTGCATCAATTGACCAATTAACCCTTGCTGCAATTTGCATTCATATTTCTCATAAATGAGAAAATGTTTTAAAAAGGTTTTGACAACCATAAATGAACTAGTTGTTCACCAATTACCAAAGATGAATTGTTACATGCAATGGTGTATCTTTCCAAACAACCTCTTCTGGTAATTATCTTATTTTTTTGTGAAAAATGTTAATTGCACTGCACTCTCTCTTTTGTTAACCGCATTTTCACTATTATCATTTTTATTATATCATTTTTTATTTATTAAGCTATATAACAAAACAAATAGTGAGTGCGATTAAAAAAATGTGAGGTGCAATTAACATTTCTTCTTCTTTCTTTCTTTCCTTTTTTTTTTTTTTAAAAAAAAAAAAAAAAGAAGACTTGATTTTCAATTGGAATTGTGCAATACTAGCCACCACCTATCGCTTCAGACTCTTTTAGGGCTGGACTTTGAATTGGGCCTTTAGAATTTTGGGCTGCCCAATACGTCTCCGATCTGAAAAGTTTGTTTTGCAGCCCGTGTTGAAATTACCAAAAACGGTATGAAATAAGGAAAAGAAAAGAAACTGAACTGGTGCTCCATTACAAAACCTCAAATCAGGTGAAATACAAGCCGAAAAGACGAGAAGCCTAAATCCATGGAAGCTCATAACAGTAACGAAGATTTCGCAGTAGGATGCATACTCTCCATCAAGACCACTCTTGGAGAAGAATTTCAAGGCCAAGTTTTGACCTTTGACCGCTCATCCAACATACTTGTTCTCCATATCCTTCTCCTCCTGTTTTTCTAGATTTTCCCTTAAAAAGTTCCATTTTTTCTTTTCAGTATTTTCGCATGCATTTTCAGTATTTATTATGAATTGGTAATTTTTCTTGTGGGTTTTGAAATTCTTTAACTTTGGATTTGAAGAATACAAGAAGGATTAAATTCAGGGTCAGGGCCAAAGAGGAATATTAGGCTATTGAAAGCCAATTACGTAAAGGAGTTTACTTTTTTGGGTCAAGGTGAAGACCCTCTTGATCTCAAGAAATGTTTTATTGATCTTAATAATCTTCAAGCCAGAGAAGACTCTGCTATTAGGTATTTCGATTTTTAAAAAAAAAAATTTCTGACCAAGTTGTGGATTTGGACTATTTTTGTGATTATTGTGGTTGGTTTTATAAGTAGCATTTTTCAGGCAAGCTGAGTTGGAGGCTGAAAGATTTGGGATTGGTGTTACAGCTGAAGCTCAGAGCATTTTTGATGCTCTGTCCAAAACGTAAGTTTTTATGTTTGTCATTTCTTTATTGCTGTTTCTTGATCTTCTATTAGCGGTTTGATTTTCTCAATATGATTTTTCAGTATATTTTATGTAGTTTTTTCTTTCCTCTTGTACTAGTTGAAAATATTGGTTCTTTGCAGTCTTGACTTGTTATTTCTATTTTGTGATAAATAAGTTCTGGTATTGCTAGTGTTGTTATGACATCCAATTGTTGGCAAAAAGCAGATTTTTGCACGAACTAAATGGCATGTTATTTCAAGAATTAACTGTGGTTATACAACTCCAACGGTCTATCGGCAAAAGGAAATCTTTACTAATCAAATAATTGTTTCTAATGAAAGATCATAGATGTTGAGTAGATAGTATGGCTTCCATTTAAAGGTACTATCAGGTTTGAGATTTATAATTTCATAAAGTTCACTGGAATAGCTCAGCCTTGAGCATCAGATGCATAAAACAACTCCATTTCGGAAGTAGTGTTAGATGCAGAATTGGGGAGTAAAACTGCTGAACAATCTTATTCCTGTGCGGAATCTCCTTTTTAATTCTTCAAATGCCATTGTGCACTATATGAATGTTGTACGCAAAACAAATCCATTCATGTTGTCTAAATTCATGAGAAGACTAACGTATTTCTTCTTGCTACCTCCTTGCCAACACCACTAAGGGAGAAGTCAGAAGATGGTTAGGGCCTTTTTTAGCGAAGCTGAAAGAAAAGAGTCAAAAGTATATACTGATATAGTAACTGTTACATGATTCTAGAAAATGCAGCATTTAAACTAAGTCAGGGTATATTCTTTTCTTACCCTGGTTATCCAGTGTTATTTTGGGTCAATTTACCAATCGAATCTCAATGGTGTACTCGTTCAATCTTCATCTGAAGTGATCGACAAAACTTCAATGTCAAGGAAACATGCCAATCCTTCCGAATGGCAGTCTTCTGCTTTCAAGCTTGGTATTTAGTTTTCATTTCTTCATATAGGAATCTGGTTAGAATCATCTGATTAACTGCACCTGAAATTGTTTAATGTCTATGGTCTTAATCAGAAATTTCTGAGGAGAACAGAAGAATAAGCCCCCTGAGCTTCTTGAAAATGCAGTTAACTGACTCATGGACATGGATGCAAGTAGTTGGCTTTGGCACTTTAGTGAAACTCCACAGCATTTCTGGCATCCTGAATCCATTAAATGCATAGCATGCTGACATTTTTGGCAAAGCTAATAGAGGTGCTACACGGTGGTGATTCCCCCCACCCCCCCCTCCCAAAAAAAAAAAAGAGTGCTTCTCCAAATCTCTCTCTCTCTCTCCCCCCATCTCTCGTGCGCGTGCACGCATACACACACATATCCTGATTAGAGCATCACATTTGAATATTTAATACCTTCAGCTGCCTTATGATATGCAGAAAAGAACTATCTGGATGACCATTTGTCTGTTATCGTTTAAGAAGAGTTGATTTAGTGATTGTTATGGTGTTATTTACTGTTAGTGGCTACTTTTCATTTAGTATTTGTTCTACCTTTAAATTTATCTTATGCATAACCCCAAATAAAGATGAGACAAAGGATTATGATTCATATTACTAATTTCATCATGTATTCAGGCTTCCAGTGCGCTGGGACAAGACTACTATAGTTGTGATGAATGAAGTGCGCGTTAGTAGCCCATATCTTCCTGAGTCCGTCGTTGGAGGAACTCCAGCTGCCAATGAGCGAGTGCGGAAAGTGGTTAGACTGTCAACTCTAAAAGTTGAACTGTGTTGAGTGAAATGCATAGTGTCATCTCACCTGATTACTGACTTTTTGATCTTCTGTGTTTTTGCTAGCTTGAGTTTGAGAGGAAGAGATTACAAACTCGCTCTGCTGGTCAATGACTGTTACTCTGTCATGCATTGAGGGTGAATTGGTGCCGTCATGTTCGGATAACTAAGGGAATGGCTCCTCAACTATCTGAGGATCAAGTTCTTTTTGGATTGGTACCAAATTTTGATGGAGAAGTTTGTCTCATGTAGTTGTAAGATGTTAGAAGTTTAGGCATTCAAGGAATTTTGTTTTCAATAAACCCTGGGCTTTGCTTTCTTTATCGCCACATTACTTCCCAATGCGTTTACTGCTGCATGCTGTTAATTTGATAGAGGGCATGGGTTATATGCATCCAGACAGAATTACGCCAAGATAAGCTCATGGGCTGATGCCTATTATTAGATTGTAAAATGCAGTTTCTCATTCTGTTCTGGGATGATCAATGTATAGCAGGAAATCTAGGCAGTGAACTTCCCAATAGCTGCCTTGGAGAAAGAAGACAGAAATAACCGTCTTTAGGTTGGATATGCTATTAATTTTTCACTTACAGCACATTAGATCAGAACTGGGTTGAGTGTTGAAGTGGAAAACTGCTGTGCATACACATGTATACGTAAATGTAGTCATATGTCCTCAATTTTGTGGTTATGTTGACCACTTGTGCCTATTTTGAAAGGTCTGGTTGGAAAGGGGGTCGTGGAAAGAGTTTGGCTTTAGGGTAGAGTAATTTTTTTCTCAAAATTTTTAAAACATTTTTACTTTTCACTTTTTCTTTTTTCCCACCTTTCGGGCGCAAAAGGGAAGAACACAATGGTGCTGGTTGGCAGCTCTCTTTTTTTTTTTTTTGGTAGTAACAGTTTTATATTCGTCTGTTCATCATCACGAAGATAAAAGATTTCATACATGTGAAGTCGGACTGAACTCTGGTACAAAACAGAAGCATTTTCTGGGCTTTCCAAGAGCAACGCTCATTCATTAAGGTCAAAGTGACCCATGACTAGGATGGCATGGGGCATCAGAGCAGGGATCATCACGTGGAGCTCCTTTATTGATTTGCCGACCAAATATGGAAAGTTGTAGTTCTTGGCTGTATTCTTAAGGAAGAAAGAAAGAGAGAAAAAGTCGACTGTAAAACTTACTTTCTTGATAACATTAATGATTTTTTTTTAAGACAAAGAAATACTGAGCCAGATAAAAATCTGTCACTTGTTCGTCAGATTATTGCTTTCAATATATATATATGGTTCTGATTGATCGGATTGTTGGTTTTTTTTTCACTTCCTCTCCTGTGACAACCATCTCAAGTGGCTAAGTGGGCAGAGCACCTAATCCTGGAATTGTATTCCTCATTAATCTCATTGCATTATTTTGACAAATGATGGTGGTCTTGCTTTAATGATTCGACCAATATTCGTCGATAATATGATGATGAGGAGACTGTGTCCTGTAGGAGTCGGAGAGCCTAGAATCTATTTGTCAGAAGCATGCAGCAGAAAATATGATGGTCTGCCAATCTCCATGCTTAACCGCGAAAATAAATTGAAAAAGAAATTTCACATTCATATAAGTAATTACATCTATGTATGAGACTCCTTCAGCCGAAAATAAAGCGAGGCCATTATCTCTACCGTCTAACTACGAGTTATATAACATTCATAGCGCTAGGACAAAGGGTCAACGGAAGTTGAAACAATCGACGCAATTTTCTTGGAACTTCAATATTGTTGTTGTTGTTTTTTCACGAAATAGCTTCGAAAGTTACAAACATGTTATTTCTTTAAAATGGGCTATCCAAAGATTATTAACATCAAACTCTTATTTTTTTTCTCTTTTACTTTTCTTTGACAAGTCACAAATAATAAACTCTCATCTTTATCTGGTAAAAAGGAAGAGATTGGCAGTGGAAAACACGGAAAGAATAATCCGAGTAAGTTTTTCCTATGTAAAAGTAGGAAAAGCTGCCTGGTGAACTGATGCCAGCTTGACGAGCAAAACCTTTTGTAGCTACTGCAAGTCTTGGTCCAAGAACATGCTATAAAAAGTATTTGTTGTACTATATGGAGATTGTACTATCATATTATGTTCTAGTTTTTCTCTTTTCTATTTTTGTAGCATAGTTACGTTGCATGACATACATCATTGCAGAATCCTCACAACGAAAACCACTTCAAAATTAGCGAAAAAAAAAAGTTGCTGTTTAACTTCAACCAGCCAACAGCATGATTCTAAAACTTAGATGCAATTTGTGTTCAGTAATTGAAAAATGAAGTAATCAAATCACAATATTGGAATTAGTGTATAAGATTGTATTGGCTTGTACTCTACAATAGACATGTCAATGCATACAAAATGTCATGCATGCAAATGGCTAGTAACAAAAACTAAACAGCAAAAAGAAATAAAACAACAAAGCAGACAGATTTGGTGTTTGTATGAACATTTTGACATCTCTCCATTCTGCAGAAGAAAAAGACTAATCAAACCTTGAAACTCTGCCCCTTTTTATTTCTTCATTTGACTGATGACAAGATTTGCAAACAAACATGAAAAGTGAAAACCAAGAAAATGGACAAAGTGCATATGATTAAGAAAATGGCTGGCAAAATTATCACTCTTAAATGCATTTTTTTCCTTTGAGACTAGACATGCTGACCAAGATTTCAGATGCGCGCACACACATTCAAGCATGCATGCATGCATTGTTGCTAGCTAGCTAGCTATTGGTGTAGCAGTACTAATGAGGGATTGGTAATAAAGTTGAGAAGGCTGAATTGGATGCTTTTATAACTTTATCTTTTCCGTGTGAAAAGAAAAAGGAAGGAAGAAACGCCTTAAGACTGGACTTTAAGTTCCAACTTTCAAATCCCTGTAACGGATTTAAAATTTGAGAGTAGTAAGAGAAAGATAGATTCTTCTTTTTTTTTTTTTGGGAAGTGTTGAAGAGAACCATTTTGGTTCTTTCTTACTTGAGGGATTTCTTTGCTTCTTTTTCTTTCTTTTGTTCTCTTTCTCCTTCTCTGTCTTCTTTTCTTTCTTTCACATTCGCTTTAGTGGAATGAGAGAAGTATGTTTCTTGGTTCCTACAACTAGAGCGTTTAAGCCCTTTGTTTGTTGTATTGTGGCCCATTACCCCATGGCCATCGATCACTCTCATTTCTCATAATATAACTGCTTATTCCAAAAAAAGAGAAAGAAGTCTTTTTGTTTTTCCCCCCTCTTACTTTAGTGGACTTGTAGCTTGTAAGAGTAGTCTTTTGGGGATTGGAGTTCTGGTTTTGGCGTATAATAATAGCTTGGGATTTGGTCAGACTTTCTAGAGGATTTGGGATTTTGTGGAGATTTGTTACTTGTTAGTGTATTGGGAAGTAAAATCCTTTACTTATATTGTTGTAAAGAGAAACGATCAAGAAGCAGCAGAGTAATGGCAGGAGGTGGAGGAGCTGCTGCGCCCCCACCAAAGCAAGATGAGCTGCAGCCTCATCCAGTGAAAGATCAATTGCCTAATGTTTCTTACTGCATTACTAGCCCTCCACCCTGGCGTGAGTCTCCCTAATCTTCTCTTAGGGACTTCTTCTAGGAGTGCTTGCTTTTGTTTTTGTATAGCATTTTTTTCCAGAATCTGTTTGATGGGATGTATGAGTTTTTCTCCGGCACCTTTCGAAAACTCTTTCTTGGAGCATGTAGAAATGTCTCCCCGGAATTTTTGTCCGTGGTGATTACTGCGGAAAATTATCTCTTTGCACCTTAGTTTCTTTTCTGTAGCCCGTTTCTCCTCCGTTTGAGTTCAATTTTTGTGAAATGTGTTTTCAAGGACTAATGATTGTTTGGCATTTAGTCCATCTGCTTGGAATGTGATTCTTTGGCTTTTTCGCTCATTCTCTGTGTTGGCATTACGCTACTCCTTGAACTTTCTGTAAATTTCGCTTTCCTTGCCTTCTTCTTTTAATTATTTTCTGTGCTTGCTCTCTTCTGTTCATCTTCTTCTAATTCTTTATTTTTTTATTTCTGTGCGTGTATGTCGGGTAGACTTATAGGCTGTTAACCTGCATTTTTTGTGAAGATGATGTGATTGTAACTAATGTGCATGGATCTTTTGACTGCAGCTGAGGCCATTATACTTGGGTTCCAGCACTACCTTGTCATGCTTGGGACAACTGTTCTTATCCCCACCACTTTGGTTCCCCAAATGGGAGGAGGAAATGTAAATTCTCTGACATGGGCACAAATGCTTTCTTATACTTTCACTTCATGTTGCTTCTAAATCTATCTAATGCGTATTTATAATTACCCTGGTCAGGAAGAGAAAGCAAAGATGATTCAGACGCTGCTGTTTGTTGCTGGGTTGAATACATTGACTCAGACATTTTTCGGGACACGATTACCTGCTGTAATTGGGGGCTCTTATACATTTGTACCCACAACACTTTCAATTGTCTTGGCAGGGCGATATAGCAGTATTCCAGAGCCTCAGGAGGTGCGCTATTGAGACTCCTCATACTTTTGTCTTCTATTGATAGGTGTTCATTCGATCATTCCCTTCTGGTGCTGCTTATGCAGAGATTTCAGAAAATCATGAGGGGAATTCAGGGAGCCATGATTGTAGCATCAACTCTCCAGATTATAATTGGTTTTAGTGGCCTTTGGCGCAACGTCACAAGGTAGGTTATATTTTACTATAGTAAAAACTCAGCAACAAGGATATGCAGAGCTTTTTCTTTTTTTCTTTTTTGTTTTCCTCCTTATATGTTTTTCCAGTAGTAAATTCCGGAGCTGGATTTGATGTCTGGTGATATGATGTTTGTTGTGGATTGTTTCGTGACTCCTCTAAACATCTGTCGAACTGACTTACGCATGTGCTTACAATGCCAGGTTCATGAGCCCACTTTCTGCAATTCCATTGGTGGCTTTATCTGGATTTGGATTGTATGAATTTGGTTTTCCTCTAGTAAGCATCTAATTGTTCTTTCCTACCACCCCCCACCCCCCCCCCCCCCCCCCAAAAAAAATCTAATCTAATTGTTCTGTACTTCCAAGAAAATTTCAAGTCAATTTGCTTTTCCCTAATACTCCAGTTGTATGTGCTGTTCAGCTTTCCGGATGTGATCATTAACTGTTGTGCTATACATGCAGCTTGCAAAATGTGTTGAAATTGGATTGCCACAACTTATCCTCCTGGTTATCTTTTCACAGGTGAGCACAAATGACAAGAAAAGCTTTTTCTTTGGACGTCTTGTACATATTAGTCCCCAGTGTTTGAATATATTCCAGCTTTTAACCCAAGTTTCTGATCGTTTTGCAGTACATACCCCACCTGACGAAGGGAGGAAGACATGTCTTTGACCGGTTTGCTGTTCTCTTCTCGGTGGTGATTGTGTGGATTTATGCCCACCTTCTCACGGTGGGAGGAGCCTACAAGAACACTCCACAAAAGACTCAGTTAACCTGCAGAACAGATCGTGCAGGAATTGTTGGTGCTGCTCCTTGGTAAGGCTGAATGTAGATAATGTATATGAAGGTAGAGACCACTGAGGTTTACCTCTAATAGAAATCTTTAGAACACAGTATTTTTAGTAACTAATATTATTCAAACATAAACTGCCGCTTTCATTTGCAATACATCAAGCGCACAAACGTGTAGTTACATATCATAAGCAACGAATGCTTTCTGTTAAGAGTTTTGCACAAACTGAAGGTGAATTGCCATTTTACTTCTCTATCTATCTTGAGAGCTTTCTGAAACTTACTGCAGGATTAGACTTCCATACCCATTTCAATGGGGACCTCCCACATTCGATGCTGGAGAAGCATTTGCAATGATGGCAGCTTCTTTTGTTTCTCTTGTTGAAGTGAGTTTAAACATTGCCATTACCATTAGCTCAGGACTAGCATTCTTTTTTTTTGTTTTTGGTTGATTGATTGCAATTTCCGATTGGCATATAATTTTAAGCAACTTATAGTGATGCTAAAATTTTATGAACTCGTGGTTGACATCTGATTTTATATACCAGTCCACAGGTACTTTCATGGCTGTAGCGAGGTATGCTAGTGCAACTCCTGTTCCACCGTCAGTCCTTAGCCGCGGTGTTGGCTGGCAGGTAATTCGAGTAGATGCTTTCTATCTCTTTTGCTAGTATATCTCGTTTCTTTCTCGGCCGAGTCTTTGAACCATGATCTCGAGTCTTCTCTAACTCTCCCTGTTGAGCCCTTCTCCGGCCGATAAAAGTGGTGGTTATCAGACAGAGTTGAGAACAAGGCTGAACAACTCAATTTTAGCTAGTTCATGCGTAATAGGAGGTTTTCAAAAACTAAAAAGCATTTTTGTCTGATTCTTGCTGGTCTAATAATCCAGTGGTTGTGTCTCTATTCAATGAAGGGAATCGGAATATTGTTATCGGGAATGTTTGGAACAGGAAATGGATCATCAGTTTCTGTGTAAGATTCTTATTAATCATTTAGCGAAGCTTTCATTCCATCGCGTCCTGCAATTCATAGCCCGACTCCTAATCAGCGGAAAATGTTCCTCCTTTTTTTTTCCCTCTGAAACAGTGAAAATGCGGGTCTGCTGGCAGTGACACGCGTGGGAAGCCGAAGAGTAGTGCAAATATCTGCTGGCTTTATGATATTCTTTTCAATACTAGGTAGATTATCCAACAAACTTCTCTTCTTTCTTGGTTGAAGTGCAATTGCAAAATGCGCTGCATCTGATGCCTCGGCGGTTATTCACAGGGAAATTTGGAGCTATATTTGCTTCAATTCCAGCCCCCATTGTTGCAGCTCTATATTGCCTCTTCTTTGCCTATGTTGGTAAGCACGTCTACAAACCTACCTGTATAATCTCAAAGCCACCATATGTTTTCAAGTTGTGCTTAACTAATCTTTTTTTTTTGACATCGATGATGATGCGAACAGGCTCAGCAGGACTCAGTTATCTGCAGTTCTGCAACTTGAACAGCTTCAGAACAAAATTCATATTGGGATTCTCAGTCTTTATGGGCTTATCGGTGCCGCAATACTTCAACGAGTACACAGCCGTGAATGGCATGGGTCCTGTTCATACGAGGGCGAGATGGGTAAGTACCGTACATCAAATTTCTGCATTTCATTTTGGTAGAATATTGGCATCAAAAACTTGTTCGATTCCTTGTGGTCAGTTCAACGACATGATTAACGTGCCTTTCTCGTCTGAGGCATTCGTGGCTGGGCTGTTGGCGTTGCTGCTGGACGTCACGCTGCATAAGAAAGGTAGTGCAACAAGCAGGGACAGGGGGTTGCCATGGTGGGATAGATTCCGCTCATACAAATCTGACACGAGGAGCGAAGAGTTCTACTCTCTACCTTGCAACCTCAACAAGTTCTTCCCCTCAGTGTAATCATTCCGCTTTTGTTTTTTTTTTGTTTTTTTATCCTGCAATCACATCAGTATGAATCATACATAATAGACCTAGACATTCTTCTCCTATATACGTACATTTTAACAACTCCAAAGTTGTGGTAGCGAAGCGACGGATTCTGCATTTATGTGACGTAACTTTGTTAATTTTGGTTGTGAATTGTGAGTCGTGACTTGGGAGTTGTCTTTTTATTAAATTAACCATTTCTTTCTTTCTTTCTCTTTTGCCTAATGGTGAAATTTGTATACAGGATAAGATTTTCTTTTTTTTAAAAAAAAAAGAGAGAGAGAGAGAGAGAAAGAGAGGAACTCTCTGAATCTGGCCCAGATCAAAGAGTGCCCATTAATGGGCTCAAAATTCCACCGTCCTCAAGCCCACTAGGCAAAGATCCATAATTAAAGTTTCTGACCATAAATTTCGCTTTCGCCTTTCTATGGTTCCTGCTTCCTACACATATATTCACAATTATTCCCTTCGTCCCACTTTGATAGTCATGTTTTCCTTTTTCGTCTGTCCTAAATTGTAATTCACTTTCCAATTAAAGAATGTAGTTGTATTTTAATTTTCTTAAAATACCCTTATTCAATGTAAGTTGTTGTTACTATAAATCTACCCTATTTAATGAGAGTTGATTCTTTTTGTACCATCAATTCAAGTTCCCATAAAGTTGTATTCTAATTAATGTGAGGGTATTTTAGGAAAATAGCTACCTAAATTGATTGTTCCAATAAAGTTAACTACTTTTTCTTAAATTGTGTGGAAAAAAAAAATCAGAACTAACAAAGTGGGACGGAGAGAGTACTTTGTCACCTCAAAATGTGGGAGGAGGAACGTATTAGTGCCCGGGAGAAATCATGCATGCACGCTGTGCTTTCGTAAAACTTACCTTACGTTTGGTATTCCAAAAGGTTTTGAACCATCTGGGCTCAACACCAAGTCCCAGCGACCGTATTCTGCATGGCAGCCCTTCAAAACCAAAGCCAATTACTATTCACTCCTTGAAAAAAAAAAAAGAAAAGAAAGAAAGCTAACAGTGGAACCTCGAAAGAAATGGTACTGTATCTCTCAAGGCAAGGCAACAAGAATATGCATGCGAATATAGAGGTGATGTGGTCCGGTTACTAAAGGCAATTCCAGACTAGAAAGGAAAAAAAGGATTGAAAACGGAATGACCTATCAGCTACACGCTTCTGTTACTGCAAATTGGATTTGGAATTATTCCATTATAGTGTCTTCAAAATTTGAGGCACCCAAAGCTCTTGATGTGATATCATCCTAATCAAACACCTTGCGAGCTAGCTGGCCTAACTCAAACTTGATCATGTGCCAATCTCCTATTCGTCCACATCATGAACATCTTCCAAATTAATTAAAAAAAAAAGTACCAATAATTCTTCCATTCACTCACTGAGATGAGATGATATGAGTTTCAATTTTGATCTTTTTTACGTACCTTGCATGCACACGAGTGATCGCAATCATGAAATGAAAAAGTGCACAACTTTGTTTCATCATTCATGCATTCTTTCTCCTTTTCGTTTGGCGTAAATTTACCAGACAACACCACTGTTCAAATGTCAAATGTGTAGGAGGATGACGTCTCTTAGTGCATTAAGCTCGACAAAGCTTTCCCAAAAGGTGCTCTTCCTTGCGCTTTTATTGGACTGATTTGTTGATGTTTTTTCGCTCTAAAACAAAACAGATTTTGCTCTTGATGTTACTGCGATTGTGGAAGAACGTTATTTCAACCCTTTTTTCTCCTGCTTTAGTGGACAACTATGCAAATCAACATGAAAAAGTGAGGAAATGTTGTCGCTCGTGGTCATTTCAGTGTGTTTAAAGGGCGGCACTTATAGCTGGCTTGACCGAGCATCCATCCATCACTACAATTACGCAAACATTAGAAAGTTTATCCATCTTTCAGCACTAAAATAAGAAGGCAAAAACATACTAATCAGTTTTAGATGGTGGTACTAACTGACTAATTTGATCTCGCAGAACTTGACAAAGTGATGAAATACACGTTTTCCTCGGTTCTATTTGTTTTTTTCTCCAGTTAGTTAGTACAAGGCAGGAAAATGGTATGAAAAGAATCAGTCAAAAATGTCGTCCGCTTAGCCCTCTTCAAAGTTCAAAGCACTCTGTAGTTTTGAAATTTTATACGACACTCACTCTGAACTAATAATATTACTTTTTTATAACCTTCACGCTACTAGAATCCCTGGCTGAAATATGCTTCTGCTTGCCCAAAATCGAAAGGGACACCTGGTCTCAATTAATAGAATATTATACTACTTCGCCAAATGAACATTTTAATGCCGTCCATTGGCGCCTGGCTTTTTGCAGTTTTAGGCCTTGGAATTTCTCGGCGTTGCCTTGGTATGAGCCCAACTCAATAACTCTCTATTAATTAAAAATGAAAAAGATTCTTTCCCTAGCTACTTGATTCTTTTTCTGCATATATATAGAGAGTACGTACCCTTGATGACATGGGCATCATCGAATATTTTGAGTTTCTTCTTGAGCTAATCGCTCGCATGTTGACCAATCGATGCTAGTAATGGAAAGCGGCCGGCTTAATTCTCGCTTGACTTTTAAACCAATGGAACAAAAAATTATATATAAAGGTACGTACGCTAAACAAAAAAGTATTTCATCCGTATACCCTTTATCTAGACAATGAAGAAAATTGTTGTATCTTCTGAAGATCAGGCACGTGTTTGTATCATTGTATGTATTAGCTATGCTGCTCTAAGAGCTTGGAACAAGATAAAGGGAAGCCTCCAAAAGAGTACAAGAAACAGAACAAAGCCGATTACGCAACTGGGGAGATTGTGGTTGATCAAATGACCATAATTGGAGAATATGCCTAAGGTTGGCACTTCTGCATTCCGCTTTAGCACCATATTTTGGCTGCGTTCCAAGAAATGTTTCCCAACTACCTCTAGATTAGTTGGCTACCACATGTCTTCTATCAAAATTACCACTTAATGTGACTTCTCTTAGATCCATATAGGTGCGTACTACACCCGTATGATCTGCTGATGGTTCAATCTCATGATCTGTTTCCGATCAACAGAGTCACCCCTAGAATAGATTAAAGTAAGAATAGAAGTAGGTGTAGATGATTACAATTGACAAAAAAATCCCCCTAGAATAGGTTAGAGTAGAAGTAGGTGTAGATATAGATGATTATAATTGAAAAAAAAAAAAAAAGAAATCTTTCAGTGTGACCAAATGGCATTGAATGGTCTCAGTTAACTAAGCTTGAGCCAATAATTGAAAGAATTTAGTCCGAGACCGGCGCATGGTACTTTTGACCAAAATCTTAGCAATGATGAGAATTTAATGAATAGATTTCTTTAGGAACATCGAACGCAAGCATAAAACCAACATCATTAGAGGCAACGAAAGTGCAGTTTTAGAGAAAGAGATGGTCCCAAAACCACCTCTGCCAGCAGCCTTACTCTAGAGCAAGTATATACTCTTACATCTCTATAGGTTGTGGATTAAACTTTGAAAAGCACTTGTGGTTATGGGTGCTGCGTCGTGGACGCTTTCTTCTTACTCGAGTTATATATTTATCATATTAAATTGAATATTTAGTCGGTTCTATGCTATGGTCTACCGACGACACGGTCACCCTACCGTGCAATTGTTCTATCCATCACATGAAAAGCGAATCACGTGGACGTCTTTGTCCTTCTCTATATGCGTGTGTGTGTGTGTGCCTTTTTTTTTTTCCCCCTTTTTCGTAATATTTAAGTGAACCCTTTGCCATTTTATATTAGTGAAGCCTTGAACAAATATTTCTATAAGAACAGCCTTGGACATAATACCAGCAATTCGGTTACTGTTATAACAGTATGAAACCAAATCTACGGATGACTCCGCTTACCATTACGTAGTACAAATTAAATAAAGTGAAGGTAAAAAAAAAAAAACAATTCACTGGGGGAGATAGATTATCAAGTCTTGGAAGGAGCTCTTAAAAAAAATAAGGGATGCAAATATTTTATGGATTAATCTTTCCTACACTGACAGTGTCAGCATTGGATGAATGATCACTGTGCAAATTTTGAACTTCAAATTCAACTTTTGCACATATGTCATGAATCCAACGGTAATAATGTATATACTGTCAGTGCATATAAAATTTATTCATATTTTATTAGCATGTGCTGATATTACCGTAGACTTTTTCCTGGCCTTTTGCCTAAGATCAAATGCACATATAAAGCCAATACAATGGTCTAGACTAGAGCGTAAAAGTCTTTACGGAGAAGAGGATTGGAGGGAAAAAAACAAAAAAGAAGAAAGAAAAAGGAAGAGATACTTCCTCAAATCTATCTACTCTTTCACCCATGACCGACCGATAATCTCACTCTTCTGGCCTCCACTCCAAAATAACTCTAGGAAAAGCTTAAGTGACTGTACCGGATTAGCAATAGTACTGTATTCTTTTTTGAATAACCAATTATAGCACCTTTAATAGTTGCTCATCTTCTACGTTATAAGTTATAATTGGTTAACACTTGGTCAGGTCGAATTCCGGTTTGAAGGCAATAACTGTGTTCATATATTCGATTCTTATAGCTGATTTGAGAACTGTTTCAACGAGTAGTCTATAAATACTTTTATAATCGATCTCGAAACATTTCTTGACTCGTGATGATGCTGAATGGAGTCAAAATCATCCAAACTTAAAAAAAATAACGTTGTGATTGATTGGGAATGAGACACCACCTAGATAAAGTAGTCCACAATTTCGCGTTGATTAGTTGAGAAAAATATTGTCGAACAACAAAGAGGCGTTTTTTACAAAAAAAAAAAAAAAAACAAAGAGGCGTTTTACGTTAGCTCCAGTGTTCTTCGATCTAGCTACAAAATTCTGACTGTTAACTCAAATAGGTGTCCACACTATCATGACAGGACTGCATAGGAAAAAACATGCTTAACTAGTAGTTTGCCTTTCTTTTTTTTTGGTGTCAAAATAGTAGTTCGCCTTTTTGAATCCTCATCAAACGCATATCGGCAGATAACATGAGCTTTAATATGTTTTTTTGTTCTAATCTTCTTTCGTCCTGCCATCACTATCTTGAGCACGAGAATATTTTAATCCTTCAATCCTTGACTATTCTTTAAATTAAATAAATCTAAATCAATACTTTTTGGATTGCTATAATAGGGGAGGAATGTGGAGAAAGCAACTTTAAAATCATGAATATACATCCTCCACAAACAAAAGGTCTTAACCAGTTAACCCCACTGACAACAGCGCCCGCACAATCCCATTATCCTAAATGGTTGAGAGTTTCAATTCCCACGACTTCAATTTTACTCAATAAATGCTGTTCATATTAGTAGAAAATATAGGTAATCACATCAAAAAAGTATTACAGTATTTTTTTCCCCGTACACAGTACATATATCTGTAAGGTTACTACGGTTTGTTGATCATCTAAATGGATCGAGTACCATTTAATAATAGAAGGGATTCCATGGCGAGATAAGAGGTTAGGAGCCATTAAAAAGAAATGGTTGTAGTCCCCTACAGTACTGGTCATGTTTGAACAAAAAATTGTCCATTCATCATTTATTGTTTAAGCTGAAGATCCCCAACATCTCACATGGCTTACATAATCTGACATTAAACCAACAGATGTTTACTCATCTCGATTTTAAACTAGGCTGGATTAATAATAAGTACTAGAGAAGATCTTCAAACTTTGCTTTCAGATTCATACAAGTGGTTTTATTTTATTGAACCAGATTTACAGGAGTCAAAGATCTTTACTAAGATTACGTTCTCTTTTTTTTGCCCCCCTCCATTTACTAAATATTCTCTGTCTGTGCTCAAAGTTCAATAAGATACTCATCAATTCTAAGATAAGAAGTGTGTAGTAAATTAATTTCTTGGCGCTGCTTCAGGGTTAAGTTCTTATCTCTCTGCTGTCTTGTGGATTCTCATAACTACTTTTGAAGAATCAGATTTCTTTCGAGACCATGTTTTTAATCTTTCTATCCTGAAGGTTGCCAAGTGAATAAAGTATAAATTTAAACAATCAAGAAGCTTAAAGTTTGCCAAAATTTTATTTTAAAGTATAACTTTCTGATGCAGCGGCTGCGGGGGTGATGAGTATCCATCCGCTATGTTATAGTCATCATGAAATGAGAGTTGTGCGTAACTAATTATTCACCCTCCGGAGCTCCCATGGATGAAAGACTGAGGAATGAAAAATCTAAAGATCTGCTAATTAACACTTGCCAAGAAAACTCTTTTTTTTTTTTTTTTGGCGGTTTCCAAAACTTTGATTGCATAGGTAAGTAGATCACACCAGGTCCTGTGATCAACATCATCAAATATGTATGGTTCATTCGATATGTATAGAATATATGTAACCCAAATGGCAAAGTATTGGAATCTCTTTTTTTTTAAGCATAAGCAGCAGAGGAGGTCTCGTATCTGGAATCTCTCACTTATATTCCCTCCTCTGAATCATGATCGGTTAAAATATTTGAAGTCAGGATTCTAATGTTTAAATTTTATGTTTAAACCAAGAAAAATGATATTGAGAGATTTAGCATCGACAAATAATAAGCCATTGAAAATTTAAAGTGAACTTCCATGTGAGAGATAATTCAACCTATTTCATATATTGTTTGAATTGAATTTTTTGTTATTTTTAATTAGAGGTTAATAAATGGGAAAACAGCAGGGGACAAACGCAGCAGGCTGAGGTGAGAGTTAATGCAATGTTACACACCTACCAGTGCTTTATTTATTAGGAGGTTATAGCAACAAGAACATTCTTTTTTATTTGCCCAGACAACTATGTGAAAGTGACTCTTTTTTCATCTTTTTTTTTTTTTTTTTTTCCAAGGAGAAGTCATTCTAATGCTCTCTTAACACAACAACCACGAACTAAGGACCAAGGAGAAGTCAAACAAGGTGTGTCCGAGAACCCAAATAATTAATTACTAGTACGTACTATCTTTCCAGCTTTCTTCTAAAGTCGTGTTTGGGAATTCGGAAATTTAATCTTTTTTTGTTTGAAGGAGAAAATTAATAAATCTTCCAGACGAGACAGGAAGTAATTGATTGACATTCAGAAACAAGGAACGTTAACTTTCTTTAGATCAGAAGTGAGAATTTTTAATTTAAATGTTTATGTAATATTCATGAGAGAAAAAAAAAAAATTCTCTTTCGTTTTTCAAGTTCCAACTGACGGACTGACTCAGGAGGATAAAAAATGAACAAAGAAAGTAGAAGGAAAATGCAAGTCAATGGAAATCATAAATCCAAATTTTTAAGTATAGACAAGGCATCAAAACAACTAAATTATCCAGAAATCCAAAGTTTTAAGTATAAAGAAGACTTCAAGAAAACTAAATTCAGACAAATCCAATCCCATATCACGCTCTGCTGAATTTATTGAGCTTCACCAATCCACAATATTCGTAAATTTATTGAGCTTCACCAATCACATTAATTGAAACAGAAAAAGTCAAGTGGTTTGGAACATGTAACATAGTTCAGGGCTACAATAATGAGCACAGCCAAACAATTACTACTATATGAGCACAGCTAAGATAAACTCTGCTGGAATCTCAGCTGCACGCCTTGATTTTGCGTTTTTATTGGTAGTACAGTTAAGTATAGGGCTAGAGGCACAATGAGTTGACCTGAGGATTATTTATGACGAATTTGAAGAATTCGAAAAAAAAATGAATTTATCGGCAGAAATCCAAATCTTGACCCCGTCGACACCGCCGAGCATGCCCGTCCAAGATCATCACCTTTGACGCCGAACCACGTGGCAACCTCAGCAGCATATGAGGAACGTTGCCGGCCCCATGACACAGGGACATAATCAAATTAGCCTGCATTTTACTAACATACTAAAAAATAAAAAATAAAAATACTGCCTTAACTAATCATATATGCCCATTATTACTACCATTATAGGTTCCAGAATAATACTGTAGCATTTGAGTTTCAGTCTATAATAATCAGCCATCAAGCAACATTAACTACTTGTATATCCCAGTCTTTTAATTTTATTTAAATTTTTGAATTTTTAAATAAAGAAAAAGAAAAACAATTTGTAGGAGTACTAGTAGCAACTAGCATGGATGGATGAGTTGGCTGGGAAGGGACGGAGGGACGGCTTTGGTAATTGAGTGAGACCTATTTTACCGTTGTCCTGTGCTGTGGGGAGTATGAAGGAGGTGGACTGGTGGAGTGGCCCTGCTTTGGTGGGTACTGCTTAGAAAGAGACTCTTTGCTTATTTGGTTCCATCTCCTTCCTTCCTTCCTTCCTTCCTTCCTTCTTCCTCCCTTATCTAGCTACCAATCTTTTGTGTTCTACTCTATAGACTTCTTGTTTCTTGATTAAATTTCTAGAGAGACAAGGATAGATAAAAGTGCATACACATAGATGGGAAACTGTCAGGCCGTGGATGCTGCAGCACTGGTAATACAACATCCAAGTGGAAGGATAGATAGGATGTATTGGCCTGTGACTGCTAGTGAAGTCATGAAGATGAATCCTGGTCATTATGTTTCTCTCATAATTCCGCTGCCTTTGACTGGTGGTGAGGAGAATTCAGACGATAAAACGGTTCGGTTCACTCGGGTAAAGCTTCTGAGGCCTAGCGAAACTCTAGTTCTTGGCAGAGCTTACAGACTGGTCACAACTCAAGGTATCGTTCATGTTTTACTCTGCTACCAACTTTTCTTGTCCCCTTATTATTATTTTTTTGGGGGGGGGGGGGGGGGGAAATGGTATGTCATAAGGGCGATAAAGATTGAGCCCATGTGATTTGACGTAGTAATCTTTACATCATAATGTTGATTTCAGTTTCCACAACTTTTTCTCGTTTCTTGGAAAAATATATACCCCAAGTTGCTGTTATTCGAGGGAAGAGCTCATTATGTGATTCCTGAATTGAAGTTCGAGTTGCTTTTTGGTGTTTCAGAGGTTATGAAAGTATTGAGAGCAAAGAAGCATGCAAGGATGAAGAAGAACCAGGCAGAATCCATTGTCAAGTTGGAAGCACAACCAGAAAAGCAAGGTTCAAGCGGCGGGGCAGAAACAGGGAAGTCTGAACTGGACAACAACAACCGCCAGGTAAACTATTTCGGCCAATCAGCTGCAGCTCGAACTTGGCAACTGCAATTTCGCTCTAATATATTATACATTTATGCAGCAGTTAGGACATCTTCCTAAATTTTTGTACGTTTTCTTAGTCATAATAAAACTGGAACAGCTGGAGATTGTTATGTTTTAAAAAATGACCGGGCAGCTTTCATGGACATCTGATTCTCTGATTTGGCCTTTTCATGGATTTCTGTAAATTAAAGATATCAATTTCTGACAAACAAAAGCACATGATGGGCAAAAGTCCTACCCAGGATTAGGCTAGAAGGGTCAATACAAGCATCTCATGATGATTAACCTGTCCTACCCAGGATTATTGATCTCATTGACAATTAACCATTTCAGGTGACAAGACACGAAAAGCAATGGCAGCGGCCAGGATCAACAAACATTGGCAGGTCTAAATCATGGCGGCCCTCTTTGCAGAGCATTTCTGAGGCTGCAAGCTGAGGTATCTTCTGTTCATAGCGACGGAATACAGTTCAAGCGAATGAACTAAAGTGAATTCCAATATCTGTACACCGTTTCACTCTTTCAGCCGTAGATGCTCAGTAATCATATCGATGTATAATAGATAGGAGAGCAATGAGAACTTACACTGTTCGATGACAAATATATCATAATGAACCTGCAAATTACTTCTCTGCTTAGTTCTCTCGGTTGATCGGAAAGGAAACAACGGATGGAAATATTGGTAGTTAGTACAGTACACCACAAAAGACTACTATCATTTCTCTGGTGTAGAGTTCCAAATTTCCCAGTCGCGGTCAAGAAAATTTTGAGCCCATAACAAGGATGTTCGTGCAGCTAAAGGCGCTCCAGGAAGTTTCTTCTCCTTCAGTGCCACCATCATATCAGTGAAAGGCTCCACCAATAATGTTCCAGGTCCTCCGTACTCCGAGTACAGAAATTCGCTAAATATCTGATGTGATAAAGAAACAGGTTTAAAAGGAGTGGCTTGGAAGTTGGAACCATTATCATTCTTAAGCCACTCAACACTTGGTAGCAGTTAAATGAAATCAAGGGCTCAGCTTTATTACTAGACAATTGCTGGCAGAAATTGTCAAATCCAACTGGAAAAAGGTTAGAACTGTGGCTTGTCTGGTTTTAAGATCAGATATTTCTTCCAAGATTCAATAGCTCAACCATATCTAGGTCAAAACAAGTCAGATCCCAAAGGAAAAGATGTTTCAAGTTCATAATAGGGAGTAATTTAATAGTTCTGCAAGCAATTACTTCGCCAGAGAAGTTCATCAAAATTCTGCAAATCTGAGCTCTCTTCAATTGCATTTATTTATTGAACAGTATGAACCCCCATGTCAAATTGCTCCAAACGGCGGTCACGGTTGGCATAAGTTTCTCTCCTCACTTATCTTTGGACCGTCGCATTTGGTTCTTCCATAAACCTTCGAATATCCCAGAGAAACAAAGAAACAACTGCGCCACCAACTTTTCTCTTGTTTTATCTTGAGAATTTTTTTTTCTTAACGCGTTTCTATATCTCCTATTAATTGAATATTCTTCGAAGATAAGTCTGTGCAAGAAGAGGACAAGCAGCAGCTTCCAATATCCCAGAGTGCAAAGGATAAGAAGACAAACATGATGAAATATGGCCACTCTCCCGGGAAGGGGAAGGATGAAACCAAAAGGCAGCCCTTGCCTTTCCTCTCACTATGCAATCCATTAAAATGATACAAAAAAAATGCACTCACAGGAACTGAAATCCAAAAATACTACTGAATTTCAGATTCCCCATTTGTCTCTTTTCCCAGAAAAGTCAAAAGATTTATGCAGGTAGTGATTTGCACGTCTGTATGACAGCGCTAGTGCTACAAGGTAAAGCTTCCATCATATTATTATGGCCCAGCGAGACCCTACGGCACCACCTTTTGAAGCCGACTGTGATAGCGGTAGCATTCCCCTCGAAACATAATACTAATAAGCAATGAAAGATCAGATTTCATCTATGCGAAGAATAAAATGTCAAGTCAGTAGTACCACTCCATTCAAAAGCTGGAGTTCCTGCAATTACCGAGTTTTCTTCTTATCCATTGCAATTAAGTAAGTAAGAGAAGGCCTGATTGAAAGATTTCGTCATGTGTCCCTTCCACTGTCGGTCGGTAATGGGTTTTGTAGACTGTGTTTCGTCATGGGTTTTGTGCAATTAATTAACCAGGTCAAGTATCATGATGATGGAACGAATGAAAAACAGGAGACTGCTGCCTCTGTAGCTTCGCTGATGTCGGCTGGCTCTTGACTTATCATCGAAACTTAATGAGGTACAAGAAGTAATGGCTACTAATTACAATGATTCAAGGCCACAATTTCTCAAAATCTTAGTATGTCCCGATTGCGAGTGGGGAAAAAAAATCAAAGATGAAAATACTCTCAGTTTAAGTACATGAAGAAGGAAGTAGCAGCTCAAAATTAATGTGCTTCAGATCTACAGCTAAAAGAGTAATGAAAGAATAAATGGTGCATGAAATACCGATACATGATGCAGATTGCAGAGGTATCAAACCATCATCAGCCTTCACATTTCATGAAGGTGATAACGCGAGTTTTATTCAAGTTGTTGAGCCAAAAATATCGCGTTCATTCAATTTGCCAGTTTAAATGTCACATAATTGGTCTGAGTGAAAAACATAAAACTTCTACTGCACAATCAATTCTACTCCCCAATTGATCCAATCAAATCTCTCCAGGACTGTATCATGATTGACGTTTATCTCATTTTATTTTCTTATTCTAGAAGGTAATATTCCATGCTATATTTTTAACTACACTGCGGTCTTTGATCCTCATGTTATTTGATATATTTTCCATTAAATTGTGCAATGAAGTGTCAGATACTTTTCAAAAATTCATTCAATCAACAGAAATTAAACTATCATTAAAAAACAAGCTACTTACATCTGTACAGACATTTACCACAGCATCAAGCTCACCCCCATAAGTCTCCTTTTCCTTTGATAGCTTCTTCACCAGCTCCTCTCTGAACTTTTTCGTCTCCTAAATTCCCACAAACATGTCAAAATTTAGACCAAATATATGTTGAGTTAAAAGTTTCAATTTTTTAAGCACGCGTAAAGTAAAACTTTTGATTTAAGAAAAACAGAAGAGACATAGGAGTTGTCAAAATTTCATGTTTCAACCAGGAAAAAAAAAAAACAAAAATAAAAGATGGGATTTACAGCTTCAGCAAATTCTGGGTTGGGGTCAGGGTAGATGTATTTCTGAGGTGGGTTTGCTCGCAAAGGCTTTGCTGAGATGGCATTTGCACAAAATAGAAGGGGATGAGTGCGTGGGATAGTGCAGAGGGTGCGCAGGATAAGGTTGCTCCGGACTGTGTGTTTGGCGGGAATTGGCTTGGGTGTGGCGGTTAGGGAAAAAATGGTGGTTGTTTGAGCCATCGTTTTAGGTGGTGGAATTGGCGGGTGATTGCCGGGGCTGCGTAGGATAAGGAGACTCGGAGAGGACTATGCCGTGAAACTTGAAGCCCTGTCCTTTTGGGTCTTGGAACAACAAATCCCAAGACCACCCAGAATGGGTAATTTGGTTTTGTTGGGCTTGCTAGAAAAATTGGGCTAACGTGTTGCTATTTCAATTCAAGGCAGACTTTTTTAAACCTCACAAGAAGGAAAAGGGGTCCAACATATGTTCTCTTGCGGGAATTTTTTTATTTTTTTCAAATAAGTGAGGTTTCAAACTTTTCTCGTCTTTCTCTTTTGTTGGACAACCCAGCAATGCAAAATCAACAATAACAAAAAAGTGGGAAAGGTATGTCGAATTTTTCAGGAGATAGAGTGGAGAAATGTTGAATTAATTACAACTCATAGAAATAAAATAAAAGGCAGCAAAACCAAAGACAAGAAATTTATTTCTTTTGGGTCAAACGGAGGCCGAAGCCCAAAGCTAAGTCACTACAAAACTATGGTGAGTAGCTACCACTAAGTCTTATGCAAGAAAAGGTTTCAGATCCGGTATTTTTTTCATCCAAATATTATTTTGCTTGCGTCATAATTATAATTTTCAATTAGTTCTTTTTATCTTTTTAATAATCTTTTAATCTCACATACATTACATCATAAAAAACATTGCAGTAATTATTTCAAATAATCTCCTATCCAAACACACTCAAGTGTTACTCTCAAATGTAGATTCGAACTTGTTTTCGCAAGCATGTCACAACAACACGAAGAAAGAAGAGACTTGGTTGTTTTAGGATTTCTCAATAGGAAGGGGCCTTGAGACTCCACGAGAATCAGACCAGCCCACAGAGTTTAAAAGGCTTAACTAAATCGGGATATATAGTGTTGCAAGTTTGAAGGTGTAATTTATATTCCCATAGGGGCATACCATAGTTGATCAACGTCTCCTCCACTAATCTAAGACCCTTTGAGACTGGAGGAGGGAGAAAAAAAAAAAGAAACCGATGGTCATGTTACATTCTTATTGTAAAAGTTGTGCATTGGCATTAAGTATAGTCTCCAATGTGCAAATTAATGATTAAGTTCCACAACCATTAGATTCCAGTCTTACATGTTAGGCAAATCCTAATTGAATACCTCAGACAATCCTTCTAATGTTATCAAATAGTATAAAACAGTGAGAAGAGGCGCTATTGCTAACCCACATTTCCTGCGAAATGTTGCTGTTGACATCGAAGAAGACAAGTTCCTAAGGTGCTAAATAACAAGCGCGAAACTTCGTGCTTCAGATAAAGTGCACAAGGTAATATAATCTTTTAGGCTCAGGATTTGCAGTCTCAATAATACAGAACTGCATGATTTCCCTTGAAGTTGGGACGCTTCTTAGAAAATGCAAGATGTCGCCATTTTTTGAATTTCCAGCGCGACAAAGTACACATCTTTCGTGAATAAGAAAATTAGTTGCATGCATTGAAAAGCAAAACAGGAGCCCAGACAATTAGTGTATGAATCAAGAAAGTTGAGAGAACAATTAAAATCTAAGGGAACAAGAAGAGGATTATGTTCCTGGATAATTTGCTCGTAAAGTAATGTGAAAAGGTTAGGTTTTTTCTAGTCCTAATCAACATTGGCCACTGCAAAAAGCAATTGGGGAGGGGAGGCATTCGTGTTAGTACTAGTAATATAATCACGCGCTAATACTGTTTCTTTCCGTCTTGCTTTGTTATAGACTAAGGACAAGTGATAAAATCACGTTGTAAAAGTATTTGGTCATACTCTTTAACACGAGTTTCAATCATGCAAACTGATAATCCTTCTTCCACATTCTTCTTTAAACTATCTCTAATTGCTATAGTTGGAATAGTGCATATGCTAGACCACGACATTGCAAATTAATTAAGTTCCAACAATTTCTCCATCAAACTTTTCTTTCTTGCTTTATGGTGGGATTTTGATGTGGCTTGCACTAAAATGGATTTCTGTAAAGGCCTTTCAGCCATTTTTAGACCTTTCTTTCTTATCTTGATTTTTTTTAAAAATTTTTTTTTTACTTTTTTGTTTTCTTAATCAAAAGAGGAAGGCATGGAGTCTTTTTTTTTTTCGGGATGTGTAGCGATGGTAAATTGCAGCATGTTTGCGACATATTGTGACCTACGAGACTTCACCAATATTATCATAACCAAGTTAACGAGTCCTACCATCAAGATTTCAGAGTTTGACTCCCTTTTTTCTCAGAGGACTCGTTAACTTGTTGTAGTGATATTGCTTGAAAGTAAAGGAAAATGTGACATTGCTTGTTGGTGAATTCGCTCAGCATACTAATACTCTGACTCTAGATGGGAATGCGGTGGATTTACGCGACAAATTTTCAAACTCAATTTGAGGAATCCTGATTAACTACGTAGCAATGTCACTATTTCCGGCCACAATTAGGCAAGCCTAGAAAATGTTCATTGAATTTGCATGATGCCACTGTTCATATTAGCTTTCGGCTGAGCAGCGCATCATCTTTCATTTCTTTCGATAGGTCCAACTGAAGAACTGGTAATACTAGCTTTATCATTTTCCTTGGATTTAACCAATCATTATCGGTCTGCTTAGCCCCATGAACAAGCAAAGATATAGAAAATTATGTCATATTCTCGATCAAAGCTGCCTACTTTCAAAAAATAATCTAGCAGAAAAGGCTTCGTGATTTCCTTTTCTGACTATGACAAGATACATTGTAGAGCATAAAAGACTCTAATTAGTGAGGCGGATATAGGTTGGTTGATCATTAGATAGGTGACTCTTTTGTCTCCACTCTTTGAAATGGAGGTCCAGGCACTATGAGAAAGCAATAAAGAACAAAAACTGCAACCACGCTCCCTCGAGGGAGCCCCCTTCCTTTCAATTTTCTCCTTTCAGCTTCTTTTGATGCAAACAAAGCATCCAACGAGAAAAATGCGAGTTGCCAAAGGCAGCTTTTCAATTCTCCCTTGTTTGTTTGCCTTAAAAATTGACCAAACCAAAGCTACGTGATGACTTTTATCAAGTAAATGCAAGACTGTGCAAAATAGCTAGAAAAGTTTGGGCATTTTGATGCTTGTGTTACAGCAATCTGTATTTCCTCCTAAACCCATCTCAAATATCTCTGTCTTCTCTTGCTTTTGATGATCAATAATGCAATCTTCTTCACACTATCAGCAATAGGTGTGGCGTAGTTTACTTTACTGTCTATATATTGTGCGAAAATAAATAGAACTAAGCATGTTGCATCCTCAGAAAGAAAACTAAAATTTGTCTTGTTGAAAAAATATATAGGAATCCGTATTCTTTGCTTTTGTGGCATGTTAGCCAAATTTTGGCGCTGGAAATGGGGACACTTGGGTTGTCCGGGAAATTGAGAGTGTTGCTGTCTCGCATTCAGCATAAAATCTAAGCTGCATCAGCAAACTCAGAATCATTCCAACTTTTGAAGCTTTTAACTCCACGGACCTATCTATATTGCCTTTTAGACGAACCCCACGAGCATGGTTTTAGTATTTTACAACCAGAAATAAGGTTCAAAAGCTGAAATCCCAGGGTCCTGTCTGTTATTGTCATGGCCACGAAAAGTTGAAATTCACCTGCAAAAAGAGTTGGGGAATCGCCAATGAGCTCCTTCTACGTCCGTCAATACCCTACAATGTTCCCATAAGGAAAGAAAAGTATTTTTGTTTTCATAGACTACTTAGGATTCTCCCTTAGCCAGCATCTTGGCTGAGGAGGAATGATAAGAAATTTGGGACATTATTGAAACTAGCCTTGTTATCTTTTGTTTTACCTTTTGGGCAAGAAGAATTTGGGTCACATTTGTTTTCTTTTCTTTTCTTTTTTCCTAATTAAAAAAAAAAAAAAGAGAGAGAGACTAAGCAAATTACCCTACAGCTCTCCCAAGCATCCACATTTAATTTATGTAGTTGTTGCTGGCCATCCTCTACATTTGATTGGGAGAGTATTTTACAAGACACTGAGTGAAGCAAATGATCAATCAGAAGATTTTGACTGAGCACTACTGAGTCCTTCTTTTTTTTTTTTTGTTAAAAAAAAAAAAAAAAACCCATTCTGTAGAAAATGGTGATTAAAAAAACAGTGTCATTGTACATGAATAGTTGAAGTATTGAAATTTTTGATCAAGTTCTAAATTCGAAAAGCAGCTCAGCTGGCTTGTGTAGCCTCATTAGGTGAGACAGGTCTGGGGTTCGACCCCAAGGCTGAGTGTCTGGGGTGATACTCTCGGGGATCGGTGGGGCCCGCTCTCCCCGGGCGATGGGAATAGTGGCACAGACGGTATTACCAGTCCGGAGTGACCGATACCCAGCGACAAAAAAAAAAAAAAAAAAGTTCTAAATTCGAAAAGCAGTTGATCTAAAGTTTCTCTTTCACAACTCATTACAAACATTATGGTCCGCCTAATTAAATGTCTTCCCATTGCATAAAACCTGAAAAGTTGTCATCTTTTTTCCTATTCCAATCTACAAGAGAAGGAAGTTCATCTTCATCATGCGCCTGTTTACTTTTAAATTGGATCAACTTGGTACTCGATCGTATTTAACTTGACTATATCAGTATTTTCTACGTATTCTCAGTAGTATTACAACACAACCTTAATTAATTTGTACGATTTCAATATATACAGAGCACTTCACTTCACGTGTACATGGAAACTGTACTATAATGCTTGTAATTAAATTACGTACCATGTCTCGTCCTATTGATGGTCTCCTCGATGTTTTCATTAAATAAATCTCAAGCGGTTTTGTCTGATTTCATTAAATAATGCGTGGGCTGTTTGATTGCCTAACAAGTCCATGTACAATTCATAGAATATATATAGCTTTTGTGGTATTCTGTCCAGCGTGACATCACAGATGATTTGATGATCCGATCCCTAATTTATAATTCATCCTAATCAGCACTTGCTCTTCTACCAACCAGATGAGATGATGATTTGTGAATTGTGAATATCAATCTAATCAGCAAATTTTCAGCAATGGCTCCAACTGACCAGGTCCAAGCCGAAGATGCCACGTCTAGCAAAGTGATAAACAAGGGAATAGTTTGCTTTGTAACTTTAGGAGCCACAATTATCAACCGAATTGTTTGAAACAAACTAGGGGGAGGCCCTCCACAAAGTGATGAATTTTCAGTGAGCAGATTTTTGTATTCATCAGAATCCGTCGATTACCTAAATGTCCCAACTATTCTGAATTCTTATCAGTCTGGTGGTCCATTTTCTGAACAGACATTAACAGCCAGTGTTCCCATCTATCTTGACTTGAAGCCGCTGGCTCTACTTCCCATGGAGAATCCAGTCTACTCTATATAATATATATATATATATATATATATCACACAGTTTCTTTTTTTTTTTTTTTTTGAAAAAAAATATATACACTGCAAAATGACTAGGAATTAATTTCTCACAATTAAAACAGAAATTCGAATGTCTTAAATTCCAATACTACAGAAGGAAAAAAATCCCAGTTCGTGCTACCATCCAACTCTCAAGTCTTGTATAGGTCTTAGTAGTAAAGCATATCTGTACGTAAATTTTATTTATGTGACAGTTGAGCTGGGACGGGATATATATAAGAGGTTCAAAGTTAACCCGCAAATTACGGATATATCCGGACCACCAATGGATGGAGGAGCTCTAAGATTAGCCACCATCGAATCGAATCGAACTGAACTTTTATTTTATAGGGGATGACCAATGGGCAACAACTTGCTAAATATATTTTGATATGGTGGTCCAATTGCAAGAGAGATACATGTGCATTTAGGACTTACCGTATATAGTGCGGTATTTCTCATGTATTAATATGCATTTATTGTACAACTGATGATGAGGCACTTGAAAACGCGGAAGCCCTCCCATCCATGATCCATCCCACCACCATGGTCCCACCATACTGGAGAAAAAGGCATATATCTATATATATATAAGAGGAGGAGTTCAATCAAAGACTGATGAATTATAATAGAAGGTTAGATGAAGAAGAAGAGTTGAGAAGTTTTGTCTGAAATCTGAGGGAGATGAAAGAAACAGAGTAGAGATGGGTCGGTCAGTCACGAGAAGGGCACGGGTTTAAGTTAAGGAGTCGTACTCATCGATGATCTCTCTTTTATTGCTCGGAGGGACCAACCAGCGTATGTTATGTTATGTTATGCTGTGTGGGTAGCGCTGCGTTGAGGCTCTAATGAGTAAATAATAGCTGTGCTTCATAAAATTCCATAGTTGCACTTATTTTTAAGTTCTCTCGGCTGATTGATCATTGATGGTAGTAGTAATAAAACAAATGGCAAAGCTACAAAGTCTTCATTGTCATTCACGTGCATGGCAAATCAAGCATGTGAGTGCGTGTCAAGTGACAGAGGAAGAGATATCTATCAGCAGATATGAATGAAGAAAGTACTTAAGAGAGGAGAAAATTTTGCAAATAAATTCGGACTGCTACAAAATTAGCACTACTACTTTCATCTTATTATTATGCTTGCTTGATTCAAGAATCCAAATACAGCAGCACTGACAGCACGCTCTGGAAAAGAAAAGGCCCCAAAGACCCTTTTTTTTTTTTTTTTTTTTGTCTATAATTAGCCCAAATTTAGGCCATCAAAAGAAGAAGGGACTTTTTAAGTTTAATTTCATCCCTTCAATCAAACAACCCCAAAAAAGAAAAAAAAAAGTTTAAAGTGAAAAAGAATAGACACGTGTGTCCATCACACGTGTCAAGGGCACACAAAAAGAAATGTCCAGTCTATGGTTAGGACTTGAGAAAAAAAAAAGGCAATTTCCCGCCAAAAAAGCACACATGCACACGTGTAGAGCCCGCCATAGTTAACAACTACGAGCGTCTGTACACATCACTCTCAAGAACTCAAAAGAAAGCAGTCCCAAGTATGAAGACCTCTTACAGCTGAGCCACCAGATTTATTTATCTCCCTCCCAATTTGCGTTCGCTCGTCTCCTTTCATTGCCGCAAGCATGTGGGGGTATTGGGTAGAAGTTGGAGGAGAAAAATAGCAAAATGATGAAGGCCTAGGTGAGGAGCTTGACTTGTAACACATCTAGAGCTCAAACTTCAAAGTTCAATCCCATAAATTAGCCAACTCCATTGATTTTTTCTGCCCCTTCTTTTCACCAAAAGGTCCCACCATCTCCACCCTTTCATTCACTAATCAATGCAGCCTTTGAATTCAATAGCCATTCACTCCGCACTCCATCACTCCCATGACTCCACTGCTACTATTAAACAATGAATGTGATCACCCCGCCCCCCCCTTCTCACTCACTCCTGGATAATAATAATACTATGTACCAAAATCCCTTTCCCTTGGGAATCTGCAAAGCTATTAATGACTGCAGCTGCCCACTGCCCCCCCGCTCACCCCAAAACAAAACAAAAAAAAAAAAAAAAAAAAATCTCCAAGCACTCATACATACATGTATACTAGCATTAATCTACATCATACTTGTCAATTCATGTTTTCTCAAAACCCTCCAAAAAACATCGAGGCTTCTAGACGAGTTGGACCACCAGATTTCCACCCCCCCCCCTCTCACTCGGAGCTTCCTTTGTCATCATCTGTCCATAAGTAATTTTCTAATCTTCGCCTTTTACAGGATGATAATGATGATGATGAAGAAGATGAGTTTGATGATGTTGATGATGATGATGATGATTCGGTGGATGCTAGACTCATCCGAGACATGACTCGAAGCTGGGGTAAAAATTTCGGGCTCTTCCTTGGCCTATTATCGATAATTATTTGCTGCACTACGCCGTAGCAGCTGATTATTTTCTCCTGCAAAAAGTGGATCCCAAATCCAAGTTGACAAAAAACATTTCCTTTTGATCAAATGGTCGAAAAACGCCAGCTAGAGCTATGGCTATCGAGAAAACGTCAACATTGTGTGTTAAATCATTTGGAAAAGGTTGATTCCAATTAAATTTCATCAAATCATTGTTCCTCCGCATCAAGTGCAGCTTAGTTAAATGATTTGACAAAAGTATTATGCATAACAATTATATTTATATATACATATATATATATATATATATTCCTTACTCTGTGGAGTCCATCACACCATGATTCAGCATATTCAGGACTAAGAAAAGAGAAAATTGGGAGGTCTCTGGCTGCACTAAGGATCGCTACAGCAGCAATGCATGATGGCCGGTACTCCAGAAAGCTAGCATCTGACATGGTGATTATGCAAAGAGGACGAATTAAACCAATTTCATTTTTTTTAAAATCATGTTTACGTGTATCCATCTATCTACAATTCCACATGCATGCATAGATAGACGCATGCATGCTCACATAAGAAAGCGTGTTGCACGCCAGATGAAAGCGGGATGTACATGTACGATAGTACTACTACCTTGTATGTGGGACAGAATAATATCGTTGGCCCTCGAAATAAGGAAACCAGCATAGGTCCCCGTTGGATCGACTTTATGAGCGAAGAAGCTCAGAAAGCTAAATGGCGTGATAGATCGAAGCCTCCAATCCAATGTATTCAGCACAAGAAACTCCATTCTACCGATTGTCCTCGGTTCAAATATGTATTTTGCTCCTTCAACCTATACATTAAACCAGCAATGATTAATCCGTGGCACATTACTCCTCCTTAACAAGTTATATAGGTTTTGCAGGGGAAAAAATGGATGATTATAAATTTTATAATGGGGTTTTAACCGGATTACCTGAAGATCTAAAAGAGGCGGAACAAGAGGTTCCTCCATCTTTGCAGCTAATGACAAGCAAGCAACAGACAATAATTGTAGTGGCCACCCTTTTGTTTGCTGAATTCGTGCCCCCCCCCCCCCCCCAACCCAAAAAAAACAAAAAGGAGAAAAAAGATATATTAGTATGAAATTACGTAAAAAGTATTGCACGATAAAGCAAAAGGAATTTTGATAAAAATATATAGTAAGATATTGCTTAGAGATTAGTACGGATATTCCTAGTTAGAAAAGACAAAGGAACCTTCATTTAAATGAACTTTAGAATTTAGGAGCAGATATGATGATGAGTGTGTTTTACTAAGGTAAAAAATTACACTTTATTTATACACACTGATTTGCTTGCATTTTATTTACACACACTCACTTTCTTGCATTATCAACACACGTAATAGATAAACAATGCTGGGGAATTAGGTATTAAGTACCTTGTACCTATCATTTGAGTTGAAACCACGCAAGTTATCTAATGATTATTTTTCCACAAAATTCTTAGAAATGACATAAAAAAAGAAAACAAAGGGAGAAAAACAGATGCACGAGTGTGTCATGTTTACATTAAAGTCAAGAGTAAATTATGTATTGTTCCCTGAGGTAAAAATAGGATATTTGTATTGATAATAATAAATACCGTGAAATCAAAAGGAGATCTGAATATACGACGTCCAAATATCCTACGACCATACATACAGTTGGAACTGTATACCGCTGATTAATTTGACGTAACTGTAGAAGACAGCTGTATCTTCCCTAGGTATATACTCCCAAGTAGACGGAGATTAACAACGAAAGCACCAAAACAATGACGACAATAGTTTGTACTTTGCAATCGGTAGAGGGAAAAGTACGTGACTCGGTATTATTAGTACCTTTTTATTACTACGAAAATAAGACAAAGTAGGACAGAATATACAACAATAATGTTTATAATGGAATTTACTTTACTGTCTCATAAGTACATAAACTTTTGCAGTTAACTCGACTCGATGCTAGTAGTAAAGTCCTTTTCATCATGTTTGAAAAGTCGACAAAAATTTTTAATACTATAAACTAATATTCCTGAGCAGGTAATGCTTCCCAGAATAAAAAAATAATATATACTACTAAGAAGAAATAATTTTCATTCAGAAGTAAATAATGACTGTTTTCTACGGGAGCATGAGTGTTACCGGCAAGCGACGTGAATAAAGAACTCGATCAAAGTAGTTGACGGAGAGATACGCCGTCAATGGCTGAAAACCATAATAACGTTGTACCTGCATCAAGACATCGGATAAAACAAATTCATACATCAATCAAATCAAAACTCCGGAAGCGAAAACTCCGCCAAGTATAGGAATCCAATATTGGCGCCACCGCCAATCCCAGCCATTTTTTCCCGCGTCGCCCCCTTCTATTGCCGCCAACTTCATAACCAACTAAAAATGAATCCTTTTTTTTTTTTTGCAGTAAATCACTGATCTAATTAACACACATTGATCCACCTTTCACTTGATGCATTTTAAGAGATAAATAAAGATGAAATCTGCTGCTATTATACTTGTAAAAAATAGCTAAATATCATCTTTCCTAGTACTTTCATCGTTCATGGCCTCCTATGCACGTGAACATGTTAGTGCTATGTTTATCTATACCTTGAGAATCCATGCAATGGAATCTGCTCTAGCGGAGGCGTCGAGGGATTGTGATTGAAAGCTTTCTAGATAATCGATGCCCGGAACGTATTGTTTCTCGTGTTCAATGAGTCCGATGATCGATTCCTCCAAGTCCTCCGGGGGATGCTGAGACTCAATCTCCGACGAGCATTCCGGCAGGTCATCGCCGGAGAATATGGTGCTGGAGTCCTCGCCGCACAGTAGGTCGGAAAAGCAGTCTGAGTAGGAGACCGACATGATGATCGTCCCCGATTGCTCCTCATTCTTTGCTATTCATTTTGATGATTTAAAGGTCGGACGGGTTTGTCGCCGGAGATTGGTCGGAGTTGTCGCCGGAGGGTTGACGACGCCTGCGATGGAGAGAATGGGAGTTTGATGTTGAGAGGGTTAGGTTTTTCGTGTTTGCTGGTTGTCTGCCTCTTGTCTGTGGATATAAATAGGTGACATACAATTTGTGTCTCCTATTTTCCTTATTCTTAATTTTATATTTTGAGATTCTTTTTTTTTTTTTTTCGGTTTGCGCATATCTCAAAATATCTGGACCAAAAATACATCTATGAAAGAAGTCAAATGAGAATTGATTGACTAATAAAGAGTCTTGATCAAATTTTAGCAGTAAATATATTCTGAAATGGACATGAATCTTTTAAGTGTTCAATCTTAGAGTCAATTTTTGTTCGGAGAAGACTAATGAAATGTGTGATGTAATTAAGATATGAGATTGAGAACAAGGAGACGAAACGTGAAATCAAAGCGTTGTTTGAATTGCTATTTTTTGGCAAGAAAATTTTACAGTTTCCATGAATTTCTTTTTTTTTTTTTACACATTCTTCGGGCAGGGATATTTCAAGTTTGCAACAAAATATCGTATGTGATGATTGAAGAGGATTTGATGAAGTAAATGCAAAATCTCCCGTACTTTAAGCAAATTAATGTCCATTGAGCTAACCTAAAAAGGGCACAGAGTTATTTTTGTACAATTAATTAGGGGCCTTATTTATAACTTACTAAGGCAACTGGTTAACGAAGCTATAATGCAGGATGTTCTCAATAATGAAGATCGTGAAAACGAAAAAGAGAGCCGCGGAATAATTACACCTGTGTTTGCGCAACATTTTGCCTGAATCCAAATGCTATGTCCCTGGGGCACTTCATATTGTCTTTTTTTACATAGTAGGTACTAGGCATCATGAATATATTCCAAAAGTTTTCTACAATCCTGAGTTATAAATGAATTTTCTTTATCTTCTACTTAAATCCACTGTTATCATATCATTGCATTCAGCTATGACTTTCAAGGTGATGGAAAATCTCAAGTATAGTCGGCAGATTTGGAAATCGTCCCACTCGGTCCACATTGCACAAGAATGCAGCAGCATATTTGTATTTACGCGGAATAAGGATCAAATGGTTGTAGGGGCAACAATCCTCAACTCGTAGATTTGTAAAGAGTTGATCTCCAATTGGGCTTATTGTATGCCCTGTATATTTAGATTATTACATTGCTCTAAATGTGAAATGAAGATCATGTTTGTGTTTAAGATTGAATTTATTATCTCCATGTAAGTGTTCTTGCGTAGAGGACAGAATTCCATAAATTAAAGAAAGGAACCTAAAAAATTAAAAAATAAATTCGTGTGACCTTTGTAAATTCAAAAGGAATCAAATGCGAGGAGGTTTATAAAATTATAGCGACAGGCAGGGTAAATAAGTGCTTTTACAATCCGAAAGGAAAGGGCAAGTTGCACAGAATTTGTCTAATATGTCTTACCCCGTCGCCGCGTGCGAGTTATTACACGAGATGCTCACTTTCAAGTAGTGCTACACGTTCCCTCGTAAACAAAAAAAAAAAAATGTCTAGTGTACAAATGAAAATAGTGCAAAATTACAAGTATACTATACAATTTTCAAATATATATGTGGCTCCGCTCCGCCTAAGAAAGAAGGCTTAATCATATATTTGATGCCGTACTTCGCCAAGATGACTGTATGCATGTGCTGTTACTCACTATTTTCTAACCTTTTGATACTGCAGAACTACGCGGATTATAGTCTCCACTCTACTAATGATGACATTCGTGGCTTCAATTTTTCAATTTGGCGTTTTTGGCAAGTGTTCACTCTGATGAGATGTCTACTAGTCTCTAGAGACGGTCTTCTTTTTCTTTATTTTTGTGTACGAAGAAAACATCCTTTTACTTTTTTTTTTCTTCCTATTTATTCAACACCTGAATATAATTTCAAAACGTAATCCAACGGTATTGTAGTTATTAGTTCATATTAACTTAAATTAAATGACCTTTTTTTCTTCAAAAATGGAAAACATATACTAGTATGTATATCTATATATGTTTGTTGGGATGCATAGCAAACTGTTCTGCTAAGAATGTCTGCGTCAAGGAAAAATTAGTCAAAGTTTAGCCCGTTCATCGTAATAATCACAATTACACAACCAAACAAAAGAGGAAAAGAAACCCGATTACCGGGTAGTAACTAGTATGGTGTTTCCAGCTCTCCTACAAAGCCATGTGACGAAACAAAATCATGAAAAACCAGTCACATTTCAACACGAATAGTCGACTACTTATGTAATAAAAGTCATTTATTTGCGTGCGGTTAAGTATGCAATATCTAAAATTTTGACTTCATTAACTTATTTTTTATATTTTTATGGAGGAGATTTTGATCTAGTGATCAAAATTAAGATGTTAAAACTCCAAGATTTAGAGATATTGGATTGATTCTCCTTTCCCCCTCTCCGATTCTTAAATCCTACCACTCGCCTATCAGAAAAAAATTCAAAAATTATAAAGAAAAAACTTTTTTTTAGGTAGGAGATTAGTTGAAATATTATTTCAAATAATTACTGTAAAACTTTTTATTATACAATATATATATATGAGATAAAAAATTATTAAAAAAATAAAAGTGATTGAAAATGTATTTATAATACAAATAAATTATTTATTTTTGCAAATAATGCCAATCCAGACACACTTGACAGTCTAAACACAAAAATGTCCGTGGTAAATTATTGTGCTAATGTTATCATACCTTGGAACGGTGGCTAGACATAGAGATTCCCGGGGGGCAGATGCCCTATAATTTGTCCCGTTAAGCTAAGGTGTACCCTCGTCCAAATTATTCAACTTCGGGAAATCTATGGATCTGGAAATAAACTGCCCCAAAAAACCAGTAGTTGGTCAAAGACTGTGTATTTATTTATACCTTTCTCAGTTACTTCGTAATCATATGATTCCCGAAAATTTCCTCAACACTCTTGTCACGTGATAATATATATATGTATAACAGGCAGCACAATTTTTGCTATAATAATCAATAAAGTACAAAATGAAGTCAGGTTCGCCTAACCAATGACACGTATTTATAGCACATGCATGATGCATAATTGCAAGCTCTTAATTAGTCAAAAAAAAATCTTTTTTTTTTTGTTTTTGGGGGGGGGGGGGAGCTGGGAGTAGGGGCGTGGGCACAATCACAAACTTTTTTCTTTGTTGTTATTTCTTTTACCGAGCTACAGTAATACTATATCATTCTTTGGATTTTTGTGGGAGAATTCAGTTTCTTTTAGCTTTTTTCTTTTTGCGTATATCTTTCAAGGTCATTATTTGATCAAATTTGCTGTAGAAACTCAAAAAACACCAAATGGATCAATAGCAAGAGATAATCTGAGAGAGACTTTGTAAACTAACTTAATGTCCTTTTAAAATTTATGAGAAGCTGATGGATATATTGGTTGAAAATTAAAAAACCTTTTTTTTTCCACTAAAAACTACAAAAGTAGAAAAAATAGAAGCAAAAGTATGACACTATGAATCATCCTAACACTTGTATCTATCATTTATGTATTTATTGACCTATGCCATGGCGGGTGGGGGCTCGCCTGCCCACCTCGGTCACGCTGAATTTACGGATGGCCCATTGTCCTCGTCAAAAAAGGCATATAATTTAACTTTTACCTTGATTTTACCCCATAACCCCAAATCTTCTTGAAAAGATTACATAAGAAAAAAATTTATAGTCCCTTTGGATATCATACTTTCGAGTTTTAAATGATCATTGAGTGATGAAGTAAGGGTTTTTGACCCTTAAATAGTAAAAAATTTAATCATTTAAAATTATATCACTATCAATCCTGAGAATTATACATTAAAAAATTGATTTTCTAAAGGGATCATAGAATTCTTCAAAAAATTATATTTTCAAGTATACTACGTAATACATAATTATATTTTTCAACAAATTCTTTTGGGTTTTTTAATTTGTGTGTGTGTGATTTTCTAAAGGGATCATAGAATTCTGCATAAAATTATATATATTTTCAAGTATACTACGTAATACATAATTATTTGTTTCAACAACATTTTTTGGGTTTTTTTAATTTGTGTGTGTGTGTGTTAAGAGCGAGACAGAACAAGGATAAAGTTCTGAGAACTACATTGGAAAATCACATAAAGGAAGTTAGTGCAGTAGCAGTAGTGACAAAAGGATGGCTACTTGCTTGAGTTGCTCCATCATTCTCGCTTTACATCAGACAAAACGGCAAAGTCATATGATTTGTGAATTGAGGCAAGTACCTGGAAACTTTTTAGCTTTTGGAGGAGCGTGGACATGATTTAACATTTTGAACTCTCTCTCAAAAAAAAAAAAGTAGTAATTAAATGGTGGAATAACAGTAATTATAGCTTTTTTGAAATTGATACAAAGTGCAATAGCAACATCTTTGCTTTGCCATTTCCCTTGTGGACTCGTATAACCTTTATAAACAAAATGATTTGATATATCAAGAAAAAATATTTGAATCACCGGATAAATAATAAATTATCTTGGTCTGTCTATTCATTCTGATGATTACTAGACGATCTGGAACCAAATCATTTTAGGGCAACGATAGAGGATAATTGGGACTAATCATGATCCTGTAATTGCCAGCAATGTCCACCGACCGCTGTGGATGGAGATCCATCTTTCAATCTTTACATGAGTGTGCAACTAGTGCGGCCGTGCAGCAGTTGCTTCCATAGCTCTTGAACATTGAGCATCCTATGACATGGTGCCCTTCCCACCAACAAAGCTAGGCTAGTTGAAAGAACATGGGATAAGTATTTATGGTAAAAATACTACTACTTCATCCTTCATCCGTCTCACTTTGATAGATTTAAATTCTTTTTACACAGTTTAAGAAAAGTAAATAATTTAGTTGAAAAAATAAATTTACTTTACTATCTTCCTAAAATATCCTTACATTAAATGACGTATGCCTGATTAACTTTACATTAAATAAGTTAGGTTATACTCATTAACAACTTTTATTAAGTAAGAGTGTTTTAGAGAAGTTCCAAATTATCTACATTCTTCAATTGAAAAATTGATTATAATTTGGAATGAATGAAAAACGAAAACAACCCTATCAAAATGGGACGAAAAGAGTATATCATTGTACACGTCAAAGCTTGTGATTTTTGGGTGCAGATCTCTTTTGTAAGAAAAGTGATTTACCGCTAACAGATCTCTTGATTCTTGGTGCGTGTGTATATATATATGTCGGTGAATGATATAAAATGCCCTTTAATTTCAGGTGGGACAGTGTCGGGTAGTATATATACTTCGGCATTGTCTTTCAATTAAATGATTAAATTGAATAATTGTTAAAATTCATCTTCTTTGATCATCAGGTCAACTCTTCTTAAAGCCTACCATTTAATTATGTTTCATGTCAATTAATTGTGCACATCATTAAGTTATCAAGTACTGCAAACACAAGCTGATTCAATTGATAAAGATTGATCATTTTTTTACAAAAGCTCTTATGTATGAATTTTACTGTAAATGTGAAGATTATATTGGTAGATAATCTGTAAGAACTCTTGCAAGCGATCAATGATCCTGGAGGTACGCCCTTGTCCACAGTAATGACCGGAACTAAATTTATCTAAACTTCAATTACAAAAAAAAAAAAATTACTATTAGAACATTTTCAACCCAAAAAAAAAAGAGAGAGAGAGACAGAGAAAGGGATGCATGTGTGGAATTTCAATTTTTTTTCCCCCTAGCCTGACTTCTGCAAATGAAAGCAATTATGCGCACAGTACCCACTAGCTGCGCCTCAAATGCTACTTTTCTTGCGCCAAAACGTTGAGCCGCCTTTGAACCTTGAAGGCTTTTTGCGCTTATACTACTGTTTTGGAATAACAGTAACCTACAAATGCAGGTATTTACCATATATTTAGGCATCCCAGTCGTAAATACAACCAAGACATCATTTATCAGCCGCCTCGCACAGCTAGGTGGATCCCCAACCTGGAAACCAAGAATAAAAAGTACGTACATAAGTCTCTCTAAGATAACTCTCTTCATCTTATTCAATCTTTTTTTTTCCGTCTACTTAACAGTATTTATCCTCTAGGACAAGAAGTTTTTAGACGCACGTAATGAGCATAAACCATTAATTTTTTTTTTCTTTGCCTTGGTAAAAAGACTGAATTCTAGTTGCTCACTGTATCCTTTTGTTTTTTTTGCCCTTTCTCATTGTCCTTCCCCTTCTAAATTTATAACTTTTTTTTTCCTTGTATCCTTTTTTCTAGATGCTCACTGTATTCTATATTATATATATATATCTAACAAAAATGGCTAGTTTTCTTCAATAAACGAATACGAATGAGTAATCCCAGTAGAAGATTTGAAGTAAAAATATCCTGGAACGAAAGTGACAAACGTACTTGTGTGTGTATATATATATATATGGTCCTCTCCTTCGTCTGACACTCGTATCAAAGGGAACGCCACGTTTGAGACTACCATGATTCTATTATTGGAGAAAACAAAATGGTAAAGGGTGTAGTACATAGATCAATGGACCAATGTTGAGTATTGCAGGTAGTTGGCATGTCCCTCTTGTCCGAGACCACATCCTCTAAAGTTATTACTTCATGACATGCATTCAACATAATATATTCCCATATATACTTGAGTGGATTATTAATATTTCCATCTATATATATATATTTTAATCCAAAATTAAACGATCAAGAAATCAAATTATGCCTTGTATCACCCCTACCACACCTCAACTGAATAATAAAAATTTGATGTGTATTAGGAGTGCAATATTGTTGCGGGTTTCCTAATTAATCTGTTAACAAATAAAAACCAGAGTGAATTAAGCTATCAAATGATTTATGTGTCCAACTGTTGTTTTGATTGCAGAGAGGTGTATGTGAGCCTTTCTTTGAAGTTTGGCACATCCCGTGTTTGCATGTTGTTGGCAGAATACTTCTTCAAGTCGGTTTGGAGTTTCCTTGCAGTTCTTCTCGATCGGTTGAAGTCCTTCTTGTTCAAGTTAATTTCCTCTTTTTTTTTTTTTTTTTGTTTTAGCTGGTTAGAAAGTTCTAAGTTGTCATTTGCTTCCTTAGTTTAATATCTTCATTTTCGTTAAGTTTTAAATTGATAAAAGTTCCGAGCTTTTTATTTGTGACTTTACTATTTCCCTCTTCCCATATAGAATCGTATTTGCGATAAGAATTTGACAACAATCCACAAACACACACACGCATATGCATATGCATATACATATAAAACAAGCTAAAAACCACTATCATATGTATATTTAGGTGGCAAATTGTATTTTTGGGATGCAGTGTCATGAAAAAAATACTCATAATGAGTCAACATCCGGTAACTGTGAGTAACAGCAAAATTCCCCGTCCTCGTCCTGAGGATGAGGTATGGGGATGTGCTGCCGGATATGTGTGTGACAGACATAAATAATTTCATACGTGTAAAGGTTTTAGTTATGTGTGTCTGGGTGCTTTCACAACCCCCAATTTTATGTTTCTTGTGCTCGCAGACAAGATTCAAGGGCCATTCCATTGCTCGTCACATTGCATGTCTATTTATCACTCGAATTGATGCAAAGTGGAACGTCATTTTCTGCACTGTTTTCTTTGCTTTCAAACCTCTTGTGTCTTTCTTTTTTCTTTTTTTTTTTGTCTCGCAATGATAATATTTATATAACCTAATTTATCATATTTTACAAGAAGCAGGAGTTTTAAAGAAACTGTATAAAGGGCTAGCAAGTATAACTAGATTAAAGAGGTATTTTAGCACCTCATTTGAATTTTTTTCAAAAAGTTAGAATTCGAACATCTGATCCACAGCATAAGGAAGGATTAAATTTTAATTCCTTTTTTGTGACCACTAAGCTTTGTGGTTCAAACCTCGTGTCATTTGCCACTTAAGGAGGGAAAGTAGTACACTAGAAAATTTCGTGGGGCTGCAACTCAAGATTTCTTTTCAGAATTCATTTATAGTCCCTTAAAGTAGTCAAAAATTTCACCGTTTTCCTATTAAAAAGTGGATTCTGCCCTCCAAAATTTTACAAATCCTTCAACGTTCCTTCAAGAGTTTTAAAAATTTTTCGATGTTATAATTAGAAATTGCCTCCCAAAGTTTTAAAATATGAAAGAATACCTTTGAAATGTACATCTTTACTAATCTAGCCCTTATTTTGATTGCTATTGTCTAAGGAAAACTTTTAAAGTTTTCGTGAATATATACATTTTTCAATCACCCTTTTTTTTTTAATAAAAAATTCATATATATTAAATCGTTACAGTATTTTTTTTTGTTTTACAAAAATTTCAAAAAGTAGCAATCCAAAGGGGTTATTAATTGCTCATCCCCCTAGTGCTTTTAAGAAACTTTTCATTTTGCTCCTGATCTTAAGTTAAAGTCGAATATAATATTTAACTGCAGATCTACATGCATGATGTATAATTCGACAAGATGAAATCAACATAGGCTCATGCATAAAATATATGACATGCACAGGGGCATGGATTATAATAAAATATGTTTTTGTTCTCAGCCAGTTTAGGGAGATTTTACCTTGGATTCTGATGTATTAGACGTTATGTAGAGTCTAGAATAAGATCCTTCAGATAACCATTAGGGCCCCATTTATCACCTTTTGAATTAGGTCGGCGAGGTGGAGCAGACACATCCAAGTCTACATCTTTACGCCCAAAGCCCAATCCATGAACCATTGGTTAGAATTATTTACACTCAATTTCGAGAAGAATATGATAATTTCCCTTCAACCCCGTGGCATTAAATCTCAATATCTAATTTTTTTTTCTTTTTTTTTGGTGGGTAGGAAATTGGCTCAGAACAATACATATAGTTTCACAAAAAAGATTATTAGTCTTTTCGGGCAACCTTTACCAGCACCAGCACAAGGTTCGCTGGATTGAAATATTGAGCCATGGTTTTTCAGTCGGTACAGACATTAATTGGGAGGAAATCAGAATCACACAAGAGTCAATGCCAACATCATTTTCTTTTGACAATTTGCTCTGGAAGAATTGGTCAAGAAAGTATAAATTTCCCCCTCCTCCTCACTTTTTAGCGTTCCTATAAAAAAAAAAAGGCGATTAACTAAATTGATGGGATTAATTTCACTTTAAGATCTTAAACTACTGTGAATACTTCAAACTTCAATTCATCACCATGTGGCAATCAATTGGAACTCTGATTTTAAATTGAGCCGATCTGTGACAAATGGATAAAGAAACTGTGTACAGTCCAAGCATATGAATTTGGAAATCAGCAAAATATCCAAATATGGTATACCATCCAATTAGAATCAAGAACTCATGTCAGGACCGAAAACAATTGTAGATTACTCGTATCGTCCAACATTTTCCACATAGTTTGGTCCAAGTCCACTAAGAAATGCATGAAAATTGCATAAAGCCATCAACAATTCGCTTTCATCCCGTTCTTGTAATCGTGGTGCTGATTGTCCCATTTAACGCCTAAATGCACAGCCTGTTTCGCATAATAAAATGACAAAACGGCTTGTCTATGTTCATAACTTTTTCTCATATTTCTTCTACTTGAAAAGTCACTACTTACTTGGCATTGCTAATTTGTTCTTTGTAGAATGGGCAGTGTCATCACCGGCTAATCATTTAACTTTAGTTCTTGTACTGCATTTCTCAGCTACATTTACATTGCAAACATTGCATATAGCTTCTAGTAAAATACATAAGTAGATTATCGGAAAAGTTAGCTTGAAATGCTGCAGGAATCACAAACATCTTTGGGGGTAAGCGGGCAAACTTTTTTTTTTTTCTTCTCTCCTCTTTTTAAAGTAGGAGATTTTAGATTCAGTCTCTTATTTACAGTTCCTCTCATTTTACTATATAACCCAATCATCTCCCAAATAAGAGGACAAACTTACGAAAACACATGTAAGTACTTCTCAAAGTGTAATTGCAAACATTTGATATTTTTAGTCAGGTGAATTTCAAATTTAGCAAGAGCTTGTAAAATAACTTCTTCCATTCTTCCATTTTTGGAAAAAAAAAAAAACTTCTTCCATTTTTCCCAACACACACAAAAAGAAAAAAAAAAATAGAAGAAGAGTTGCAAAACCTAACCCATGTGAAATAAATTCGTATGCCTGAATTATTCCCTAGTGTACCTTGTTAAATGAAAAGGAGGAGGTGTAGATGGCAATAATCCCAACCTCATAACAAGTGGACAAACGCATTACAGATTCGGATGAGCTATATGTATGTACGGATGTTCCAAACTAAAAAATCAGGAATAACGAACAAAGTCAAGGGTGCAGCTACAAGATTTCAACAAAATTAAGAAGCCTCAGCTCCTGTTGCAGGCTAGCTAGTACTGATAACAACTTTCCTCGGGAGGGCAGAAATTTCAACCTCTCATTATGTCTGTGCCAAACAGTCGATGATGCCAAACAGTGTGTTTGATAGGAAACCACACATACCTAATGCCAAAAAATGTTGGGGCTAAAGAATAGACCCCAGCCCCAGCCTGTTTATATTCAAATCACACAACAGTCTATACTATACTTTTATTTAAGACGCGGGCAGGCTTGGGAGAGAGGTTGGAAATAGACCACACCTTGTTCTGCGCCAAGTGTTCCAATTGTCCTTAATTTCTTTCCCTTTCCTTTTCCTCCTTTTGGAGGAGCGGGGGGGTGAAGGTGTTTCTCTTTTCCTATAGTCAACTTAGATTTGTAGTTTACAATATTCATTTGCCAATAAACTGGGTCGAGTTAACATCAAAACGACATAAAGAAACGGAAAACATATACCCTTTATGATAATTTTAATGCTCCAATCGTGTATAAAGAATCATAGATGTCGACTTCCATGACTAGGCTAAGCAAATGCAGGCACGAAATTATGTGTTAAGTGGAACCTGTAGGTTCAATCATATCAAGAGCTATTTATTTAGAAAAGTTATGGCAGTAGATCATATCTAATCTGCTTGAAATGGATTGAGCAAAGATTTTTTATCTAACTTAAATGATTAAAGACAGCCATCTTCCTTCAAAAAAAAAAAAAAATGACAGCCATCTTTGGGAACATTTTCTAAATGAGTGTATGGCCAGTCTAACCTTTTTAAAAAGTTTTGTAGTATGTTACAATTTACTCAATACAAGAACACAGAAGAGTTGGGGACGTTAGGTTAAGGGGAAGAGGACAATATTTTTGGCAGCAAAGGGGGAGGATTAGAACCTCTTTTTTTTTTTTTTTTCTTTCCCTAAGACGTGGACAGCTTTATTTGTTGTAACTTCTGATTGTTGCTAGTTTCTATTTTCTACGCTTGAAAAAGAAAGGGGCTTTTTTTTTTTTTTTTTTTTTATCAATGACTTGCTTATCATAGATTATATTTCTAAAGAATATACAGGTCTCAATCCCTATGAGTTTCTCCCCCAAAAAAAAAAAAAAAAAAAAAATCAATCCTCGTGACTGGAGAGTTTATTTCTCGAGTCAGCTCCAATGGGCTGCTGGCCCAAGCTTCGCGATCGTCAAGTCACATACAATTCCGCCGAATGATCCAGACGAGATACTCCCTTTTTGGAAAGCTTAAAACTCTTGGCTAGAATTCTTTGATGGGCTGTTGTTTGAACTCGTACTGCTCATCAAGGAGGCCCAAACACTTACAAAATCACACGGTAACAACGAATTGTTAATAAACAATTTCCTCAAAATCATGCTGGTTTAGGTAAAAGGAATGGCGAGGGAAAGGGAAGATGGGAAGTACTCTTGAATTTTTCCCATTTTGGAAGACAAAAGTTTCTCAGTCCCTGCTTTATATTTCCTTCCAAACCTTGATTGAATGGAAGACGGGAGAGATACACAGAGAGGAGTAAAACCATCACAACAAGGTTGTCCATAACAATAACATCCTTCAATGCACCAATGATTAATATTCTTAACACAAAACATGGAAGTGGAAACAATAGATCGTCTCGATCATCAGGTCAACGGGGGTGATCCTTCTTTGTAGTCATGTTCATCAGTCTCTTCCATGCTTTAGAACCGTTCATAGAACTTAAAAAAAGCAAGATTGGTGCTGCAACCCCAAACGCTTGCTGAGCTTTAATGCTTCAACCCAGCTGCTGATGATTTCCAAGAGCAGCAGGTCCAACCCTCAAATTACATAGGTATCATGAGTAAAAATAATGATCAGAAGAATGAAATTACATAGAGATCGCGAGGAAAAGACATGACCAGGTGTTAAATGAGTGAACTTCTACGGTTGAAGCATGATTGACGAAATCTTCAAATTCTACGCACTGTAGGAATAGCAATGGCGAAGAAGTAGTCTACAAAGGGCTTTTGTTGACAAAGGGAAAGCGTGGGAGAGAGAAAAGGCGAGGTGGAGAAGGTCTGGAAAGCCCTAAATTTAGTGATGGGGGATATTTTGATCCTCCACTACCGATCTATTAGAAAAGATGCACATCACATGTTCTTCATATATATATATACATCAATGGCAGCTTCCGTGTTCCAGCCGGAAGGAGGTTAGTTCCTTAACTCCTTGAAGTCTTTCGACATCTCCAGTGGATCTTTGTTCGATCTTGACAGCGTTTTGATTTGCAGGCCTTGAGATCCATCTTCATTCTTCTTCACAAAGTTGATAGATTTTGAACTATGCAAAAGAGATATCGCCTGATGGGTAGGGACAGTAGTGAGTCACAAACAAACAGAATAACTATATGGCAAATTAAACAAATCCTGTAGATACTTGCTGGTAGGACAGAGGTAAGATATTGGGAAAGAAGTCAAGAACATATAGACATGTATTTGCAGAAACAAGCAGCAGCCGGAGAAAGGGATGAGAGCGTAACAAGTCAGAAGTACCTTTAACAAGTCAGAAGTCAGAACAGTACCTTTAAGTTGAGAAGAGAAAGTGTAATTCTCGGGAACCAATCCTAAGGATTGCTAAGAAAAGAACTAAACCCTGAGGTGGAATTTCACCTGGGCATAGCCGCGGACAATTGAGTTTGAAGAAGATAATATACGGTTGGAAAAGCTGATAAAAAAAGAGGTACGGATGGTGGCATTGACCCATGAGAACTGCGAAAGTACTTAAAAATGTACAGAACTTCAAGAGATTTTCTGTGAAAAGGGTACTATCAGTTTGGAGCTGGGTGTTGATTGAATAGGCTTGCATTTGTTTTAAGCTGCCTCAGAGAATTCTGAGTTGGGTGGGACTTGAAGAGAGAGAAGGGCAAGCTTGTTGGGAGATGCTGTCCTTCCTTGGTCTGTCCGTATTGGATCTTAGGCGAGAATGGTGTTATGTCAAGTGCTAAGTGCAGGTGCAATGCTAAGCATGCAGCAGCAGAGGCTGCTGTTATGGCTTCGTTTAAATAGAAATCGCCTAAAGAACTCAACTCTCATCGCCATCGGTCTTCTATTCTATTGGGTTCCTGCAACATTTATTTTCACAATATTCACTTATGGGAGGAATTTTTTACAGACAAATATTTAAGTGAAATCAACAAAAGAAAAAGTGAAATGTCAAGAAATTACAAATCACACTTGAAGTTATAGAAAATATTTGAAAGTGTAAGAAGTTAAGATTTTAAGTACCTAAAAAAAAAGCAACTTAATAGATATATATATATTAAACATTTTTGGATGTATATGCAAAAAAGAAAAAATTAATATATTTTTGGATTTGCCTACACATTTGGTTACATGTAAAATGAGTGCTAATGTAATATAAAAACAATACAAGTATAATATAAGAAAATTTTCTCCGATTAGTCCCTAATTGGACGATTCTATTACCATCTCTAAGTTACAAGTAATTGCAACTATGATATGATGAGTCTGGAAATAACCAAATTTCTTAGTTAATTCAAAGTGAGCCAAAATTCAGTGGAAGTATTAACTAGAATTTTAGGGTGTAAGTTTAAGCAGGTCAAACAACAATGCCGGTACTATGGAATTAATCGTAGCAATCGAGACAAGCTTGATGTTCAGCACTGCAAACACGCCTCTTCTATAGCAAATGATTGTTAGCAATGTATGCTGGAAGGATTTTGAATATTTTGGAAAAATTAAAAATTCATATATTGGTATAGTCTGCTTAGCTCTTAATTGGTTGAGGATTTGATATCCAAATCTATTGTTCCAAAGGGACCTTGGGTGAATTTCATTTAGGGCCAATGACACTTTGTTCCCTTGAACTTAGGGGTAGTCATATTTTACCCCATTTAACCTTAAACAAAGTTTCTTCTTTATCGTATCAACTATACAGCAATCTCTGAAAAAAGCTAAAATAAAGTTTATAGTTAGTTTATATCTTTAAAATTTTTCTTGTTGGGTTAATATTCACTTTTATATATGTTTTGTTTGCTTTAAGTCAAACAAAAAGGATAATAACACGATTCTAAAATAAACATAATTACCAAATTTATTTTTAGAAAAGGTAATACCAAACTTGTCTTTTGATTAAAAAAATTAGTTTTAACTATTTTAGATTACGTTCTTTTAGGCTAATACTATTTTCATTTTTTGTTGATATATTTTTATAGTTTACCATTGTTTCCTTTTTTAAAATAAAATTTGATTTAATCTCCATTTTTCTTCTCTAAGTTTAAAAATAAGGCGTATAATTCATTTTTAGCAATTTTGGATGAGAATTTCATGTTGGACAAATTTGATAAATAAAAATAACACTACTATTAGTCTAAAAGTTTAAATAAATTAAAATAATAAAAAACTACTTCTTAAAAATATGAGCTTAGTCTTACCCTTTTTCTTTTGAAAATTTGCTAATGGTGTTTATTTTTAGTATTAAGCTATTTATCCATTTTGTTTGACTTAAAGTCTAATAAATTGATTAAAACATATATAAAAGTGAACATTAATGCAATGAAAAAAATTCAAGGATATAAACTAAATATTAGATGTCTTTAACTTTTTCTAGTTTGATATTTTTGTATAGTTGTTGCGGTAAAGAAGATATAAATCTTTTGGTAATGAAACTAAATGATACTAAAGGTGCGTTTGATAAAACTAAAGTCTCAAATCTGAAATTTGAATCCAATAAATTATTGAATTGATAAGTATTAAGTCTAATACATTTGAGTGTATATCACATTCAATGATAAGTGAATAAGTCATTACTTGATTTTGGGAGTAAGTTTTGTTTAGAAAATTCAGTGCCATTTAATTAATTAAGATACTCAATTTTTAGTTATCAAACGGTTTGAATATGTTAATATATGAATCAATTAATTTTAAGTACTGAATTGGGTTATCAAACAGGATCTAAGTTATAGATAAGTTCATGAAATTAAAGGCTAATAATGTCCTTGCACTTACTCTTTTTTTTTGTATTTCTAGCTTTGACCGGCAATCATGGGAGTTAAATGTATATATTTAAAGTTGAGGGGGATAAAGTATGACTACCCCCTTAATTCAGGGGGATCAAGGTGTTAGTAATCCCTTCATTATGCTAAGAAAGATTATTCTCATTTTTTCGACATAACAAGAGAAAAATATGCAACACATCCAAGCCGTTTTCGATATATAAAATAGAAAAATATCTAATATTTAGTTCAAATTCGTATAATTTTAGTTTAATCACCAATTTAATTGTATAAAATCATAAATTTAGATTTACATCCAAATCTAAATTATAGAGTTTGTACTTAAGGTTGTAAGAATTACGCACACAACTTAATTTTAAGGCCTTGTCGTTTCATCCGGGACGCCAATCTAATAAGCACGGGCAGCTACTGTGTTATTCATGAATTTGCTTCACAGTTCACACCACTCCCAATAAAGCCAAAACTGGGACATTAAGGTGTCTACCCTCCGAAAAATGCTCAGCCTCGGGAGATTAACAACATGGCAGCAATGCAACTCTGCGGTTCCTCGAAACTCCAAGTCAAGAGCGTTCAATTTTCCGGCGAAAACCCACCCAACCCGAGTTTCATTTTCTCCGAATAGACTCATCCGCCTTGCTCTTTTTAGTGTTCTTGGCCGACCAAGAATAGGGTTTTGCATATATGCCTCGAATAGACAACCACAAGGTGGCAATAGTGCATTGGAAATGCATGATTTTGAGGAAGATGATGACTTTTTTGATGATGAAGAAGAAGAGGAAACGGGTTTTGATGAAGATGAGGAATTTATTCCCTTGACTAATATGAAGAAGTGGCTTGAGAATAAGCCACGTGGGTTTGGTGAAGGCAAGGTTTATGACACTCCCATTGAGGATAAGCTCATGGAGGAAATAGAGCAGAGCACAAAAGCTCAGCTGGCTAATTTCAATAATCTCAAGAACAAGCCTGCCATGGCCATTTCCAAGAAGGAACAATGTCAGCAAGAGAAAGGTTCGTTATTGTGTAGTTATATTTTCTTTTCATTGACTGCGCTTTATTAATCTGACATTACTTGCTACAAAGTTACGAGCAGCTGCTTATTTTTGCTTAAACTTTATTAATTTGAAAGAAATCGACAAGTTTAGTTCAAAGATTAATCTGTTTAGACTGATGATGTCTCTGTTTGCTATTGGGGTACATCTTTAAGTGCTTGTGGGCTACTTAAGACATGGGTACATTGCATATTACAAATATGTAATTGGCCCTCTAAATAACAACCCATAAGGTTTTGCTTTTGCAAGGAATGATTCCTAATTGGAGTTCGTGAACAGAACCACAATATCTTTTTCTTTGGCCATTGAAATAATCAGTCTTTGATCTATTAAAACCTCGGAGCCTGTTAGGTCTGAAATTCTACGATTACCTAATGTGTTTTTCGTCTTTTTTTTTTTTTTGGAGCGTGTAGAATACCAGTTAAAGCATGTGCAAAAGGTCCTAATTCATGAAAAAATGAGTCAAGTAAAAAAAATTGAAAGCTTGGGGGTGCCAAGCTTCTGAAACACTTTAATAACTTCTGGATAACTATCTAGAAGATGCTTTGGGTTCATTACCGGAGGCTTGTTTGTTTCTGTTGGCTACTATTTCAAGATATTGCAGCTTATCACCTTTAACAATTTATTATTGATATCATAGGTGCTAGAAGAGATGGGGCCACTGGCCATATTTGACCTTAATTTAAGCTGTAAATCAGTGAATCAATGAAGAACCTTCAATCCATTTGAGTTTAGATGAAAAGCAGCATTCTGAGCCTTCAAAATATCAAGAGAAGGAAGAGAGTGCAAAATTTTCAACATTGTAGAGGGTATTCCAGTATCCCAATTATCCATATAGGAACAAGGAAAAATGAAAGAGATGTGGCAGTAAATGATATCTTTTAAAAACAGAAAGCTTAGTTATTAGATAGTTTAGTAAATGGAATCAGGTTACAAAATTTTATTCCTGTGTGGATCTGATTCACTCTTGCAATTATTTGTAGTAAATTAGCCTTTGTAGATACAATTCTTATTTTTTCCAGTTGAATCTTGCCTAGTGATGTATGGGGGAATTTTGCAGTCTCAGAAGAGGGTAAACATGGATTTCGTGTCCGTTTGATCAACCTCCCTAAGAAAAAGAATATCCACAGGGATCTTCGGTCGGCTTTTAAAGGAGTTCCTGGAATACTTGATATCATACCAGTTGTTTCTGGAAACAAAAGAACCAAGGACCCTATCTGCAAAGGCCTTGCCTTTATTGATTTCAAAACGAAGAATGAAGCTTATAGGTATGCTCCAAAATGTGTGTGTAAGATGTCTATCTTTTTATTCCTTTTCTCTTGAACTTACTTTGGTTGTCCAGGTGGCAAAAGCTGAAGCTTTTACCCCCCACTAGTTTTTGCTCCGACTACAAAAGAAATCATAATAACCAGCAACACAAAACACAGTGCTTTTGGTCAATATTTCATCTTCCTTTGAAATCCATTGCATTCAGAATATCTATTCACTGCTAAACCTGCATCTGCTATGCACTCTTGTTTAATTCCTGTTTTGATTTTATAACACTTGATGGTATACGTGTGAACCAGATTGGTTGTTTAGAGAGGCATATATTTTTATTGTAATATAAGCTAATTTACACATCATTGTAGATTTGTACAGACTTTCTCCGGACAAAGTATTACCTTTGGTAAGGTTCAGAAGCAGATAAAATGTGACATGGATTTCAGCTTACTTAAACCTGGGAATGAAGATTCTGTTGGGGAAGATAGCTACACTGATCAAATAGTGGTGGAGGCAGAAGAACTTTATGATGAATTTGCTAGTGAAGATGAGGTGCATAAATCAGCAGAAACTGAAGAGAGTGAAGATTCCAGAAGTGGTGTACCAATTCGAGAATTTAGATACGGGGGTGTTGCGGAAGAAAGAGAACGGTCTGTTACGGAAGAAAGAGAACGGTCTGTTACAAAACCAAATTCATCCAAACAACAAGGGGAACTACAAGAAAAGGGAAAAAAGGTAGCATCTAAAGCAAAGAAACAGAGACCACCGAAGATAAATATTCCAGGATCTGCCAATAGGTAAGCCAGGACTATTCTGTTGTCCAGGTTAATCAATATATAATTCCTGCTGTTGTAAATAATCTGCTGCTTTGCAGGTTGAAGATCAGAGAGAAAGCAGTGCTTACAGGAGTGTTCTCGAAATATGGTGGAAACACTTCGGTGGTCACTAGAGGGCAGAGTTGACGAGATTGAATACTTGAGAGGATTTGGTTTTCGTGCAGTGTTGAGGGGAATCCAATGGAAAAAGAGCAATTAAATTTGCGCCAGAGGAGGAAAAAGAGCAGATCATTTCAAGTGTAGAACCAGATTTTCCTGTACTCTATCTTGTACAACTACATTAGCAATCACTAAGGCCTGATACCTGAAAATGTAACAGTAGAATAGAAGTGGTGCAGAAGGAATGCATCCAATAGGAGCCGATGCAAGACCAAAATTACCTAATTAGACAGTCATGTTCTGTGAGTTATGAATTAACTGCTACTCAAATGCCTCAGGTATAGGCCTTCTGTGTCCTTTATGTCCGATTTGGTCGCAGGGTATCTGGGCTTGGGAAGATACGAGCTTTGTTTTCCACACTCAAGAGGCTCATTGACTTGCAACCTCGGTATTTCGTGATCCATCTTATGAAAGTAAAGAAAAGGGAAATTTTAAACTGGACTATTTTATTACTATCTTATTATCATACTGGCAGAATGGAACAATCTCCATGAAAGGAGCCCAGCCAACTGAAGCTTAACTGGCTTTCCGAGCTTCAACTGAGAATGAGAGAAATGAGAGCATTTAAAGACACTTTAACTCACAGTCTTCGAGATTGGATATCAGCAAAGAATCTTAAAACGCATGACTTCAAGAGTACGAGGAGTTTCAGTTGAATACAACTAATTGATGACCACAAGAATGTTGCGTCTCATCGCTTTGTCCGATTGTTCTCTTGTCAAATGAAAATCTTCCCAAGAATATTGGAACACAACACTTGCCCTGATGCCCTGCTGGAGTTTTTGGACAGTTATTGATGTGCATCGCCACAATGTTGATCAACGTAATTATAGGTATTAACCATGTCGTATGTTCTTGGGACTTTGAATAGCTTAGAATGCGAAAACGGGTGGTTGAGAACTCATTTCCAGCACATGCACAATCGTAGCTCTTCAAATCTCCAGATGCCAAAGCCATTTTAATTAATTTCTTCTTCGTCTGTCTACTATTTTGATGTTGAAGAAACCGTGCGGAAATCGAAAAGCATTGAGCCACTTTGGAATAATGATGAAGACCACTCAATTTGAGAGTTTGAGCTGTGGATGCTTTGGCCAATGTTACGCAGAAGCTATAAGCTGTTAAAGGAAAAGGAAATCTGGAAGTTGTAGTAGTAGTTCTATCCTCGATCATCTGCACCCTGCTTCTGTATCATAGATGTTAATAGATTCAGAACTCTGATTAATCATTTTACTCGCATTCAGTTATTAGATCGGTTTCTTTCGTCACCAGTAGGGCGAATGAAATCTGAGTCAAGCTGTCAAAAGGTTACCACAAATTTGGAGACAATAGATCATGTAGCGTACCCTTCATTTTTTCCTTTTGAAAAGAGTATACCAATCATTCAAGACATTCAGAACATGAAATGGTGTAGTATAAATTAGAGCTACTTCTTCGTGGAATAAATACCTAATTGTTCAAAGCATGTGTATCATTCAATAGGAAAAGAAAAGAAAAGAACGCATTGGCACATTTCGCAAAAAAGAGAGCAACGAAAATCAAATATTGATATTGGTCAATAGGTAAAAGTTTGTAATTATTTTTTTAAAATATTAAAAACAATCTTGTTTAGTCCTCAAAGGTTTAAGATGAACCTATTCTCGACCTTACTCGTCACAACTTGACCCAAAAGTGGGGTTGGGGGAGGGGGGCGGGGTGTTAGTTTCCCTTTGTGGGTGCAATTTTGTAACTATTAATTCAACCGATTGTGAATAAAAACAAACTAAAACAAATAGACAGATACATTTCAAGTTAAAAAAAAAAAGATCTATAAACATAGAAAATGTTGTTCTAAACATGGTGATTAGAACTGCAAACGAATCAAGCCGTTCGTGAGCCGATCGCAAATGGCTAGCTCATGCTTGAGTTCGAGCTCGAATTCGAATTCAAAAATACTAAACTTGTTAGCTCGTGAGATAGCTTGAGTTCAATTATATATATATATATATATAATTTTAATAGTAAAATTACAAATATATTTCTAATATTTTACTATTTGTTAAGAAAAATTATTATTTTATTCATTTTTTAAAATATAAAATGATAATAATTATTTTTTTTAATCTAGCTCGAGTTTGACATTTTGATCTCATCGAGTTCGAATTTCGTAAAATTATGTGAAAACTCGACTCGATTAAGGTAAAATTTGATTTGACTCAACTCGTTTGCATCCATTGGTGATAATACGAACAAAGAGGACGAGTTGGTTGTTAAAAAAAAACATGGGGGAAAAAATAAGTATTATAAAACCTGGGATATGTTTATTGAGAATGTCCAACAAATACACGTTTTAAGTGTTAATAACAGAAACTAAGGGGTATAACCAGAAACTATCCAATCAATGCAGTGTGGAATGTATTATACCAAAAATCTGACGTCTCACCGCTAAGTGCTAGCCAAAAACCCTATTGTACTTTTATTCATTAAAGGGATAATTTCAGAAACCTTACCTGAGGTTTTCGACAATTTCACTCGACTCCCTTGAGGTTTACATAATTACAAAGACCTCTTTTGTTGTGATAAAAAGATAATAATACCCTTTATTAATTGTCAACTCATTGATAAACTCTATTAAATATTAAAAATTTTTCATTGATTATTAATCAATAATTCAAACTATAGTCTTTCTATTTAGCTATCTATTTTTTTTCTCATATATCTATTTTTCTTTCAAACTCATTTATCTATTATTATCAAACAAATGTGTACTGTCGCTACTAATAAAATCATCATACACATTAAACCACCAATACTTATATATTTTAGTATCTATTCCCAATCCTCGATTTTCCATTATTAGTAAATAGTTTCCTTGCGCCCATTTTTGTTTCCAATTTTTGATAGGTATTAGCAAATTGAAATTGTCAAATGACAAATTGAGTGCTAATTTCATTATCAAATTAGATGGAGATGAAGATAGTGACAATGATAAAAAATAAAAATTAAGGATAAGAATTGGAATAGGAACTAAATATAAGTTATACTATTATGGTTATTATAAAAAAAAGTATTCTTGGTATATATTTATAATTGCATTGTGTTTCTATTTTTGATTTACAATTATTGATATTATTACTATAGAGAGAATTTGATTGATTTTGAACTCTGTGCCAATGGAACATATTGGATATTGATATTAGTAGTGATGGTTTAGATTATTTTATATTAAAAAGGTGGCACCCATGGAATTGAAATTTAGGAATATTGCTGAATATTGTAGTATATTAAGTAAAATCTGATATTGTTATAAGATTATAGTTAGGTTTTTGGATATATGATGTAGCATTTATAGTTGATACAATAGTTTGCATTGAAAATTTTTAGGTAAAAGAGAAACATTAGAATAAAAATAAGTATTTATTTAATGGTAATTTGGATGTTGATAAGTAGGTAATAGTGGTAGGAAATAAAGATAAATGAAATAGAGACTGTAAACCATTTTTTTCCTTTATATTTTTGTTATTAATTATAAGTCAAGGGCATTATAGAAATTTTGGAAAAAAGTATAGTCTTTTGGATCTAGAATGTTACTTAAATAGTAAAAATAGGGGAGGTAAGTATAAGTTTTAGAAATTGAGGGGAGCTTTCTGCAGTTGTTAAAAACCTCAGGGGAGTTATGTGAAATTAACCCTTCATTAAAGTACACGTCCAAAACCCTAGTCTTACTAAAGAAGCTGACTTGGAGCTCACAGCCAACACCAGAACCCCTTGCCGACGGCGTCTGGAACACCGCCAAGGGTCCAGTTCTCCATTACTAGCTGGACGCCACAACCGAAATCAGCCGTTGGCAGCATATATTTCTTAGGTAAAATTTCTTTTACGTTCGTTGGTATGGTTTAATATGTTTTGGCCTTTTCTTCTGGATTTTGGAGAAATATTTGTGTTTTTTCAACTGGGTTTTTGAGCTTCATCATTGAGTCTGTTTCTGTTTTTGGAATGTCTTGCTCGAATTATTGAATATTTGATCTTTTTTTTTCTCACTCTGGTCATCTTTCATAGCCTTTCTGAATTCAAAAATACTTTTTTTTGGGGGGGTGAGGGGAGAGAGATTTGGAAATATACTGGGGTGATTTGAAGAAATGTGGGGTGCTTTTATTTATCTATATTTTGGGATGTCTTTTTTGTACTAAAATTCTTTTGATTTTTTTTGGGCATGTCAATTTGAGTTTAAAATTACATCAAATTTTGAAACAGCTTTTGTTGTGTATTTGTTTCGTAAGTTTAGACCAGGCTCATCTCTGGAAGCAAATAGGTAAAGTGTTATTTGAGTCAGTAAGTTGATGTTAATTATGTGCATCAGTTCTTATTGGAAGTGATTGGAAAATATGCTCTTTTTAATATCTTTTTTCGGGCCATTTCCATTTGCAATAAAAGTGACAAACTCTGTCCTATTTAATTAGCTGGAAAATTCAGTTATTCTCTACAGTCTTGTCAAATGAGCTTTGCTTGTCTACAAGATATCTGTTTCTTGATCTTCTAAAATGAAGAAAGTAGAATCGGAATTATCTGATTTTCCAGTGCTTTTATATGCTTTTTTGCAGAGTGACATATACTTCAAGAAAGAATGGTGCAGTATAACTTTAAAAAGATCACCATTGTTCCCACGGGGAAGGACTTTGTTGATATTATCCTTTCTCGCACACAGCGCCAAACACCTACTGTTGTTCACAAGGGTTATGCCATTTCTCGCATCCGCCAGTTTTACATGCGCAAAGTGAAATATACGCAACAAAACTTTCATGAGAAGCTGTCCACTATCATAGAGGAGTTTCCTAGGCTTGATGGTATTCATCCTTTTTATGGTGATCTTCTCCATGTCCTTTATAACAAAGACCATTACAAACTTGCTCTTGGGCAGATCAATACTGCAAGGAACTTAATTGGTAAGATAGCCAAGGATTATGTGAAATTGTTGAAGTATGGTGATTCTTTGTATCGTTGCAAGTCTTTGAAGGTTGCTGCTCTTGGCCGTATGTGTACTGTGATTAAGCGTATAGGGCCTAGCTTAGCATATCTTGAACAGATAAGGCAACACATGGCTAGACTGCCCTCAATTGATCCAAATACTAGGACTATCTTGATATGTGGGTACCCAAATGTTGGCAAGAGTTCATTTATTAACAAAATTACCCGAGCAGATGTAGATGTGCAGCCCTATGCTTTTACGACAAAGTCTCTGTTTGTTGGTCACACAGACTTCAAGTATTTAAGGTATCAAGTCATTGACACCCCTGGGATCCTGGATAGGCCCTTTGAGGACCGTAATATTATTGAAATGTGCAGCATTACAGCTCTGGCTCATCTCAGGGCTGCTGTACTATTCTTTTTGGACATATCTGGGTCTTGTGGCTATAGTATTGCACAACAAGCAGCTCTTTTTCATAGCATTAAGTCGCTGTTTATGAACAAACCTTTGATCATAGTCTGCAACAAAACAGACTTGCAACCACTTGAAGGGATTTCTGAGGAAGATATGAAGTTGGTCATGGAGATGAAAGCAGAAGCAATGAAGACTGTGATGGGTCAAGGGGGTGAACCCACGGATGATGAAGGTGTGCTGTTGACGATGAGTACCCTTACTGAAGAGGGAGTAATCGCAGTTAAAAATGCAGCTTGTGAAAGGTTGTTGAACCAAAGAGTAGAAATGAAAATGAAGTCAAAGAAGTTGAATGACTGCTTGAATCGTTTTCACGTTGCAATTCCAAAGCCCAGGGACCAGAAAGAAAGGCCAGCATGCATACCTCAGGCTGTTTTGGAAGCTAAAGCTAGGAAAGCTGACCAAGCTGCAGAGAAAGAGAAGAGGAAGCTTGAGAGGGATCTGGAGGATGAGAATGGTGGTGCAGGTGTATACTCTGCTAGCTTAAGAAAGCACCATATCCTTGCAAATGATGAATGGAAAGAGGATATAATGCCTGAAATTATGGATGGGCACAATGTCTATGATTTCATTGATCCTGATATTTTACAGAGGCTTGAGGAATTGGAGCGTGAGGAAGGTATTCGGCAGGAACAGGAGGCTGATGATGATTTTGAGATGGATGGTGCTGAGTTGACTGCAGAAGAACAAGAAGCCCTAGCTGAGATCAGGAAAAAGAAAAGCTTTCTCATTCAACAGCATAGGATGAAGAAGAGTACTGCAGAAAGCCGACCAATTGTTCCCCGGAAATTTGACAAAGAGAGACAGTTCACTTCTGAAAGAATGGGAAGACAGTTATCATCTCTTGGACTTGATCCTAGTTTGGCGATTAATAGAGCTCGTAGTAAGTCCAGAGGTCGTAAGAGGGAGAGATCACCTGAAAGAGGAGAAGATGCCATGGATGTAGACAATGATCAACCTAGCAAGAAGCTGCGCTTGAGGTCTAGATCTCGGTCAAGGTCACGTCCACCAAATGAAGTGGCCCCAGGAGAGGGTTTCAAGGACTCTGCTCAAAAGGTTAAGGCTGTGAAGCTGGCTAAGAAATCTGTAAAGAAGAGGAACAAGGATGCTCGGCGTGGAGAGGCTGACAGAGTCATTCCTTCTCTGAAACCCAAGCACTTGTTCTCTGGCAAAAGATCCATCGGAAAAACCCAGAGGCGTTAGTGAAATTAAGGTACATGTCACGAGCCCTACACCTCTCTTTTTGTTTCTCTTGCTCTGGCATCGCAATTTACCTGTTCACTTTCTTTTTTTGGATTAATTAGGCTATATTGGTTTTTTCATGAGTACAACTCGAATAATAATATATTGGTTTTTCCAATGCTTATTGGCATAAGCATTGGAGTTGGGTTGACGAGTCTCCCTTCCTTCTTCTGTTTTGATTGATTTTGTTGAGCGATTCATATCGGTTCTCTTGCAGGAACGTCTTAACCATGCCAGAGATGGTGTAGAGCGCTATCTTACCTTTGATGCTGCACGGGTCGTTACTGTCTTCTGGGAATTGTATGAATTTGGCGTGTTATCTCCCAACATTTGGACTTTGGATCAAGATGCACGAGGCTCTGGAGATTGTCTGGGGGAATCAATGCCACAGCAGAGTTGAGGCTTTTTCAACTGTCTGCTACAATTTTGAGTTCCAAAAGTTTATTAGTTGCAAGTGGAGTTTTAAATGCTTGTTGAGAGAGTTTTTTGAGTATTCAGAATGTTTAAAATCCGAACCCATCTTTATGTATTTTAGCCACTGTTTTTATTTCAATTTTCTCTATGGATCCCATTGAAGTTCTTTGTTCGAGACTAGTAAGCGTATGTTTCTGTTTGATTTGAAATGCTTGTGGCAGAAAACTGCAGTAAACAGCAAAAAGAATTATCTCATGGACAAAGCAGGCAGCATCTTCTGATCACAAAATCAAGCACCACAGGACTAGTCCTAAAATAGTCAATCAGCATTGGACAATTGCTCATTGCAGTGACGCAATCGAAACAATTTGCTTATTGGGGCATTGATTTGTAGATTGAATGAGAAGCGAGCGTGTAGATTGTTTGGTATCTTGGTATGAATTTAATTTGATTGTTTGGCATCTTGGTGTGCATTTTAATTTGAGGGTGTGATATAAAAGAAAAAAACTTTTCAAATATCCTACTTATCTTACACTCCCCTCAATTAACTGATTAATTAATTCATTAATAAACATTGTATCAACTTATAAAAATCTCTTTAATTAATTTTTTATTTTATTTTTTTATTATTTGTTTTTTTTTTTTAAAAAAAAAAATATGTACACACATAGCGTGTGTCCAGTCCACTAATCTCTTTAAAAGAATGGTTCAATTAATTTCCAAAACAAAGGTCCTGAGATTTAGTTTCTGAATTATTTCAGATTTACCCTCAACTATATACCTAATCCCACTGAGGTCCTCAAAGTTTATCTTGTTGCTTTCATGTCCCTCCAAAACAAACGCCATCGTTCCGAGACTACTATAAGAACAGTCAGAAACGGAACTCAACGGCGGTTATTGCTACTCCTCGTGAGCGATGGAGTGCGCCGGAAAAGGAAGTCGCAGCCCGTGCTCGGGCCCTCCTACTAGGCGGTGTGGCCGCTGCCAAGCCGTTGCCTATTGCTCCATCTCTCACCAGGTCCTTTTGCTTATATACAAGAACTCCTGTCCAAATTTTTCAGAAAAGAAAATAAGCTGGAAACTGATTTTTTTTTTTTTTTTTTGGTTTCTTTCGGAAAGAGAAAACTGCTGTTGTTTGAAGCATTTCTCTTCTTTTTTTTTAATTAAATTTTTTTTTCAGCAGGGGAGGTGCAAGACTTTAAGCAGTGGGGAGGGAGCAGGGGGATTTGTTTGAAGCATGTATCTGTTATCTGTCGCATTTGCGTGTTGTTTTCTAGCTAAATTTGAGTGACTAGTATAATCGATGGGAAAAATGATTACTTTTTGCACTTTCTTTCCCTTTTCTGTTTTTAGTTATTCGTTTTACAGTACAATAAAATTGACGGTGGAAAATCAAACCAAGATGATATCTTTTTGCAAAGAGTTTGAATTTTTGACATGTTTGACCTGATCCAACGGAGCTCATAATGATTAATTTCAAGAACTAAGATCAATAGGAATTTTCTAGCCCCCTGCCGCCAAAACAAAAAAAATGAATAGAAGTAACGACTGTTGTTGAAGAAAATATCGTAAGTACTGTTTTTTGAAGTGCCGGACATTGTTTGCTAGTTCAGGTTGCACACCGGAGTGTCCATAAAGTAGAGTGTGAAAGGTTAGAACAGCAAATGAAGCGTGCTGATATTTTGAATGATTTTCCTTTCAGTTTTACTCGAGAAGCAACTGTTCAGGTAATTAATGATATTTCAGATTTTCTGGGGGTGTTGATCAATCCTGTAAAGATTTTGTGCTCTGGTTTAAGGGAGTACTTGAATTTTAGCAGGTACGCGAAAGATGTGAAACTCGATGCTCTTTCTTGATGAAACGTGGAGTTCATTGTTCGGGAATGTGGATGTATGAATGTAGATGCGGGGCGTTAACTAATTCTCAATGTTCCACAAGGTGTTTTGCCGTCTTAATGTTGGCTTTTCATCTTCAGGGGTGACTTTTTTCTTTTCCTTCTTATGGTTTGTTTTTAAGGGATGATGAAATTCTGGATGCAACTCATATCACTGTTTCTTTTATTGTGAAAATTTGTCCACATTAATTTCAATTGCACATGCAATATTTTGGCTCTGTTAGGAAGTTGGTGGCGAGATGCATTCAAACTTGTTATCACACTTTTTTTCTGAACCACAGTATCCAGTAAAATGTTCGTCGTGAGCTGAACATTGTTTGGGGATAACTGGATTTTGCCCTCATTCATTTCCCAATGATATAAAATGACTAGGTAAAGAAATACGAATGCAAGTTACAGCATTGGCCTTACTAGTATTTAATAATTTCAGACATTTACCCTATGAACTTTGGGGAACAAAAAATATAGAACTCATAATGTTATTCTAAGTGTGTCTCTGCATATGTACTGTATGCAAGATTTGAGATGGTAAGACACATAAGTGTATGCTTAATGGTGAGATCTTGAATTGTTTTAGTTGCAAGTGTTTTCTGACAAACGTATTTCATTTTCTTGGTAGACCAATTGAAGGTTGGAGTCTTTCAGGCTCATTATGTCCTTGTAAAGGTATTATCCATTTGTCTTTAGTGAATATTCTTCTTTCTAAAGTTTGATATTCCTTTAAGTTAACTTACCGAGGGATAAAATTTTAGGGCCGCCATCCCCTATACCGAAACAAATTACTTGTTGGAAGGACTACTATGAATGGAGGTGCCTCCCGCTTTATTCTCCTGTTCCTTTGCTTCTTCATTGGGTATGTTTTCTGCAGTTATTCTCACACAACTGCATTGAACAGGACAAATGATTGGTTTAACTACATATGTAAGAACCTGTTTCATTATTCAAGGTTTTGGAACTATAATAATCATGTAATCATGTCGGAGTAGGACGTGTTACTCTTTTTTGGGTCTCAATCAAGTTTGGGTGTAAGAGCTGCTATTCCCCTTTTCTTTGTTGCAGCCGCTGACATTATATTGGGCTAATCATGTTGTAATGTCAAGAAGCTTGGATGATAGAGTTGGCGAGAAGTTTTGTATACATTACCTAGGTATCTTCTCCTTTCAGATATATATTTAATCAGTCTAACAATTGAAAACAACATTTCTGGGTTTTTTTTTAAGGGCTTCTACTATGCTAAAGTTGATACTGCATTTTCTGTTTAAGCCATGTTATCGTTACTTGATTTCCAATTGATTTGTGAAGTAAAGCTGTGGATCATAACTTAGTTGGTGAAGTTCCTCATTAGATATTCATTGGCCTTTAGTGCAAAGATTTATCAAGTTCTAGAAATGTTCCTGGATAGAGAGTGATAGAATATCTCTAAGCGTAGCCAAATGTAATGCATATGGAAAACATGAAACAACTTTGATCTACTTGAAATCCTCAAAATTAATCAAGCCATGCCTCTGTATTCCCTCAAATTATTTTTGGAAATTTTCAGGATGACTTCATCATAGCCAATTTTATAGCATGCTGATATGAAGTGTACTAGCAAGGGATGTTCTTCTTTGATTTTTGGTCTTTTGGAGCCCATCACTTCCTAAATCTCACTTTTACTTAATGAATTAAATATGAAAGGGCCAGAGAAAGAGCTACATCAACTTGGGGCCTTTGGTGAACTAATTGCTCTTTTCCCTGGAGCAGGAGTGCGTATAGACTTTGTTGGGCCTGCAATTCCACAAGAAAGGTTGGTTACTCATTGTAATGTGTAAGTTTTATTGTACTTGTATCTGCACTATATGGTAGTAGTTGATTGGTGACACTTGTGCTCAGCACCACTTTGTTTAGTGCTCTGGTTCTGGTGAATCTCAATCTTGTAGTTTTATTGACTCCTGGTTAATTCTAGCCATAAAAGAGGTGTGAGGTCCAGTCTAAGTGAAAAGGCTGGGAATTTGACGGAGGTCGCTGGTTGATTGAAGTGTGGAAGATACAAGCAGGAAAAACAGCAGTTATCTCAAACTAAATGACATCATCCTTTCTTTGTTTGGCCTGGATTAGCTGGAGGTCTGTTTAATCTAAAAAGTTAAAGTTGAGTGATTTAAACAGATGCTTTGTTCAGATCTCATACTGGGAAATGTGTCCCAAACATCTTTAACTAAGCTACTAAGGTTAATAACTGTTGCCTTTTTGTTTTGCCATGCTCTTCTTTATTGGCAATTTCTGTTCTGAAATTGATTTCCAGTCACACTGATGTCATTATTCATATGCACCTTAGGGATGGTGAGAGAATTGACATCTGCAGTTATGCTCAATGCACAGATAGAGACTGTGAATGCAAATCAGATATCCACTTTGTTAAGCCATTGTCGGATAGATCTTGTTCAGTCACGTTACAGCTTCATGCTGGTTGTTACCATGACGTTTACACAGAATTGATGAAGGTTCTCTAGATAAAAAAATTTATGTAGAAGAGGTGTACTTCCTTTGCAGCTGTACTGTGTTTTGACGGGTTTGTTCAATAGCAGGATTCTTTTCCTGATTTGATTATAGCGCCAAATGCTGGTATCGCTGCTTACAAGAGCTGGTTGCCAACTATTGTAAGTGATTTTTCTCTACTAGCATGAATGGCTAACAGACAGAGAGTGCTGGGGAGAACATATGCTCCTACCTCTTCCATTAGCTTAGCCTGCTTTAACTAGTTAAAACTAGTCTAGAACAGTACTGAATGTTGTTGTCCTGCAGGAACTGATAAAGGAGATCAAAGTCCCAGCAGTTTTCTCTGATTTCTGTGAAGAAGCTTCACTTTTGGCAACTCGTTGCATCAGCAGCATAACTGGCTCACCTCCCAGCATTCCTGTCAGTACTTCAACTTAAATTTGAACCTTACACCTCTGTTATCCCCATAACGTTTTGGATTGAAGCTCCTCTGTAATTTGCAGATCCAGTTAAATCCCTTCAGGCAACCTCTTGCAATTGAAGACAGTGCTCTATTACTTCCATGCTATTCAAATTGCTTTCTTTTTGGTATATGAGATGTTCTAAGATAAAACCATTTTGAGTGCCACTTGAATTATTGTTCAAGAGAAATGAATTTGTACCATGTTCTTCAAAGAAATCTACTGGTCCTTAAGTCACCATGCACGCTTATTGTAAGCTCTCGGAACAATGTACAACATCGCTCCATACTGCGAATAATCTTGCACACACGCTGTGTACGACGTCATCTTGCGATTGGTTTGACGATTTACACAAATATCAATCAGGACCGTTCATTCTCAGCAACTTTGAATCAGGACCTTCCATTCTACATGCCCCGCATGCCTCGCACTTGAGTCGGTCGCGCTCTGCAAAGGGATTTTGCCAAAATTGTTGTTGTGGACCTGCTGCAGAACAATTCCCCTAAACGACATCGTGCCGTCAAACTGTTACAAACTCAACCCCATCGAATCAAAGCCGACTTGGAGCTGAAGGAACCAAAAACAGAAGCACAAGTGGAATTCAAAATGGAAATATAAAAGCAAACATAAATAAATTTCCCAATTTTTTTTTTTTAAAAAGAGCCTATTTTTTCTACAGACCAGAAAGTTGGAAAATGAAGACGGTGATGACGCTTAGAAGTGGTTTAGGAGCATTAAGAGCAGTTCGGGGAAACTTTGCCAGCTTGCATTTCTCAACAAAAACGTCGCCCCCGCCGCCGTTAGCTTTTGGTGCAGCTGCTGACGTGGCGGCTGATGATTTACTCCTCCACAATCCTCCGGCTTCCGCTGCTACGGTCGAGACGGAGCCCACTCTTCTTCAGCCTGGCGTCGTCGTGTACGACGGCGTTTGCCACCTCTGCCACAGAGGTACCTATAATCTACTGTATGCTTGCATTTGTATTTTGTTTTGTGTGTGTGTGTGAATTTTGTATATAAATTCAAGAAAAAAATTGTAGAATAATACGTGACTCGTTAAACTTTTGGTTTGATTGGGCAAAATGGAGAGAGAGAGAGAGAGAGAGAGAGAGAGAGAGAGAGAGAGAGAGAGAGAGCAAGGATAGCCCATATTTTGAGATTATAGAATTGGTTTTCATGATGGGAAACTGAAAATGTTTCAGCGTGAGTTACATTTGAGTAGACTGTTTACCTTAAAAAAAATAAAGAGAATATGTCAACGAAATGATGTCCATTTGAGCATTATGATTCCTTACATAAAATGTTCCATGATTAGGGGGAAATGGATAATTTTGTTGAATAATGGTACAATTTCTAGTTACCAAGAAGAAGATGCAATGTTTGTTCCTGCTATCTGCCCAAAATTAAGTAAATTAATTTGTTTAATGTGATTGAGATTAGTGGCACATTTCTTGTGTGAGGATATTATATGGTGAGTGAACGAGATTTTAGAACCAAGAATAATAGAAAACTTCAAAAGGGACAATGTTCTAAGGGGCATTCGATTTGAATTTATAGCAAAGTAGGTAGGAATTCTTGTGAATGCTGAGGATATATGTTGATGTTGTCGTTTTAATTGAAGGGGTGAAGTGGGTGATTGAAGCTGACAAGGACAAAAAGATCAAATTCTGTTGTCTTCAATCTAAAGCTGCAGAACCATACATGAGAGGATGTGGGGTTGATAGAGATGATGTTCTGCGCCGTTTTCTGTTCATTGAAGGTCCAGGTCTTTACCACCAAGGCTCCACTGGTTAGAACTCTCTCTCGCTCATAAAATTTCACTCCACTTTGTTTCCATCACTTCTTGGTTTTAATTTGGGTTTTGGTATCTCATTATCTTGGACAGAAATTCTATTGGTTATAGGCCTGATGGAACATATTTTAGACTATATTGCTCTTAAGGCTTCTCAAGATGAAATCTTAAATGAAATATTAAACTGTGGAAAAGTGTTTAGTTGGAAGATCCATACATATGGTGATAAAATTTGTGCTATAAGATTATGTCATCTTGCTTCATGTAGCTGCAGGCTTACTTTTGGTACTATAATTGGCTTTGGTTATGCTTTCAAAGCCAAAAAGAAGAAATATCAGTGAGTTGTATATATCGTTTGCTACTGAAAATTTTGTGCAAATTAGATTCGAACTGTCAAATAGATGAATGAGGATAAAGAATTCAGATCTCAGATCAAAAGTAGAATGTAACCTTTCCTGCCTCTGGTGAGGAATTGCACACCTTGAAAAGTAGATGGATTTTCCAAGTTATCTTGCACTGTTGATCATATTCAGCTTCTTGGAACAATCAGCTGCCTAAGGGATTCATGTTTATGTTTCTGGAATCTGATTACACCTGAAGTGTGGATGTTAAGAGGGAGAGTAAGAAGGGAAAGAGGTCAGTCGATTACAAGCTCCTCTGATTGGGATGGCGTTACTTTTTAATTGAACTACAGATTATGTTTTGGATAATACATTCTCGTGTTTAGTATGCAGCTATTTTGTGTTCTACTTGCTGTTTGTACCTTTTACTAGTCTTCTTTCCTAGAATGCTTTCCTGATGACCTTTTCTGATTTTAGGGCTAATGGTGAAATTTTCGTTCACTGAAGTCAACAGATTAGTTTTATAGCTAGAAGTTAAGTAGGTTGAGAGAATAGTATAGAATCTGATAGTGGGCCAACGTGGATGTGAGCATACTGTTTTTGTTGCTTTCCTTTGCATTCAACCTCGATTATGCAGGAGCTATTGTAAGAAACTCTCAGTTCTGGTTGTTATCCTGCATGCCAAGACAAGACTGAGCATATGATTACATTTGCTGTATTTTATTGATTGTGTAACAATTTGCCTAATTTCTGTTATTGTTCTGGCAGCTGCACTGAGGGTTGTGTCTTACTTGCCATTACCTTATTCTGCATTAAGCTCTCTGACAATTGTCCCAACCCCGTTAAGGGATGTTGTCTATGATTATGTTGCCAAGCGGCGGTATGACTGGTTTGGGAAGAGTCCTGATTGCTTAGTTATCAAAGAAAAAGAGTTGCTGGAGCGTTTTATAGATTGGGAAGAAATACTAGATAAGAGCCGACCAGGGTTGTGATTGTCTTCAAATTATCAGAGATTTGCCAGTTAATTGGGCGATCGATGTGGTTAAGAACTGAAGTATTTGGATTTCTCTGTAGGATTTTTTTGGATGTAATGTTGATATTTGGAAGTTGATGAGGGAGGCTACAAATCAAATTAGAGCATCCTAACTGACAGTTTTAATCATCACTTAAAAGCTAGAATGAGTGAACGATCCGTGAAAGGGGAATTTGTTTTTTGATTTTTTCCTTCTCAGCACCCGGACTCTGTCCTGTTATTTGGCGCTCTACATGTTGGATCTGATACAAACTGGTCAACTGAAAGCAGCTTCGCTTCATTGTAGATGCAATTTCTGTATTCTCACAACTAAAGAAGGATGACACAGACATGATATGATGGCCACTGGTTTACCACTTTTTGTTTCCTCGTTCTGTTATCTTTCTTGGGATACATGCTTTCTTGTTCATTATCATGGATTACATTCTTGTTGCTGGCTTTGTAGCTTGCTGTTTGAGTTATTGGTCTGATAGCTTTCATTATCTCTTTAACACTTTTCCACAAGGGCTGGCATATGTAAGAAATCACAAGTCACAAATCCTCCAAGTACACTATGGGACTGATGTCTAGTACATCGACCCCTTGTAGCTTTATGACTGTCAGTTAATCACCTGATACAGTGAAGAAGGATTCACAAGTTCAGGAACGTAGGGTACCTCATGGAATGTCCTCTGATTTATATACCCAAGTAGCATCCTTTCGAATCCTTTCGAAATTTGACAAAAAAAAAGTAGCATCCTTTCGAATCTGACTTAGGTGTATGTCAAAACCCAAATGGGTCCTTTTTATCAATTTTGTTACACTCTAATTGCTATTTCTAGTGTAAATTCCGATTTTTTTTTAATGAGATATAAAGGAGGTCTAAATCAGCTATAGTCGAATTTATCAAAGCTTTTAATCCAATAAGAGGTACAATTTCTGAAATCTGGTCCTTTTGCACTAGTAACTCTATACTTGTCGTCCCTGTTTTTCCGGAGCAAACTATGTCCATTGTTTTGCACCTTTTCAATCTAAATTGTCAATGAAAAAAAATAAAAAATTATCAATAAAAAAAAATTTATTCCAGTAATCAATGCAAAAGCAAACTTATCTTCTGTAACCAAACCTAATTTTGCCAACCATAAGAACCAATTCTGCAGAAACAAATTTGATTCTATATTTCTTAAATTCTTTTCTACGGCTATGTTAGGGTTGTTGTCTTCCTCAACCTCATGATCATCCCCTCCCTTCCTCTACAACCAAGAATTTGAAAGGCAAGATGAGGTAAGGGCCGAAGAAATTGTTTTTCTAGGGAAGGAAAATATCGAGTAGTTTAATTCCTCCTTTATCCTCAGCCTTTCTTGTTATGTAAACAAGCATGATTTTGAGGAAATTGTTTAAATGGCTTTCGCTTCTGATTCAGTTAGCAATTGGGCTGCTTTTTTTGGTATCCCTGCTGTACATGGCTGTTCTTCTTATTATACAACTAATAAGGTTCTTCAAGAAAAAATTCTCTGTAAAGAGAATCCACCATGTTGATGATCCAACTGAGGCTGACAATCATCAATAACAATATGATCCAGCTGAGGTTGACAATCATCAATTACAATTGACAACTGGGGAAGAATGCTCCAGCTTTAGGCAGGCGAGATGAGAAAGGTGCGTTTGAATGTACACGAGGAACAGAGAATATGGGGCGAGGCTATCTTCATCTTGTTCTTTTTCTGGTTTATGGTTGATGTTGTATAGAGTTACCATTTTCACTCACAACCACTTAAATTGTAGATTTTTTTGAGGAAACAAATGGTAATTAAAAACCACGGAAATTTGATTTCATTTCCTTCCCAGTTTTCTTCTAAAGGTTGTAGTCTGGTATGAATTAACACAGAACTTCCACTTCCGAACGAATGGATTAGCTAAAGGCAATAATTCTTCCCCCCCCCAACCCCACAAAAAAAAAAAAAATTCCCTTTTTTGGGTTTTTTTGGTCGTGCTGGTCTTCAGGGGTTGCCAAAACAGAATTGTATTTAATTTCATTGCATGATCAACTGATACAGATGGTCTTAGAGCTGAATATGGTCGAAAGGTTAAATGCTGTTAAATTTTACATCACAAAATGGTAATCTACAACAGCAAGGTCTCCAATAAGGACTGGATGATTTCTGATTTTTATGCCTGCGTCTGGCTTGAGAAGAAAAATCTATTAGGTAGGTTGCTAGAAAGAGTATTGAAGCAGATGAACAAAATCAAAGAAAAAATTTGAAAAAAAAAAACCAAAAAAGAAGAAGAAGAAAGACGTATCATGTATGACTGTCACCAGTTATGTGCATTTATATAATTTCTCAGTATATACATCATAATCCTTGATTAGCAAACTCCTGCAACAATCTTAGCACAATACTTGACCAATAATTTTTTTTAAAAAAAATTGTCTAGAAACACTATTCATCTGCTGGAGATGGAAATTTTCTAACATTTGTTATCTATAGAGTGAAATATTCGTTAATAGCTTCACCTTCTTTTGAAACATCGATGTCATAATAGTCTGAGAATGCATCTTTACCTCTCAATTCACGGATAAGTTCAGCTTCCATCCATGGTTCGAAGACTCGGCCGAGACCGAGACGATTCGGCCGAGTCGTCACCGTCTCGGCCTAGTCCGAGACGAGACCGCGACGAATCGAGACCGAGATACTCATCTCGCCGAGAAATCGGCCGAGACGTCACCGCAACGGATTGACTCGGCCGAGTCACTCCGAGTTATCCCGAGTCAAGACGAGAAATCGGCCGAGTTACACCGCGACGGATTGATTCGGCCATTTCTTTGGCTATTTTTTATTATTTTTGTTTAACATACTTTTTTTATATTATTAACAATTTTTAGAATATTAAATTCTTTAAAATTTGTGTCTCACCGAGACCGTGACCGATATGCCGAGATCGATGTGGAACGTTCCAAGCCGCGACCGCGACCGCGACCGCGACTTTGAACCATGCTTCCATCTCCTCATCCCGCATATCGTCCTTTTGACTTGAAGGATTTCCAGCATGATTAGCAACAGAACCTAAACCTTGGGTACCAACACCCGTGGTTGCAGCAACATCTTCATTGGGTCGTCCAACCGTTGCAGCTTCTTCTGTTCTCCGTCTTTTGCTCTTCCCAAGTTCGATAGCAACCTGTATGGCAGCATTTGCTTCTTGATCTGTCAAGTCATCCAGAGACTTTTGAGTGTCATTTCGTTTCTTCGCAAGGCTTCCACGGCAAGCTCTCTGCAATTCAACCAATTTCTGAAGATCCACAGCTTTCCCAAGTGGTGTCATTCCATATCGCTTCTTCTGCAAAATCTCTACTAGATGCAGCGGGTCCTTCTTGAGATTCTTTATCTTACTTTCTCTTTCCTCAACGAGAAAATCAACAGCGCTCTCCACATCCAGGTTACTCGTACGAAGAGCCCTCTTAGCATTCCCTTCTTTGTGTCCCATGCCCGCGAGAATTGACAAGGCTTCATCAGGCACTTTGAAGCTGAAAAAATTTCATCTGAGCAGCACTCAAGGCCCTCCTACAATTTTCAAACTGCCCACTATGATATGCTACTATTCCTTCCAACAGCTCCAGCCTAAGGCACAAAGGAAGCTAGGGACATCGTGCTCCTTCCTGGAGGAGTCTCATACGAATGGACGCTCAAGCCCCTCTCTGGCTTTTGCAAGGCGTCGCCTAGCAACTGCAAGCCAGCTGATATCGCGGAGCATGAAATAGCACCATACAGTGTCTATTTGTAGAATGGATACATTGTCAACCAGCTCAATGGCCTTTGGATCGCACAGGGAGAATGCCTCCTCACCCTTATTCAGCACCTCTATACTTCTCTCTTGTGATCAACTGCTTAGCATTGGTGTGCAACATGAGTCCCATCATTATTACTCGTGGTAGGTCTCAGTGCCCAGCTGAACTTTCTGCCTGCTCTGATTTTGGAGCTCCAACTCCAAGTTGAAGTTTTCAACAGGTAATGATCCATCAGTATGTCTCCGGGCCAAGGAAGTCGCAGCAAACTGGAGAGTCGCTTGGAGCGCTCTTCTTCAGCCAAGAATTCTTGTTTCAGTTTGCCTTGATCAGCACAGGCCCTTGACGCCAAAATCTTGGAATTGTTCTCGAGACCCAACTGGCTGAGCTTTACAGTGCCATCGCCATCTTTCAAGACTTTGCCAGCGGCTATTAAATTTACAGTCTGAGGCCCTCCGGAGCAGCCAGATCGCTTTGCAACTACTTCTCTCAACATGGCCACCGTCCATTCTTCTAATTCCAGTTCCAATACCGCACCCCCACCCCATGCCCCTTCTATCTTCAGTTTAGGCATACCCATATCGTTTAGTACTACAGTACAAACCAATATATAAACCAGGCGTTGGAGATAAAAGTAGATGATTAACAAAAGAAGCAAGAGATCAAAGTCGCACCTTGCTTAGTTGGTCGACCTCCAATTCAATAATATGTAGACGAAAGATTTTGACGAAGAGGGAAAGTTCGACTTAGTTAAGGATTCCAATTTGGTACCTTGTTTAATTCGTCGACCTCCAATAGGAGTAACATATAGACAAGACAAAGTTCGATTCAGTTAAGGATTAACACATACGTCAATCCATCCTTCAAACGTCTTTTCAGTAAGTTTCCAAATTTGGACCTCCGTAATTTCACCTTAAAGCCTTCCAAAAGTTTCTGATTTTGGGAGCAAGTTATTGCTGCCTACATGGGAAGTGAGGATCAATTTCAGTTACCTTAATTTTTTTGGCCAGCCATAAGATTAAAAAAATGGGTAGAAGCTAAGGGAATACGCTACACCTAAGAGTAAGAAAAGGAGACTGTTGTTTCAAGCACACAGGAAAAGAAGTTTTAAGAATCTAACTCCAATGATATGGGAAGTTGAATTCTTTCGAAAAAAAAAAAAGCTGGGTTTGGAGAGGGGAGGGAGGGGGGGGGGGGGGGGAACGAGAAGTAAATTCTTGTATCTTCCTCGACAGGATTCGATATACATACTTTAGGTTAACATTCCAAAATTTGATTTGTGCAAACAGAGATGATTCACATTATTTACATATATATTCACAAGAATTTTCCACTTTGAAGAACGTAAACCAAGGGAATCAAGAATTCCAAGGACTAGTTTATGGAGCGAACTTCGTCCCCTTCAGATCGCCTGCATAGCTTTTTTGAATAATCATCACCCGAGTGGACAACCAAGTTAACTATAAGCTAGCATGACAGGCACATCTCTTCCAGGGACGTTAGTCATCAAGCAAACCCTGGCGTCTGGAAATTCACGGATCTATAGAGCTGCCCGTTTGTTATAAATTTCTTTCATGCGGTTCAAGCCAAGGAAAGCCAAGGAAATCAAAGACCTCTTTTTCTGTCCGAAGTTTCAAACTGGCACTACCTTTACCCTGGATTACACATTCAGTGCCACAATAAATTAAGAAATTAGGATCAAGTAACAGAAAATAAAAACAATGATGCATACCCGTTGGCCACCAGAGCCACGAGTAGCTGGAAATAACCCTGTATCATCCAATCGGAAACCCTTGGATTCTGCCAGTATTCTCAACCTGGAATATTAACACCCAGTATTGAATGGCTAAACACATTAAAAATAAATAGCAAACAAAGTCTCACTGAACCATGCAAGCAAAGGCACCAAGATGCTGTTGAAGACAAAGGTAACTTAATCTGCCTAATTATGAAATCAAAGACTGTAGCAGAAAGGAAAACCATGACTCAGAATGATATTACTAGAAGAGATAACACGACAATCTACCATTGGTTTTCAGTCGGAATGTTATGGTGCTTGCACCAAAAACGAAAGTAAAGTATTCTAGGTTGTCTTAGGGAACAATCTACATTGTCTCTGTGGATCCAATAGGCTAATAGCTCTACAATCTACATTTTCCCATTGATGCTTATTAGGTAGCATGTAAGGGTTAGAAAAGGGGAAGGGAAGTCTGACCGGAAGATCTCCTGCACAAACATGCCAAATTTTTAGTGTATTTCATCAGGTGTGCACAGTATGAGGTTTGCCTAAAACATGGTTCAACAAGAAACAAGCAATTGAGTCCAGGGACCAAAAAATAAAGAAAACAAACAATGAGAATGCATACAGATCTAAAGAATGACCTCAAAATGCCACATCAATTCAGGATCAACTTATCCCTGTTTGTCAGACAGAATTTCAGGTACATTTATGTATATGTGTATGTAAAAGTAGCCATCATAACTCAGTCCCACACATGACAAATGGGAGGCAGGTCCTTCATGTACAATTTTTATGTCATGCGTGTTTGATTAAAATGATTAAAATGACTTACAAAGACCTGTTACAACGATTAAATCCAATTGGTGAAGAGTGCATGTCACATAATGGTGAAAATATCAGTTAGCATAAATGAAAAAAATGAGTAGTGCATCAGAAATGGTTGGGATGGTGAGTGGAGACAATAACTTCACAGTCATTCACGTAAAGAAATGCGACAATAGATTGAATATATGTTGCAAAACAGAATAAGATAGCAAATCGAAAAACAGGCGGTTCAAAATGGCAATTTTGGCCTCTAACAGATGCAGTTGTATGACAAATTCGTAAGTGTGCATCCTCATGAGAGATGAAGGTCCACCTTGTCAGCTCAATCTCTAATGCTGGATAAGTATCCTAATTGAAAGATCAGAGGTACAAATTCCAAATCAAAGTGAACGGACCAACCTCCTGTTCAATACGTCATTCCCCGTCCAAGCTATCAATCCAAATGCATGGATGTCCCTTGGATAAACCTGTAAACACCGGCACATTTAGAAATCAGCTCTAGTGCTTAAAAAACATAAAAGAGCCAGAAATTAATGGTTTATATAAGTCAAGGTGACAGCATTTCTTTTAGCTCTAGATCTTATCATCATAAGTAATACCAAAGAACTAGTTACAAAAGCATAAGATTAAAAATAAAAAGTAATATCATAAAACTACAACCATGACAAAGCATAAGTTTTCCCAAATGACAGGAAAAGTCAAGATACTAACAAAGGAACTAAAATTTAGAAGATAAAACAATGAATGCTCCACCCCTGAATGAGCAGAAGAAACAATCCACCTCTCAGTAGTTGCAACTAAAAAGACAAATTTCACTATATTTGCAACAATGAAAAGACATATGATATATTTCCATGACTTACCATATCAACCAGGAAAATTACGACTTGATCAAAACACATAAACCAAAACTCAAGTACCTTGAAGTCTATGCGGTGCCGCAATTCTCGTCCAGGGTAAGTGCAAAGGCCAAAGTAAGTGTCCACTCCTGAATCTGTACCCTGGGCACATGTAACGAATGAGTGAATATCAACCAACAGGAAATATATTCCATTAACAGGCTCATGCAAAAGCAACTGCTGAACCTAATAAATTCTTTTGAATTTAGCTGGTCTAAAAATACAGCCACTAGATCTTCTGGGAGAAACCACATCATCACTGAAAAATATTTCAGGAAGGTTAACAAATAGAATGCAACTTAAAGAACAAGATAAAGGAAGTGGTTTGAGAGATGCGTGGAGGGAAAGCCAAATTTCAGAAACCAAACAAACTAAATGTTAAATAACCATTAGCAAAACATCATTTAATCCCAAGTAGGAACCTCTCCAGGGAAATTATTTCAGGCTGCAATTTGAATATTTAAAAAGGAAAAAAAAAACTCTACATAAGGTATGAACAATGTTCAAATTCCTAGATAAGTTGCTGATAGATGCAAGATATGTTCTCCAGCCAAAACTAACACTATGAAATAGTAAGAAGAAATATAAACAAGTTATATTAAAGAAATAAGAAGACATAAGTAACTCAATTTAAAGATAATTCAGATCAAGACAAGCCATTCTCTAGATTGTCTTACAAGTAATTAAGTAAATATATTCAATGCAGATAAGGAGGTTTAGAGTTAGAAAGACCTCTTCACTGTGAACACTAAAGACCAAATCTTCTCTCAAGAACTTCATGTCTTTCAGGTGCTTCACATACTGTGGGAGAAAGCCTACATGACTGCAAGAATAAAGAACTATTTTCAGCCTCTCAACAAGTGCCAGAAAAAAAGAGAATGGGGCCTTATCTAAGAAATCTTCGCAAAATTTGCAACAATAACAATCATTGGTTGAGCAACATTTAAAGCTAGGTCTGCCAGCATGGTGAATTCTTTACTTTCATCCCAAGCCACAGCCCAACCTTCAACCCAAAAGTACAAAGGACAGAACTATTAGCGCTGCCCTTCCTTTCTTGTCCATTTTCTCTTGCTGATTATATTTTCTGGGAGAACTCATGGGGATATGCAAATTTTGTGGAAGTGAAATTGGAAAAATGATACCTTTTACCATCAGGATGAGTAATTAATATGTCCAAATCCCCACAAGAAGCCTTTCCCCGTCGATAAGATCCTCCACAAACAATTTCTACCTGCAGAATCAAGCTTCATATTAACAAATGACAAGCAAAAAGAAATCAACATATGATGAATTTGAAGTTTTCTTCACGATGCAGGAGAAGGAAAAAATATTCACAATACAAAATGCAAATTTTTTTGGGAAAAAATTTTAACTTGTTAAGGATCTAGATTTCCCAATTAGCACAACATGACAATCTTGCATTCCTTCACAATTATATATCTCTGCCCATTGCAAATTGTCAATGTAGATCTCAAGTCACGTAGATATTCAAAAAAAAAAAGGGAATAGATTGCAAAACGTAATTCCATCAGTCAGGCAAACCTTGGTAGCAATACCTAATTCCAGGATGCAAGAATGCCAGTCCACTGATTTACGAGGGTGCAAAATTTTTTGTGCTAAAGTCCACTGAACAAGCCAACACATTTGCAGCATAGCATGATGTCTCATGAAGCTATTCAGAAGAACCTTGCTTATTTGTTTTGCAAATTAGCATTGATACTTTGGTTAACTGGCATTGTTCTTTGGCAGCTACAATTAAGATGCATTTTGACCATGCAAACTCTTATGTGAGAAATGTCTGAAACAAACTAAGCAAAATCCAGGGCTTTAAAAAAAGATGGTTTCTAGGACAATCAGTAATCAATCTCAAAGTTAACTTTCACAAAAAGTAATCTTGAACTTAAGCAATTTTGTAAATTTTCCAGAAATTTGGTAGCTCACAAGCTGGCTATCCCACCCAAACTTTTGACCAATCAATACCAACAACGAATGCATATAAAATTCATCTCATAAAAAAAAGGAATGAAATTCTTTCATAATTAATTAAAAATCATATGCAAAAAAAAAAGAAATTCAAATAAGCTATACCCCAGGCAAAACATCATCTCCAGCTTTCTTTAGAAGATGTCCCATCTCTTCAACCTGCATGATTCAAACAGGGCTCATGTAGGTCACATATGAATCAGCAATTATATGAACATAAGAATATAATAAATGTAATTGGACTCATTTCATTTTCCTTGTTGTGGGGTGGGGGAGGGGAGGGGGGAGGGAGCTTGCCTCATGCCTTGGAATCCTTTTTCTGATATCATCAAAGTACTTCAACCCCAACCTCTGTGCATTTGTCAATGACTCCTCATTTTTCAGGTCATCCAAAGTTCGGTGGCCTTTTTCATAAAGCTTCAAAGCAGTGGCTGGACCAATTCCCCATATTTCTCCAAACAAACTAATTGTCTTTACCTGAAAATCGACAAGAAAGAACAAATAAGAAACTCAATGCCCTTTAGTTTGCATGAAACAAATTAGGAGTTGGAAATTTCCTCAACAATTCAACTCTACAATTGATAACAAGAATCAGCTAGTAGCTCCTCATTTTGCGAATAATCATATGCATAAAAAATCTCTGCCATGAACCTCTACAGGGTTTCGGATCATGTAGGAGGACATGGAGAACAGGGTTAGCTCCTGGATATGTAAGATATGCACTCATCTACAGAAAATATTCATGTAGCCGAATCTCACCAATTCTATATATTGAACTTACTTAAACAAGTAAATCAGATTGATTGTCATTCACAGGTATCACAATGGTAAATTGCAATCAACCATCAAGCCACACACTCACAAAATGTGATGTACAGTTGTACAGCATGGAAAATGAACATCTTATAAGTCCTCAAATTGCAAGAACATATGAGAAGAAACCTGTTATATATTACAGAAAATGCAGTTAACAAGATAACACAAGCAAAACATCTCTCATCACCAAATATTATTGAAATAAATCAAAAGACATTTGATGAATTACGGAGGCTTGTGATACCTTTTCATCCGTCTCAAAGTGCTCCAACTTGGATAACTTCCCAGTTGTCACTATCTCCTGAATCTGCAATCAGAGAGCACGCTTGTCTTTTCAAGGTATGTAGAGGAACATATGCGGGTGATAATTCTCCTGCAACCCGCCAGACTTACCTAATATTGGAGATTTCAGTTGTAAAAGATATATAACAACACTTTTATCAATCAATGAATCAGAATCTACATAGTATCAGAGACAGACAAAAGAAACACATCGTCTAGGTGCCTAGTTAAATAGGTGCAGAATTAGCTTATATAAAAGGAAATATTCTTCGTGCATGTTATTCGCATACAACTAGTAACTTCACCACCAAATTCTAAAGTGGGATAGAAACACCAGGACTTTCAGAGACAGACAAAAGAAACGCATTGTTTAGGTGCCTACTTAAATTGATGCAGAATTAGCTTATATATAATGGAAAAATTCTTCGTGCATGTTATCTGCATACAACTAGTAACTTACCACCAAATTTTAAAGTGGGATAGAAAAACCAGGACTTTCTGTCTCAGAATTCTACACAAGCAATGAGAAGCTTGAGATGGTATAATACTTGCGTTTATTGTCCACAAACAAAGAAAGTGTAGTTGTACATGTTACAGTAAAAGATGCTTTACTCACGTGATCTTGCATTGACTTGCCAATACCAGGTAAGTGTTTAACCTGTTCCACACTCTCAATTTTGAAAGGCAGCTTTTCAATCACAGGAATGGCTTTGTGATAGCTAAATGACCTCCAATCGTCACCAAGAGCTACCATGGAACAAGTAAAACGAAACAAAGCATTCAGAGGATGAAAAGATGAGATATTATCCTAAAATAGAAAATGATAATTCCAAAAGTCTTCACCTCTATATATGTTTATAAGCCTCCCAAATATCTCAGTTATATTCCTGTTTAAATCAGGAGGACTGTAAAGCAAGGCTGAGTCTGAAGTCAAAACCTGATCAGAAGATAATAGAAAGATTCAATGACATTTAGGCCAACAAAAAGATGCTTACAGAATTGACTGTTACACCATTATTCCTCTAGACCACACTGCTGCCTTCCGAAGGATAAATTCAGGAAATAAAAGCTGCATTGATTTATACAAATAAGACAAATGACATGTCTGAAATCAAAACTTACAGTCTTGTGTTGAGCATCAATTGATGGGCCAGTGATTTCGGGACTTAAAGAATGCATAGAGCCATATGAACCACTTGAAGAATCAGGTGACTCAGGTACTGCATTTTCCTCCAATTTGACTGTGTTCTTCAGATTTGTATCTGCAAGATCCATTGGTGAAATTCTGATCCTTTTTTGCTGTAATGTTTCACTAGCACCAGAATGGACATCATTCAAGAGTTTGGGGAAAGTTTCTTCTGCAGTGTTGCTTATCTTGTCACCTCCTCCTCTCTCCAATGACAGAATATATGATTCTTCAAGTACTTTTTTTCCTTCTCTCAAGCTGTCTTCAAGCCACTGATAACTGAGAACTATCTGAACAAAAGTAGCAAGAAATAACCAAAGTTCCTAAAATTTTCCAAATATGTTCTTCAATCAAATAAAATTACAAGTCACTCTTCAGAGATTAATTTCTAAGCCAAGTAGCTAGCTGCATTCAAACCACCAAAATATAAGAAAAATCGAGTGATAGCGTATCATAAAATCCTTAAAAAAGCTTCTTTTTTCCCAGTAAACTTTAATTGAGCTTCATACCACTTAAATTAGGCCTTTAAAGAGCTAGAAAAGAAACTGAAATTAAATCTAAAGACAACAAAAAGATTGCTAAACAATAACAAAAACAGAATAGTTAGACTTGATCTCTACCAATCAAATTACGCAAGAAAAAAAATGTACCAACAAAATTAGCATAATACATCGATGATGAACACAAAATCCTATTACTCACCGTTTTCAAGCGCTTTACGAGTTCAAGATCAACTTTTTGAATCAATGTATCTAAGTTTAAAGCAAACACATGCGTAACATTTTTCGAGAAATCAACCTCTATTTTCGCCCCCAATTGCTCTAATCTGTGCTTCCAAATCTTCATAAGATGACACCAAAGGCCACAAAAAAAAAAAGAAATTTCAAATCCCAAATTCATCTAAAGTAGGAGTCTTTTTCACGGAAAAAATTTTAACGAGCGGAGAGTAATAGAAAAACCAACCTGTAACCGACGGGCCTGAACTCCGCTTTCGATTAAGTGAACAACCATCCCGGAGAACATTCCTTGAGGATCGGACGGCGGAGATTTAGCCTTCTTCTTCGTCTTATTAGTAATAGCAGGAGTGCTTCTCCTTGGCGCCATTTCAGCAAGCAGAAATTGTAGAACAAACCAGAATAAACCGTGACGAGTACTCTACTACTCTTTTGTGCATATCGTTAAACTTTTGGTAAATTACACTCACCTACTCTAAGTTTGTGGAAATCGCGAAAACATCCTCTCCTTTACTATTTCTTTAACATTTAAATTCGCATCAAAATTGGGATAAAAAACTAAGCACTACTGAAAGCTAGCGATATTTGAGTTGGGCTCTATTGGCGTTTGGTTCGCACATCGGTATCGGATTCGGATTCGAAATCGGATATCTTGAGTTTGGAATGAGGTCATTCATTCCAATACATTTGTTTGGTTCAAGTACCTGGAATGTGTATCATTACTATAGTTGATGTTTGGTTCGTCGACTCTTTCGCAATGGAATATAATAAATATATTATAAACCCCATCGTAAATGATAGTTATTGGCTCTTTGTAAATGGGATATAAGAAATCTTCACTAATTAAATATATTAGTATAAATGTATTAGTAAATTTAGTCTAACTAATTAATAATTTCTATTAGTAAACATGTATAATTATTAGTATAATTGATAATATTAATTATATTACATAAATTAATATACATTATATAATACATATAAATAATAATATTATTATTATAAGTTTGTAACTAATTAAATTAAATATTATATATATAATTAAATATAAATATACAAATGTTATAATATAATTATATAATATATACAAATATTAATTATAATAATATTTTATATAAATATAATATATATTACATATTAAATATAGTTATTATTATATTTAAAATAATAATTATTATAATTATATAACTTATTAATATTACATACATGTATATATTATAATTATATGCACATATAATATACATTTATAAATATACATATATATTATAAATATAATATTATATAATAATAATAAATTTATAATATATATTATAAAAGTATAATTATATTTAACTAAATAATTATAATATATAATTATATAATACAATAACATCATTATTATAAGTTTGTAACTAATTAAATTAAATATTATATATATAATTAATTATAATTATACAAATGCTATAAAATAAATACATAATTATAATTATATAATATATAAATATTAATTGTACTCATATTTTATATAAGTATAATGCATATTAATATTAGATATAGTAATTATTATATATTATTGTATTTAAAATAATAAATATAAATATAAATATAATTATACAATTTATTAATATTATATACATGTGTATATTATAATCATATGCACATATAATATGCATTTATAAATATACATATATATTATAAATATATTATTATATAATATTAATAAATTTATAATATATATTATATGAATATAATTATATTTAACTAAATAATTATAATATATATTTATATAATGTACTAATATTATAATTATAATATATTATATATATGTATATATTATAATATCTAATAAATATAAATATTAATTATATCATTGTATAATTATAATATGTAATTGGATTTGTTTCTTGGAATCAAACTTGGGAATCGGACAAAACCCACCAAAATACTTGGGAATGGAGAAACACCATATTTTTAGAAATCATTCCAAGATTTCAATTCCCATTCCAGTGAACCAAACACCATTTATGGGGTTCATTCCATTCCCCGAATCAGATACCCTCTTACCAAACGCCCCAACTTGTTAAGTACTCTCAGTCATCCAAGCTTCAGTCATTCGAGCCCTAATGAAATTGTCATTTCATCCCGAAGGGATGAAGGCGTGAAACTCCACCAATTGAGACCACGTTTTTAACTTTAACTCGGCGCACGAAGAAGACCAAGAGAAAAGGATTAGAAATTTGGACATCAGTTTAAAACCCTGCATAAACCCTCAACAAACAAACTCAAGTCTTATTTGCACATCAGGCCAGAGCAATCACAGTTCAATTGCAAAAACTAGAAAACAAAGGGAAAAAAGATCATAACTTGATGATTTTGCAGCATTCAATTTCATTTCCAATGCTTCACATATGCAGATTTTCATCATCGTCTTCTTCTCTATCCCCTAATCTTATCCTGCCTCTAAAGCATTCTTTTCTCCGATCTCGCTTATCTTTTTCAATCACACCATGCAGCTTTAAAACTAGATCATTGGGAACAGCCGCCGCCGGTGTTGCCACCGCTGCTGGTAATAAAAGTGGAAGTGAGACATTCTTTGCAGAAGAAAATGTTTCATGGGCTTCTCTGGGTGTTTCTGATTTAGTTGCTCGAGCTCTATCTGATATTGGTTTGCACAGACCCTCCCTAGTTCAGGTACACGAATTACCGAGTTGATATATTTTTGCCTTTTTCTACTTGTTATTACTCGGGATTTCTTTGAAATGATAAAAAGATTTAAACTTCACGTGGGTTTCGTTCTTTCCTGTTTTTTTTTTTTTTTGTGAAATTCTTTTGTGAACTCTTGTTGTACTTTTAGTGCTATTCAGGTTAATTATTTGATTTTTTTCCCATTTTTATTGATGATTCTTTTCTTGAATTTTATGACACAATAGTTAAACCATTATGCAACGAGAGAATAGTTCATCATTATTTCGTACTGTTTAGATTTGTTAGATAAAGTAGGATACTTATGCATTATCTGCAATTCAGGCCGCTTGCATCCCGAGAATACTTTCGGGAGCTGACACAGTGGTTGCAGCAGAGACTGGTAGTGGGAAAACCCATGGATATCTAGTTCCTTTATTCGATATGTTATGCAGGACCTCTGATGATTCAGTGGAATCTTTGTCTGATCGAGAATTGGGCAAACGCTATCCTCAATCTCTTGTTCTTTGTCCAAATGTCATGTTGTGTGGACAAATTGTCCAGATGGCAAACAATCTGCGTAAAGAAAATGAAGAACCTCTGCTTAGGGTTGCAGCTGTATGTGGGCATCAGGTACATAATTCTTCTTATTTTTCTCCTGGAATGAATAAGTGCCTGTAACAAGTATTCATGTCTCTGTTACCAGCGGGATTCTAGACCATATTTGGTATATTACTGCTGATATCTATGCTGCTCAATATAGTTTTCAATCATAATGCAACAAAGATTATCTATTGTATATCTGATGCAGGGTTGGCCAGTTCATGAACCAGATATAATAGTTTCAACACCAGTTGCGCTTCTCAATTACCTTTATGCAGTTGATCTAGAGAGATGCAGGCGCTCTAACTTCATACGTGGTGTGAAATATGTTGTAAGTTAATGTGTCCCTGATTAATTTTATTTTTGAACTTGTTGCCTTTTCTAATATCATTTGCTTCTTTAAATGATGTGTAGGTTTTTGATGAAGCAGACATGCTTCTTTGTGGGGGCTTCCAGAACCAAGTCATCCGTCTCATACACATGCTTCGCTTTGATGAAAAGCAGTTGTCTCGCATGAAGAGTTTAGAAAATGAGAACACTGTGGGCTTAAGTGATAAGGGTCACATTGAAGCTAGTATAAATGAGCGTATAGATATGGATGGAGATTTTATTTTGGAAAATGATGAACGTTCTGAGAGTGATGATGCTGCTGAAACCTTGGAAACTGAAGATCATAATGCGCAAAGGAAAGACTGGAGAAGGGTTAGGAAAACATATGAGCGGAGTAAGCAGTACATTTTTGTTGCAGCAACTCTTCCTATGAATGGAAAAAAAACTGCAGGAGAAGTATTGAAACGGATGTATCCAGAAGCCAGCTGGGTTACAGGAAATTACGTCCATCGCCACAACCCCAGGTGTGCTAATTAATTGTTTCTTACCATCTATATATTTGTTGTCTTTCTTTTTTATTTTTAGTTTTGGTTGCGTATTGACTGTTTAGCAATAATTGGTAATGCTGATTTTGTGCAGAACACCACGTACCCATCTTTTCTTTTTCTCTTTTATAATTTTAATATTGATTTAGATACTTTCTTAAAAGCGTACTGGAACATTATCAGAGTTTTGATGGAAAGTTACCATAGGACAGTAAAAATGTCTTCAATCATAAATCTGTAGAGGCTTTACAAGTTGACCGATTAAAAAACTGAGGTGTCACAATGCAGTGGAAGCGGGGGAAGTATGCAAATTTGGTGTTGCTTGTCAAATCAGTTTACTGGATTAAGTCAGATTCGAAAAGGAAATTTAAGGTAACCTGGGAAGAAGGAGAACATAACTTGTATCATCCTTGTGATTTCCTTCACACTGTTTCACTTCACTGACAGAGTCTCAATCCATATCTTGGGTTCAGGTTTTCCATAGATTAATTGCTGCTGGTGATTGATCATGCCACATGCCTATGATGGACAACTTTTATGCAAATGGTTAAGGAAGTAGAAAGACCAACACCTATAACATATAGTCTTCTGTTAAGGAAGTAGAAAGAAATCTCCCAATTTTGTGGAGACAGTTTAAGAATTCTAGCAACAATATGTAATTATTTCACTATTCCTGCAATGGTTATCTTTTTGAGAGCTATGGTTCTAGGCATGAAGAAAATGAGGATCTGCTGAGAATAGTTTGGCCATGCTTACTGTTATGGCTTAACTCATTTAGGTTGCACTGATATATGTATATTTCTTTTCTCACATGTTTCCTCCTATGCTTTAGGTTGGAGCAGAAATGGATTGAAGTGACAGCTGACACACAGGTAGATGCTCTCATAAGTGCTGTCAACCATGGTTACAATTCTGGATTGAATTCTTCATCTGGGATTGTCCGAACAATTGTGTTTGCCAATACTGTTGAGGCTGTTGAAGCTGTGTCTAAGATCTTGACTGGAGCTGGAATTGAATGTTTTCGTTACCATAGTGATAGCTCGTTGGATGAGCGCACGAGAAATTTATTGGATTTCCAGCAGAAAGGTGGTGTTTTTGTGTGTACAGATGCTGCTGCACGTGGTCTAGATGTGCCTAATATTTCACATGTTATTCAGGTACTTCATCCCTTCTAAGGTTTGCTATTTTTCGTCTAGTTACTTTACATTGACAAGTTCAATATGGGATGCATGAAGTATTCAGTCAATTGTTCACTAGTGCATTTGCCAACTAAGAAAGTCAGTCTCCTTATAATCATATAAACTGGAAATTATATGATCAGACAAAGGAAAAAAGCAGAAAAGAGGGAAAACGCAAAAGATTGTCATATAGATCATGGTGTACTGTGGAGAAATAGGAAGGAGTTTACTTTGGGTGTACCAGAACCATCCCAATCTGTTGCTAAGATTTCCAGTTCCTGAATATGTACGTGAGCTTCCTGCGGAGTTAAATACTGATACTTTGGGTTAGATGCAGTGCACGTACTAAGCAGTATGGTCCACTTTTGGCTTACCCAATACATTAGTGCTCTTGCTTTCTTTCTTTTATGCCTGAATTTTGTTCAAACTTTTGGAGCAGAGGCAGGGGTAACCTATGTTTGCTAATGTGGTTTTGTGGAAACCTAGCTGGATGGAAGAAGCACAGTCTGGATTATTCATTTCCCCTTCCTCCTATACCCATGGGCCTACAAAGAATTGTTTGAAAGATTTGAAGTACATGCTGAATTATGTCTTAAGACTAAAAATTTTCCACGAGCAATTGATCATAAGAGACTCTTTTACTATTTGTCTTCTTGAAAAATAGTATTAGAGGTCTCAAAGAATGTTACATTTTCTTTATTGTAAGATCCGAAAGTACATATATTTTGGTGCAATACATGCAAAAGAAAGAAAGAACAGACATGGTGATACTAGATTGATTCTTAATGCTTTCAATTCTTTCTTCCTTTATTTATTCTTGTAGCAACTTGTACGAAGCCAAGTATACTTTTTCTGAAGTCCAACTGTGCTTGTTTCTATTTTGTTTTAGGCTGAATTTGCTACATCTGCTGTCGATTTCCTCCATAGAGTTGGTCGCACAGCAAGAGCAGGTCAACCTGGCCTTGTTACAAGCCTGTATACAGAAGCAAACCGTGATCTTGTCTCTGCAATTCGCCAAGCTGAAAAACAGGGTCTACCTGTGGTAATATTTGATACTTCTGAAGAAAAACTGCATGTTTGGTTTCATTAAGCCTTGTTGCTGAATTTATTGTTTCCACGTCTTTACTCTGATTGCGATAGAAATGATGTCTAATTTGGTAAGTCTGTTTGCAATTGAAAGGTATGTCTTTTTAAGGTTGTGGCCCTGTTAAACTATGCTAGAACTATTTTTATCTTGGGATCAGATTTTGTTAGTCATGTACGCATTCTCCTCAGAAAAATGATGTTACTTTGATACACCTTCTCAAGATATCATAATACTCTTGCATAACTGCAGGAGAAGGCTTTCAGCAGAAAAAGGAGCTTTCGCAACAAGCTCAAGAAGAGCGGTAAGCTTTTATGTAGTCTCTCTTTTGGTTCTGAAGCTAAGGTTATGTTGACTTCAACGCTTCAGTTGATGCAAATCATCACTATATGTACCAAATTCTTTGGAATTGGGAAGATTCTACAGTTCTAGAATTCGCATGTGCTAGTCTATACGCATCTTCATTCTTCCCTTCTTGGTAGGTTTCAAGAAAAACCAGTGATAAGCATACTCTTGTTAAACATTCTTGTAAATACAGCTTACAGTTTGAATGAAACCTATAATTTATAAAATTTACTGTTGGTTATATATCTGAACAATCTTTTCTTTCCTTCCTTGGTAGGTTTGAGGAAAACCAGCGTGCATACCGTTCTGGAAAAATCGTAACATGAAACAGGTTTCAGCAGCATATTATGAGTTTGCATTCACGTGTTATAGGTTTAATTTAATTGTGCATATTTTTTTTTTTTTTGGGGTGTAAAATGGCTATAGAGCAATGACAAACATACTGAATCAGTGTCCTCTTCATATTATGTAGTATGAGCATTGAGTGGGTCATTGATGCTTTAGGTTAGTCCCAAAGCTACGTCAGGTGGCTGATATAAATCTTTGCACAGCACTGTTATGCTGGTTGTTAGTGGTTCTTTTCACTGAAGAGGCACAGTGGTGAAGCAGGGCTAGTGCTGCTTGTCATAATTTTTGTGTATTATTATATTCATGGCCCTCCTTGTTTTATGCAAGCTGGGAATTAAAGTATCTCCAATTCTCCATCTTTATAATCAAACGAAACAAGATGGCTGATCTTCAGTATTATAATAAGTTGAGGGGTATCCATGGAGAAAACAATGGCTATTGTATAGTCTCAAAACACCATCAAATTGGTAAGAAATATAAGACAGTGAGGAAGAAATTGCAATGCTGGAAGGTTGATGAATCTTATATTAGAGAAGAACCTTACAATCCATCGACAAAGCAATTCATCCTTCTCTCAAGAACCTTAAATTAGCGAAGAACCTTACAATCCATCGACAGAGCAATTCATCCTTCTCTCAAGAAGTGGTCATTCCAGGTTCCTTCTCTGCCCTTGGCATCCATTAAATGCTTCACAAATTCGTTGATAGACTTGTCTGAGCTTCCTTTCTCCCCAACTGCTGCTCTGGCCATTTCCTTCCATAGCCCAGCATTTCTCCTAATCTCACGACTTCTTTCTCCTTCCATCACTTGCTTCAGACAAAATAGAAGCTCTTCTCTTCTTACAATTCCAAATTCATTTTCCTTGGCTCTAACACCTACACGCCATATGTCCTCAATAAACTTGGCATCTGGCATCTGATCAGACCATTGTGGCATTCCCACCATTGGCACCCCAAGGCTCAGCCCTTCAAGTGTTGAGTTCCATCCACAATGTGTGACGAAGCAACCAATGGATGGGTGAGCTAACATTTCTAGCTGATTACACCATGACACTACTAGACCCTTTCCTGCTGTAGGGTCCATGAATCTATCGGGAAATTTACTACGTTCTGACTCTCTCACAACCCAAAGGAAATTGAAATCACCACCTTTCAGTGCCCATGCTATCTCTTCCATCTGTTTGGCTGATAGAGATACCATGCTTCCAAAAGAAATGTACACCACTGACTTCTGCGGCTTCATTTTGAGCCATCTGATGCAGTGTTCACTGAGTGGTTTCCATAGACTAGCTCCATATCCCCCGTCTCCCTCAATTCTACCATCCAGGTAAGCAGATGGAACCATTGGTCCTATCAGCTTTGCCGGCCAGAGCTCTGATACACTTTTTGCCGCCTAGAAAAGAAAAGAAAAAAAAGAGAGTAAATTCAGCAAAATATTTCTGTATATAAGCAACTAAACCAAATTAAATTCAGAAAAATTAACACCTCAATTCCATGTAAAATACATGGTCACTCTTAAAAAACCCACTAACTCAGAAATGTAGATGACATGCTGCCTTACCTCGCCCTCTAGTTCTTCAAAGCTGTTATTAAATATCCAATCAGCCTTTTCCAAATTCGAGTACTGACTCATTTTCATTGCTAAGTAAGCAGGGTAGCTTTCTGGTGCCTTGATGAAGCTTGGCATATCAGGAGAGTTTAAGGCAGGCAAGCCGGGCAACTGCAAGGGCACATCTTCCTGTTTTACCGGCAAAGCAAGGGAACCGTGGTGTATGTGACAGAAAATGGCGCAAACAGCTACTGAGTTAGTGAAGAATGATGCACCATAAATTCCATGTTGCCTAGCCACATCAAGAGCCCATGGTAGAAACGAGTCATAGACTACGCAAGTGATGGGAGAGCCAGAGTTCTGGTACTTGGAAATGATTTGTGATAGAGTTCTGGAGCCATTTTCTCTGAAACCCTTGATGTAGACATCTTCCTTCTGCGCTTGAGCAAAACCACCGTCATCGAATCCATCGGAGATGGGCTCAACTGCAATGTTCGCTGCATGAACGGACTTGACCGTGTAGCGAGTGGTGGCAAATGTAGCTTTAACACCTTTAGAGGCGAGTCGTTTGGCAAACTGGAGTAGAGGGTTAATGTGGCCTTGGCTTGGGTATGGGACTACCACCACGTGGGGATGATGTGTTGCTTCCATTTCTGATTTCTCTCCTCTGCTCTGTGCTTGCTTGATACTATATAGTATATGTTTCTATTTGCTCGTGTGCCGCTGCCTGGAGGGATCAGTAGTACTATTTATAGTGGAAGGGAAAGATAAAATCAAATCTTCAAAATAAGCAGTCATAAAACTTTTACATATAACCTAAGCAACTGAATTGTGTTGCTCCTTGTTTTAGTGCAAACTTCTTGATCGAATCAGCATTATGATGCGGTCATTCTTGCGTTTGCATCAGTGACGCAATCTCTCGAGGATTTTTGTGCCTACCAGAAGAGACATGCCTTGCCGTCTGGAACAACATAGTTGATCGGTGGTGTTTTTGTGTACTTTTCTATATTTGCCGCTCAAATTGGACTGCTCTTTATCTCAATTGCCCCGGGCCCCGGGTGGGGCTGAGGTAGCTGCCCCTTGCTTGTCAATTGTCATACATGGAATGATGTAAAATTAAAAAGCAAACCGTGTCTAATCAGTAATGAAGATATTTCTAGTGTGTGGTGAAAGGGAAAGAGCCAGCTCAGAATCGGTTGCGGCTCAAATTGAACCGAATCATGTGGCGCAGATCAAGCGAATCATTGGCTGTAAGCACAAGGAAAGCATATAGGTCGGTATGTGGGCACAGAGCATGATGATATAAAGTAAAGCTCATGAGAATTAATTTAGATTTGATTAAACGAAGTCCAAGAATTTATTGAGGTTAGCTAGTTTGACAATTTAGCACAAGGATTGTGGTTTCGAATTACAGATAAAATGTCAAAGACGATTAAGACGGGATGGTTGTCAAGATGAAAATTAAGACGAAAGGGTTAGGTCCGTGTAACTGGTGAGGCTAGCTTACTTGTCAAACTTATAGCGGATAGACAAGGACTTTAAGGGCAGGTTTGGTAACAATTTTCCGCCCATGCCCATTGATCAAATTTTCTGAATGCAATTTAAAAACAGAAGAATTGGATTGCCCATCTCGTGTCGGCTGGCCAATTCTGTTTTAGCATGTGTTGTACCGCTCAGTCAGATATCGTCATTCAATGAATCAGCATATTTTAACGTGATTGTGCAATACAAGTCCCATGTTGTGGAAGATGACCGGCCATGCGGAGTTGTTTGCGGCGAAAGTGACGTTGCCTTTCCAGTTTTTGATGGAATTGCCGCCCCACATACTCCATTCTTGCGGCATTGCGGCCAAAAAATGCAACCTGTCCTTGTATCTCATGATTTCCTCGCAGATGGCGTTTTCGTTCAAAAATGTGAAAAGCATTTGGGGGTTGAGTAACGTAACTCTTGGACTGTTGGCCGTACCAAGAATTTGAAGTCTCGGTGGGTTGAGAGTCTAAGGGTTGATAATTATTACCTAATTATGGTTGTCACCTAATTATGGTTGTCACTTTAAGCGATTTTTTCGATCATCCATAACAAAAAATAAAAACTTTCAAAATTTAACAAAACAATGTTTTTCATACCTTAAGATTCTTGCTATCACCAAAATTATAAGAAAAATTAACCCAACTGAAATTTCTTTATATTTGATTCCTTTTATTTATCAAGTACATAAATTAGAAAAAAAATTCCTAGTATTGGATCCCTTTTTAGATGCCAAATTATATTTTCTTTTTTACATTTCAAATTATGGTTAATTTAGTTTGTAAACGGTTTAATTATTTCTCATGTCGAAATCCTTTAATTTATCAATTGCATTGCATATGATTTCTTTTATTTGTCAAGTATATAAAATTTAAAAAAAATGCACCTAATATTGGCTCTATTTTTTAGATGGCAAATTAATTAACTTTTTTACAATCCAAATTTTGGTTAATATAGTTAGCAATCTTTTAACTCTTTTCCTTCACATATATGTGTAATTATCCTAAATTATAAGGGTAATAGAATCATTTAGCCATTTATGATGTAAGCGTTGGATCCCACATGATTGACAAGGAAGATAAGTGAGTTTTTAAAACTTTAGGGGATGGGATCAAAATTGTTAGAAATCTCGAGAGAGGTTTTTGAAATTATCCCATTAACTAAAGTTACTTTGGATGCTCATAATCATCATATCTTAGCTCGTATATCATCTCCCAAGAACTTATAAATGCTGTTGAAAAATGCTAATATTATTGCCCGACAATAGGATAGTCAATAATATAATCCATGTATTATATGAGAGCTCACCAATCGGTTCAATCAAAACTCAACTCGAGGTCGAGTCGTGTATAGTGATACTTAGCTCATCAGTTTGTCAAGTCGATTTGAATATATATATATATATATATATATTAGTTTTTTATTTTTTATAGTGAATTTATATGTATGTTCCTAATAGTATTTTTATTATGTATTAAAGGAAAATGTATATTTTATTATTTTTAAAAATATAAAATTATTATTTTTTTGCACTCGAGTTTGAATTTTATATTGATAAAACTGAAACTCAATTAGGCCAAAACTGGATTCATTTGCAACCTTAAAATCTTGACCTCTCCTTATCATATGGCCCGAAAACCAACAATATAGCATCTGATGGGCCTTGTGATGGGGCTTTACTTGATATTGTCAATTCGTTCCTTCCTGGGCTTCGATAGCCTGTAATATGGCCTTTCTCGTAGTTTTTATGTCTGATGGGGGCTGATAAGATTTGGGCTGTTAATATGAGACCAAAGCCCATATCTATTTTAAAAGTCAGATTTTTTTTTTTTTTTTTTTTTTTTTGTATAAATTGGGAAGCTGATGCTTCATCATCATGCTTGACTGTTGAGGCGCACAATTGACGGTCATTCAGTAGTTGGAAAGTCTCAGAAAAATCGCCTTTCAAAGATCATGAAGGGAAGTTAGACAAGCGTCCCTAAATCGAGTTTCAAAGTGCCTCTGAATGATCAGAAAGTATTCTAAAGACAGAGCAGAAAGCCAAGGAGGAAGGGGAAATTGCAATTTGCACCAGACTGAATGGAGGTGAAAGCAGAAAAGTGAAGGCAAAATAAGCAGTACTAGTATTAAACAGAAGCTGGACAGCATCAAACATTAACACAAAGTGCTGAACAACAGGGCCATATTTAATTTTAGCGTCACAAACAAGAAGCAAGAAAAGGCAGGGTAGTCCACCGAACTAACCAGAGCTGCCACGATGATGGCACAAACGATAGTGAGGATGGAACATAGGTTAATTTATATCAAGGACACTTGATCCTGTTGCCGTGGGTGGTCATGTCGGTGTAACACTTGCCGCACATTTCTCTGTTCCCTGCGGTGCCAGGAGGCACGCATTTGCACCTTAGGCAGCAAGTTCCACAAGCTCTGCTGCACAGGTTTGGTCTCGAGTGTAAACTACATCTCACCTTGCACAGTCCTCTGCAGTCTGCAACAAAATTTCAATTATATTTCAGTAGTATACCAAATATGCAATGGATTAGTTTCAACAATTTATGTTTTTCTTGAATCTTTTTTTTTTTTTTTCCTGGGGTGGCCGGGATTTAACGGAGAAGCATACCCATTAACGGTAGAAGCCTTCTATTAGCTCCTCTCGTCACCTTATAAAAAAAAAGAAGAAGAAGAAGAGAGAGACATCATAATCGTGCAATTATATGACTGTATACAGGGATTCTAGTCTAAGTTTTAAGCGTGAATTATGAAATTAGAGAAGCAAGAATTTGGCGTTGAGAGATGACACTGCAGTCGTACCATTGCTTGGGGGTTCTCAGTTTCAACATCGGACGACACCTGCCACACAATATATAAGCATTTTAGTATAGCAAAATGTGTACATATTGTATTAACAAGAGGCTGCTAGAAAGCAAGAGGGGCTTCTTTTACCAGAGCAAGGTAGATGACCAAAAAGAAGCGCCACAAGAAAGAGAGAGCGTGGAGCCATTGTGCTAGAGCCTAGAGGGCTCTGGAGGGTGGCGGCTGGGTAACTCCGAACTATCTGAGTTGTTTGTAGTATTACTTTGGTGAGGCTACGTTTTTATAGGCGTTTCATACAGTTAATCAATGGATATTGATGATGAAAGATGATTACTTAATCAATTGCTTTGCTTGCTCAGTTAAAGTTCCAAAGTAGAAGAAGCTAATGCCTTGTGCCTTGTATACAAGCAATTCATCTAACCATTCCAAGAATTTCACAATAAACGTGTTTACTGTCAGTGGATTACAATCTTTTGCCCCGATCAATCCTTTTTGACAATATGACAATTAATGCTATTAGTACTATATTTCTACTAGTTACTAGTACTTTTCTTAGTTCTCAGTACGTACTAGCGCTCTAACTTGTTCTTTTGTCAGCATGTTGCCTATCTCCCTACAAACATGCTGTGCCTGTTCGAGGCCAATGCAATGCATTGAGTGATTCCATCGCCAACATGAAGCTTGGCTGAACGCAAGATTACAAAAGAAAGAGTGGGAGAGATAATCCATTATCCACTGCCCAATGCCCATAATTTACATTGATTGAATATGGTCACTACTTAAAAATTATCAATTTTTTTTCCAAGGAATCTCATATTTTGGATAGACAAAAATTGTACTCCATCTCGTTTTTTAATCTTTTCTCATCCAATGTCTCCTCCTTTTGCATTCATTACTCAAGTGTCTCAGAGAAGTAGCAACTCGGTGATGTTTAGGTACTTTTAAGACTTTGTACGTAAAAAGCGCAGATGAGAAAAGCTCCAAAGAGCCAGCTATCATCCTGTTGGAAGGATGACGGATGAGTGGAATACAACCGAGAAGAAAGAAGAAAGAAGAAAGAAGAAGATCAGAGAGTTAGGCGGGTCAGTCTTTAAGTCAGTGATGGTTGTCAGGAGTCGGCGGTATGGATGTTTCCGTCTACTCTTTGCACTGAGTTATTAGTAACGGGTGGTGACAATATTGCCACAGGCACCTCTCCCATCCGAGGCAATGAATTCATGATCACCATAACCTCTGATTTTTTTTTCTTTCTGGATTAATCACAAAATTCTCTCTAATATTTGGTCAGTTATTTCTATCACTTTTATCCCCTTAACCGGTAGTCAAAGTAAACTTTTTGTAATGACGGTGCCAGTTAAAATAGAAAGGATAATAATAATGTTATATGTAAAAAATAATGAACAAACAAAAATGCCCAGGGGTTTGGGTCCATTACTTTTTTATTTCCAAAAACACCCTTCCTCATGAAGGGAATGTTTCCACTACTACTCGTGTGATGTGCAATTAGCATTGAATATTAAGAAGAAATATTGGTCAATTTGGCAAGTTAACCCTGACCAAATTCTGAGCTTAGTCAATTGTGATGTAACTGCTGCTGGTGCAACTAAGCAAAATCCATGTTCATTACCAATTAAAAGCATTCAAACTCAAGGATAAACATACGAAAATCAGCATTGGAGCATTTTCATTGCTTCAGCGAAGATAAAATTTTGAAAAAACGGGGCAGATAGCATAAATTTTGCTCGACTTATTTGTGCTATAACAAATATGGCAGAAAAAAAAATATGGCAGAAACTTTTCCATTCAGAAAGTGAGCTTTAATTTACGCAGATGTAAGTCACCCAATCCTATGATATCTCTCCTTGAGGATGAGACCCATCACCAGAATCAACTTACTACAAAAATTGCCTAAGATATTAGGCAGATTATAAAACCACCAATTTGGCTGGTGGAGATAATATTGGTTCCAAGTCCCTGGCACGATTCCTAGCAGCTTCCTGGGCAGCAATTACCTCCTCGGAAGGCGGTGATAATGGGTTGTCGAAAAATATATCTAGCCATGGATTGCGAGGGTCAACAGTTATCCTCTCGAGTGATCCTGCACCGGCCTCATTCAAATGTTTAACAAACTCAACCTCACCCTCTCCTCCATTCCAGCCCAAAAGTTCCACCTCCTTGAGGCATCCATACTTGCTCCTCTCCGCCACCTGCCGATGCCCTGACTCTATGGCAGCCTCGTCCCACCACATCATTTGAGGATTGCGCTTCCTTGCTTCACAATCTATTTTATACCGGAGCACCAATTTATGCAAACAAGGTGATGCACAGAGAAATGAAACAGTAAAAAACAGGCTGTCTGATACCATGAATCTTAATTCCAGATGGCGAAGATTCGGAAATTTTGCAAATTCATCAAATGCTCTATAAGGAAATAGGTATGGTTCACGAGACACCATGAGATCCAGATTGAGAATCAACGTCTGTACCTGCTGTAAGATAAGAAAAGGACGCCTTTGAATCTGTAAGATACACTATGTCGAAGGTAATCACCAACTCCAAGGGAAACTGAAGAAAGTTGGGGAACATCTTGGAAGCGCATGTTGGTAGAGTGCAGTGCTCCAAGCTCATATTTTCCTTGATGGGTAAAAGAAACAAGATTCCGGGCTGCTGCTACCTCAATACGATCCAACCGAATACACCTTCTGATCTCCAAATGCTTCAACCTAAGCGGCCGACCGCCGCCACCACCCAAAATGCTCAGATTATGTAGAGATGGTGCACCAGCAATCGACAAATCCTCCAGCAGCGGACAGTCGGATAAAAGATTCAGCACGTCTTGTTCAGCAATGTTTACAGCTTTCAGTCGCAGAGAAGCTAGCACCTTAAAGTCGTAACCAGCACCCGACTTGGGGAAGTTGTAAACGTCATCCAAACCCTTAATCGGTTTGTAGGTCTTACCGCACGCGAGCATGGATGATAAGTCCAACTCGAGCCTGTGAACCTTCCTGGCTGCTGCAAACTCCATCCATCGGTCGATACTGGCGGATTCATCTGCTCCCAGATCAAAACACACCCTGAATTGTTCAATCATTGGGCCTTGATGTGAAACCACCACTTCATTCACCCAGTCTACATATTTCCTCTGTTCAACATCAAACCTCTTTTCATGAGCCCGAAGAAGCACTCTGGTCTCCACGTCATCAAAGTCCAAACAACCCCCGTAAGACTTCCATAGATTGTGAAACCGGCGGGATACAGCACTTGTCCTTGCAGCCTCTTTCATTGACAAGTTTGAAAATATATCCATCATAATTGTATCCGGCAAGGTACTCGTCAGATCCAAAACCATCTCCTCCATTCGCCTTCAAATTGATACTCTGGCGGCAGACCTAATCTCCTTAAATGCGTCACAATCCGATTCTGTTTCAACTTTCAATTCAATCAGACTTGAAACAGTTGCAGCAGTGCGACGCAGTCAAACTAGCTGGTCCATGTTTTTAACCCTAATATCCATTTTGGACCGACACCGACGCGACAAAATGCTTTGGGCGTCCATCCGCTGTCGGCCCACTCCCAGACAATTACTATATGTATATATTACGATAACTATTTCTTTTTCCAAATAATCTCCAACCTAAACAACACACTTAAATATTATTATTATAAACGTGATCTGAATGCTGAATGAACCGGTTTGAAATTGAAAGCACTTAATCGAAGTATCAATTTGGTGCTGCCCAGAGAGAAATGAAAGGGCAGATGAAGTACCATGCATTCAAGGGAGAAAATTGGTGGGCACAGGAAATTGATCAAAGGAATAACCATGCAGATATATATATATATATATACACACACACACAAGGCCAACACACTTGAACTCTTCTATTTGAACAAAATAGTATTTAAATAAACGTAGAGGGTATCAGTTCAAGATTGGATCATGTTGGTAAATCACTAAATTTTTGCATTTTTCGTCTCAACATGACATAAAAGAAAGTGAAAATGTTACCTTTTTATCATTTTTGTTAAAAAAAGTGAAAATGTTTGTTGCTATATATATATATGTATTGATAATTAATTTCTTTAAATGGCAGAGTACGTGTTTTCCCATTTTGTTTCACACTCGTATAAACAACTAACAGAACCAAATAAAGACAAAAGCGGAAAAGACAAACATGCGCAGCTATATATATATATATATATATATGGATTTTGTGTGTGTGTGTGTGTGTGAGAGAGAGAGAGAGAGATCTCCTTGATTCCCTTCGCTCTGGCCTCTTTCATTGTTCTGGGTATTAATTAAATTTCCAGCAGCAAGGATACCTTAGTTCAATTTCCAGTATACGTCAAACGAACACTAGTAGGTCGCTACCAATATATAGAGAAATATGGAAGAACTGGGCAATGGCATTATTGATCTAAATGAACCATTCAAAGCACAACTGAGAAGTTTGGCAGATGGATTTGCTGAAATGAGTCTGCTTGACCAAGAGAACATAGCTGCGATGGGAGTGATCGGGGGACTCCGACTTTGGCTGTTCACCGCCCCCTTGCATCATCCAGAACGATTGGCCCGCCAGATTGAATTGAATGTGAGGCAACGACTGTTCAACCGCAGATTGATGACGGCAGAAATTATCCGGCGAGACGTGAACCGCATGCTCGGTGATCTCTTCCATGATTTCATTAGCACCGGCTTGATGGCGGCGACGCCACCTGCAATATATTGTGAGACTATCCAAGACGTTGAAGCCGTCCAGATACTTCTCCAACACATTGCCGATTGGTTTTGGAATTACATTCCCCTGATTGCTGTGGATCATGTGACCAACCCTACTGCTGATATGGTTGCAGACTACGCTGCAGCGCACCAGTTCTATGTTCTGCACTTGTTTTAGTTTGATGATGCATGTCTCTGCTTTACAATCCTCTGCATTGATGTTATGGTAATTAGAACTGCTGCTGCTGCTACTGATTAGGTGAAAGGCTAGCTAGCTATATATTACATGGTGATTGGTTTGCATGGTTATAGATTAGGATCATATATGATAGATGATCAGTTGAAGATTTGGGAAGAAATGAAGGAGGAACCTTACCAAAAAATAAATAAATTTCTTTTATTCTACTAGTTTGTTGCTTTGGTTTTAATATCCCGGTTTCTTCTGTTGTAACGTGTGTGTACATATATTTTACTGTTCGTTTTACCAATCTTCTTTACTTTGTGAAACTATAATGTTATACTAATAGCTTGATATATATAGACGAAACAAAGAAGAATGTGAGTAAGAGAGAGCGAAGCATTAAAATAAATGGGAGCATATTATTGCACTATATGTGGTGTTATACGGCACATACACTCTCTCTATATATATATATATATATATATATAGACGAAACAAAGAAGAATGTGAGTAAGAGAGAGCGAAGCATTAAAATAAATGGGAGCATATTATTGCTCAGGGCGGAGTGCATGTTTTTGGCAGTTTGTCAGCAAAAACGGAAAAGATATATAGTACTACTACCATAACCGAGATTCCACGTGGCTAAAGAATGAGCTTACCCAACTTATTTTATTCTACTGCTACTATTAATCCATAACTAACTAACTAACAGAGCCAGAAAACCAAATAAAGAATGTGATAAAACTTATATATATATATATATTATATAGCAAGTGTACAAAGAAGGAGGGCGTGCTGTATCATCTCCCTCCTCTGTTAATTCTCTGTGAAGAAAGGTTGAGAAGTTAATGGCAGGAAATCCCTATATCTGACCGCCGCTGGATCCACAAATCACAGCCCGTTTGAGAACGAAGTCGAGTTGAGAGTGAATTAGCTGTTCTGCAACAGAAGTTGGGCCAGGGTTCGATGGAGGAAGAAACGCTCCGCCAAAACTTGGGAGCTGAGCAAAACTGTTTGTTTAATTGGGTTTTAAACTCGCCTTTGGCGTCGAAGTTCCCGCCGTATGCCATACACTGTAAGAGTATCGAACAGATCGATGCCGTCCATATTGTGAGGACCCGCATTGCAATCTGGCCTCAACGTTATGTTTTCAGGATTGCCGTCGGTTGGCTCGTTGGATTAACCGCATATCCAATTTCCCGTACTGCTTTGCTTGTGAGAGTGTGCAAGAGATTGGCGCACTGTGTACTGGCCTGAAGATTATGTTTTCAGGGTTACTCTCCTCCCTCCTCCTCCTCATGCAACTTTTCGACATCTCCGCTTAGATGTTGTAGTCCTACCTCTTTGATTCCCGGTCTGCTGCTATTACTATATTAGTCTAATGTGTGTCCTTAGTACGTAGTTCTTACGAGACACTGCGACTCATCTCATGCATGTCAATGAGTATTTTTACGTACGAACTAATTAGAGAAATATATTGGGTTAACTAGGCGATTGAGTATGGAATATTCTGCACATCATATATCATCATGATGCTGAGTTGATTCGATCTACATCTTTACTTAGTTTCGGGGGTAGATGGATATTTTTGGACTGTTTTTTGCTCAATCTTTTATGTTTTCCATTTCGTTTCAGGGATGTTGTTATTTTGTTTGCTTTGGTACGTATTGCGTTGAGATCTTCATTCCACCGTAGTAATGAATTCCTATTTCTTTTCTTTTTCCAGCCTCTCTCTTATATGATATTTTCCTTATAATTGCGAAAACTAAAATGGCATTGATTACCTTGACGAATCTTCTTAATTTTAACAGATACGAAGTTGGGATCCAAAAAAAATAAAAATACAATGCAATAACTTTTGGATTTTTTTGCACCACTTAAATAATTTCACAATATTTGTGGTCTGCACTCCTTTCCAAACTCAATTTAAAATTTTCAAAAAAAAAAAAAAAAAGATTGTTGCTCATATATGAAGATATATTGTGCAGTTGCTCATGATGACTCAGGAGGATCTCATTCATAAAATGCGTTCTCCTACTACTATATTTTCATAGACGAAATACATCTCAAGCTAAAAAAAAAAAAAAACCAAATTCATATGGTAACTCAGCTGCTACGCTCTGAGGCTCCACAAAATAATTTGAATCAGCTTTTATTAGGAGCGCGCGTAAAAGAAAGAATGTAGTGTGTTAATATACAACCAAACATGAAATGAAATAAACAATCGAGACTCCACGTGGGCCCCACCTACAACCTCCGAACTACAAATCTACAGAATATGCGCGTTTGGAATGCAAATTTTTAAAGAATATGCGCGTTTGAATATTACGTTTTGACATATTTTTTAATTATTTTTTTATTTCACATATATCAAATTATTACAATAATTTTTCTATAAAAAATTGACAAAAATACAATCCAAACAAATTCTGTATTTTTATTCTACTGCTCCCTACTGTTAGACCATGCAGCATAACTAACTAACAGAACCAAAAAAGACAGAAGCGAAAAAAAGAACTGCAAAACCCAAAAATAAATAAATACTCGGGTATACCTATACAACACAGTAAAACAGCAACTAGCTCTCTCTCTCTCTCTGTACTAGACTACTAGCAAAGGCATGCAAGCATTATCATTCATCTCCTTCGTTTAGACTCTGTTAGTATCAGTATATAGCATTAGCATGCAGTAGATTTCTCTGTGAAGTGAAGAAATGTAACTTTTGGGAATATGGCGGAGTACATCTATCGACTGCATCCAGAAGACAGAATCGATTTGTTAGCTCTGAGGAATGGAGAGAATCAGCTGAGCGAGGCCGAAATCGCGTGTGATGAGATCATACAAGACATTCGGAGACGAGAGCTGTGGTTGAGCAACAAACCTTGGGATCATCCTCTACGAGATCAAGTTCTGAATAATTTGTCTTCGCTGCGAAATAACTTGAACTACAATTCCATCGATATCCAAACGCTCCATCAAGACGTGCAACTTCGGCGTTATAATTTGTATCATTGGGTTAACCACACATCCAATTTACGGCAGAATTTCCCGTATTGCTTTCGCTGTGAGACTATCCAGGAGATTGATGCCGTCCACACTCTGATGAACCGCATTGTTGTCTGGCCGGGGGGTTGTGTTTTCAGGATTGGTATCAGCAGGTCCGGTCTCCATCCTCCTCCTCCTCCTGTGACCTTTGACGACCTCCTTGATCACGCTCATCGTCTCAACTTCGAAATTGTAACCCTGCCTTAAACTTTTGATTTCTAGTTCCAGCAGCACATTACTCGCTCATTTCCATTATTACTGCTCAGGAGCTGGTACTGGTACCGTTACGTACGAACTAGAGAAATATTAGGCGATTGAGTATATGGAATTTTAAGCATATTATATATCATGCATGATGCTGTGTTAGTTTAATCTAGATCCTTAGTTAGTTTTGGGAAGAAAAGGAGAAAAAAAAATGGTGCGTAGATTTTTTTTTTTTTTTTTAACCGGTGAGCTGTTTTTTTTCGTTCTTTATTTTTTCCATTTCGCTTTAGGGGAATTGTTCGCTTGTTTGGTTTGGTACATGCATGTTAAGGTCTTCATTCTGCCATAGCAATGAATTCAACTTCTTTACTTACTAGTATTTCTTTTCTTTTTTCTAAGTTTCTATATTATTCTACTTTCTCTGTATGCGTATATATGTATGAAGTGGGGATCACACTTAGACTAGCCCAATGTAATTTTCAGCATGAAATTTCTCCTACTGTACAGCATTTTTCGCTTCTTTCACTAAGCATTAAGCTGCCTGCCAATTAATTGGAGAGGATATTTACTGTGAATCAACAAAAATGGACTTATGATTCAACAACATCCTGACATGGTCTCTGGTACAATTTTTTTTTTTTTTTCAAAAAACATTTTTAGAATGCATGTCATATTGTAATTAGGATTTCGGAGAAACACATGACAAAAAGAAAGTGAAAAGGGTTGCAGCAAAGTACAAAAGCAGAAAAGACAAACATGCACACACATATACAGATGTAGATGAGGCCGTCTTTCTTGTTTTTTGCTATCAATTGCATGCAGCAGAGATACCTACTTTGAATTCCCATCATCAAAAGACTGCTAGTGATGTACAGAGAAGTGTGGAAGCTGGTCAATCAGCATTTGCCACTGTTAGTTCAAGTGTCGCAATTCCTTTTTTTTTTTTATTTTTTTATTGTACAACCATTTTGTTGCTTTAGTCTTAATATCTCAATTTCTGCCGTCGTATTGGCAAATCTTCTTTACTTTGTGAAATTAATGATGATAATAACTTGACACGGCATCTTTTGTGTTAAAGTTCAAACCTCCACAGCAACTTATATCTACATTTGCGAAGTCGCTCATGTTTTTACTAGCAAAGTATTACATCTTTCTTTCTTTTTTTTTTGGGCAAAGTAAAATAGTACATCATCATGAAATTTGCTAGGATTTTTTTTACTACTACAATTGCAAGATGTAAAATTTGTGCAAACTAAAGATGATCAAGATTTAAGTGAAGCCAAGGACTATATCTAAGACTCAATTTAATTGGTTTTCTAAAATCACGTTATTATTTTCATAAAATTGCTATGTATCTGCCAATTTGATATTGTAACCTAATTCCATAACTAACTAGTAACGACCCTGGAGGAAAAGGACAAAAACGAAAAAGGACAAAAAGACGTACTCAATCAAGGCTATTAAGCAAGTGGCATTTGCGTGCTTTTATATATCTCCCTCTCCTCTCCTTCCTCTTCTTCTGCTGTAGACTGCCTGCAGTAGTATGAAGCACATAGCAGGCGGGCAATAGATTTCCCGGTGAAGTGAAGAATTTAGGCTGAGAAATTAATTAATATGGCGGCGCAGTGCATCGATCGACTGGAACCGCGAATCACGAACGCTTTAATAGCTTTGAGGAATGGAGAAAATAATCTGAGGAATTTGGAAATCCGGCGTAATCAGACAAGAGAAGAGATCGAGAGCCTACAGTTGTGGTTGAACAACAACCCTTTGGATCATCCAGACCGAGTTGAAATTCAGAATGCTTTAGCTTCTCTGCAGCAGAGCTTCACCCAGGTTTGCAACGATCACGAGATGATCCGCAAAAACGTGAACGTTCTGCGTTACGATTTGCATAACTGGGTCGTGAACTCATCCGATTTATGGCAGAATTTTCCGTTTTCCTTTCGCTGTGAGACTGTCGAAGACATTGATGCCATCCATACTCTGAGGAGCGGCATAGTAGCCTGGCCCGATGGTTGTGTTTTCAGGGTTGCTCTCAGGTTGGGGAATCGCTATCGTCCTCATCCTCCTGTACCTTTCGAAGATCTCAGTCGTCACGCTCGAACTCTCAACTTAGAAGTTCTAACGATGGATTTCTAGTCTGCTGCTAGCTACTGCGTACTGATCATGTCTATTAATATTACTGCTGATCAGGAGCTGGTACGTACGAACTAAGAGAAATGTTGGGTTAATTAGGCGATCGTCTATGGAATATTCTGCGCATCATATATCATCATGATGCTGAGTTGATTCAATCATTAGGCGATCTTTATGTTTTCCATTTCGTTTTAGCGGTATTGTTGGTTCGTTTGCTTTTTTAGTACGTGTTTAAGCTCTTCATTCTGCCGTATTAATAAATTCAACTTCTTTACTTTCTTTCAAGTATTTCTTTTCTTTTCTTTTTCCAACCTTTTTCTTACATAATTCGCCTTATACTAATTATGAAACTTAAAATGGTAGTATTAATTACCTTGATGAATCTTTTTTTAAATTTGATACATATGAAGCGGGGATCATGCACGTTTACACCAACCAAATGTTAGTTTTTCAGCACGAAGTTTCTCCTATATGAATATAAATGGACATATTAGGTGTGTAGAGGAGCATGCTTTGGTACATCCAATCTTAATAAGAAATAAACCAATTAATTTCATGGTAGCTTAATTGTTACATACGGAGACGGAGGTTGCAGATGAAATTTAAATGTAATCAGGATTTAGAGGAGGGTATAGATTTTTACTAGCTACTATTTAACAACTTAACCGTGAAAGCGAGTATCCGTATCTATTAAACCAACATCAATTATCGAGATTCATTCCACCATAACTGACTAACGGCCCCAAAAAGACAAAAAGCCAGAAAGGACAATATATATATATATATATATATGTAGATATATACATCTCTCTCTCTCTCTCTTTCTCTGGCCTATGCAAGAAGCAGCTGAGTAAGCAGGGCACGCATTTTATCTCCCTCTTCTGCTGCGGACTGTAGATTGTAGATTTCTGCGTGAAGTGAAGAAATGCTGAGAAATATGGAAGATATTGAAGGCATGGCACCGCCGCTGCAGCCACTTCTAAGAGAGAGTTTGTTACTTCACAGAATTGGAGGGTATCACCAGAGGGATTTTGAAAGCTTCAACACTCGGACGAGAAAAGTGATTGGGCTGCTGCAATCGTGGTTGAACAACCACCCTTCCGATCATCCAAACCGAGATGCGTATGAGAACGCCTTAGCTGTTAATCAACAGGAATTGAACCTGGGTTCCACCATGGAAGAAAATCTCCGTCAAGGCTTGCAAGCTCAGGGTGACATTCTGCGTAATTTGATCATCAACTCCTATTCCTATTTGGTGCAGAATCCCCCGACTTCAATACATTGTCGGACTCCCCGAGACGTTGAAGCCGTCCATACTCTGACCCGCATAGGCATCTGGCCTGAAGATCAGGTTGTTAAGGTGGCTGTCGAATGCAGTGCCTTTAATCCTATACCTCCTCAATATCTTGCTAATTACGCCATAACTCTCAACTTAGAAGTTCAACCCTTTACTATTGCTTTCTAGTTGCTGCTATCTAGCTAGCTCGTATTATAGAAAAACCATAAATGGAAAGCTAGATCTTTAGTTTATTTTTGGGAAGAAAGGAACGAGAGAGAAGGGGGGGGGGGGGGGGTGTATTTGGGACTGGTTTTGTTCCATCTTTATGTTTTCCACTTTGTCTTCCAATGCTGCTCGTTTGCTTTGGTGTTAATGGCTGCATTTCCATTTTCTTTCTCTCTTTCTTTCTTTTTTTTCGAATCTTGATGAATCTTCTTTTAATTATATTATACCCCATTTGTGTACATGTTATATATTGAGGTGGGATCAAATTTCGACTAGCCAAAGAATAATTTTAAGGAGGGTAGTTTTTCAGCACGCAATTTCTCGTAGTGTAGGCTGTAGACGCCATCAAGAAGTTTCTTCTCCACTTTCATTAAGCACTACAATTTGGTAAGCTGGGTGCCAAATAATTACACGCGACACGTAATGTGAACCAACACAAATTGTATATTTGTAGGGTGCAAAACCTACACATTTTAAAAATAATACATAATTTTTTAAAAAATAAAATGTACCGCAGAAAATTCAACAAAATTTCATTTTTCTGTTACTTTTTATTTTTTAAATCTATTGTAATTTTTTTTTACCCTGTTAGTAACTAATGGAATTTAAGAAATGAAAAAATTGACATGAGATGTTTGTCTACAAAAGATGACAACATAATCAAAAGTGTGAGACGTATATAATATCTATTGTGAGATTCATTTAACTGAACCAAGCCAATTACTACACCTAAGATTCAATCCAAATGGTTTTCTAAAATCACGCGCTTTTTTCAATCAAAAGTCATTTTTCTTTCTATTTTCTAGAATATGAAAGACTATTTACTGATCATGGCCAAATTATTTGCAGGAGAGGAGAGTCAAAGTACGTAAATACAAAAGGATAGAAACTTATTGCTCAAGGCGTAAAGCATGTATTTGTCTGTTATGCCAGGAATAGAAAGATAGTCGTACCATCTGAAACTATCCGATCCATTCATCATTCTTATGACATCAGGAGAAAAGGCGCTTTTGTTGGGAGCCGCAACAAAATTTTCACTTTGCAGACTCTTCCGTCAACCTTTCTACCTCTCTATGTTGATGCCAATTTGACTAGATATTCTATCTTCGAGATCGTTTTCTTTTCTGTCGGAAAAAAAAAAGATTTGTTTTCTTTCATGGTGTGTTCAATTTTATATAAATATGTTCTAGTGTTTATTTGTCTGTGCTTAGCTTTCTCAGGTCAATTAACAATTTTTTTATTTTTTATTTTTTTTAAAAAAAGAAGTTTCTAGATGATGTTTAGTAGTACGTATCAATATATAACCGGGACTCCTTATGGCCCCACATATCTAAAATTCTGTTACCAAAACTAACTATCAGAGCGGAAAAAGACAAAAAGCGAAAAAGGACAAGAATTACACAGCTTCCTGCATGAATACAAATCCTGCATGTCTCCAACGGAGCATGCAAATGCAATGCATTTTTTTTTTTTATCTCCCTCTTCTCTCTCTCTTCTTCTGCTGTAGCCTGTAGAGTTTAGTTAGTTTACCTATATGGTAGTCTACAGCGAGCAAGAGCATTAGCGGGTGGTGGATTTCTGTGTGAAGAAATTAGGTTGAGAAATATGGCAGATGCGGTGTGGCCACCGCTGGATCCATACCTCAGAGAGAGCTTGTTACTTTACAGAAGTGGATTCCAGCAGCTGAGGGCTCTTGCAGCCCACAACAATCTGGCGAGCGATGTGATTTAGGTGCTGCAGTGGTGGGCGAACAAGGGCGATTTGGATGTTTCACAACAAGGTCGAGTTGGTGATATTTTAGCTCTGTTTGAAGGGGACTTGATCGTGAATGCCTACGCTCATGAAAGTCTCGGGACGTCAGCGTCGCAATCTGCATAATTGGGTTATGAAGTCCCCGCTGGTGCAGAATCCCAGGCTGGCAATCCTTTGTAGGACTACGCGAGACGTTGACGCCGTCCAGACGCTGAGCCTCCTTGGCAACTGGCCCCAACCTCCTCGTCATCTCTTCAAGGTTGGTATCGACTGGAGGCTCCATAATAATGATCCTGCACCTCCTCGACGTCTTGCTGATTACGCTATGTCTCTCAACTGCGAAGTCTACAATATTTGGTAATCTTTTACTACTACTTTGCCTCTAGCTAGTGCTATTACTCTATGCTACGGCGTACTAGCTGTTGTTGTGAAGATATCCTAGTCAGGAGCTGATCATGTCTAGTAATATCACTGCTCAGGAGCTGGTACGTGCGAACTAGGAGAAATATATTGGGTTACTTAGCTAGGCGATTGGGTATGGAATATGTGTTATGCATGTCATATGTCATGATGCTGAGTTGATTCAATCTAGATCTTTGCTCCTTTTTTTTTTTAAAAAAAAAAGAACAATCCATATTTTTACTTGGTTATGGGAATAAATGAAATAAAAAGTAGTAGTATATGGGTATTTAATTTGGAATGCCTTTGTTCAGTCTTCTACGGTTTCCATTTTTGTTTACTGTGCGTCTCTTTTTCGTTTGTTTACTGTACAGTTAATACATTTCCGTTCTGCCATCGGAACGGATTCAAGTTTTTCTTAACTAACTTTCAGTAGAAATTAAGCATCATACGCACGCTACAAATGGAAATGGTACGATAACCTTCTGTAGTACCGTTCATTTAGCATGCGAAGGACCTAAGCCAGTTGATATTTAAACAATATTATAATAATTTTGGGAGACAACGATTGGATTGATAATTCATGAACTCGTTTGAAAATGAAGTGCTGGAATTATTATTAATACTGTACTAGCTACGAATTTCAATCACGTACGTACTGTACTGACTGAGGAAATTATTAGCTACATATTATATATTGGAAAAAAAAAATACGAACTGTTTGTCTTTATGGCTATACACTTAAAAATTCTGATAATTACAATTGTTTTGATTGTTAGCCCACCTACTATGAAATATTGAGTGAGTACTTGGACATTCTTTTTTTTTTTTTTTCCTTTACAATAAAGTACGTAAATGATTTGAAAGACAATAAATAAACTGTACGTACGGCTTGATACTTAATTATTAAGTAAACTATTTTGTAACCTGTACATGATGAGGCGCGAGTAAACTTTCACATCTGAAAGTGAAGCAACGAAAAGCATAAAATGACGAGATGAGTTTCAAGTGTTACTATTTCAGAAGTTTGCATTGCCATCTGCGAGATGATTGATGTTCAAATCTTCTGGAACCTACGACCTAGACATGCAATATTGGCAATAGCTGTTGGATTTTCTTCCCCATTTAAAATACCATACTTCTGGTCACTTCCTAGCTAAATCTAATTTAAAGTTTTTTAAACAGGGATTATCGATCTTGTGTAGTTGCTCACGAGGATATTATAAAATGTTCTCCTACCATATTTTCATACTGGCAAACAACCTCAGTAAGAAATAAACCAATTACTGTAGTTGATTTCATGGTAATGTAATTATAAACGAGACTCCTGCTCGCATCAGGCATGGCCGGCCTACGACGCCAAATTAGTGAATATTCCTTACCCCCCCTTTCCAGGGGGGGGAAAAAAAAAAAAAAAAAAAAAGCTTGACGAGTATACCATAACAAACTGACAGAAAGAAAAAGGAAAAAAAAAAAGCAAAAATGAACCAAAAAAGATATTACACAGCCATATAAATAGCAAAGTTGCAGACCCTCTTTCCTAGCAAATTCATGCATTATTTATTTCCCTTCTCTCCCTCTTCTCGCGGCTTCCGAAGTGAAGAATTTAGGTTGAGAAATACATGTGAACTCATGCAGCGCCGGTTCGGTACGACCAACGTAATTTTTTTTGGGGGGGCAATTGTTTTATCTTACACAACAGTATCGTCTTCGTCAGACTTGGATGACATTCTTTTTCTTTCTGCTTTTTCAGGAAGAAGCATTTGGAGACATTGATCTTTCTTGGAAAAGAAATCACTCAATCAGAGCACGTGGGAAAAAATTCTTTTTTTTTTTTTTTCTTTCCTTGTGGTCTGGACATATTAATTAAGAAGACATGCACGTCCCACAATAAATAAATAAATAAATAAGAATCCATGTATGAAAACATAAAAATATTCCACCAAATTTTCTTGTATACGCTTTGACTTTCTTGAAAAATTGGACAGTATTATTCCACATTAGTAAAACAAATTCCCAAATATCTCTATGACTCCAAAAGGCACCCCCGCTCATCCGGGTAGTTTCCTTTCCTAACCCTGGTAGCTGCACAAAACTAACAAGGTCTGGGACTCTGGCCGAGGATCAAGACTGCAAGTACATCGCAAGCCAAATTATCTCCAGCCACAGCATTGCTCTGGTTATGTAAAATTTGAACATAATTTTGACCCTATATATTTTGTTGGCCTTTTGAGTATTCTTATGGTGAGAAGTGGCAGTTAAGAGACTAGAGTGGAAATCATTGCCCATCAAAGGACTAGCATGACAACAAAGTATCGGAAAATTTACTTTTCAAACTATTCTTTTCAATGTACATCCAACAAAACTAAGCTTTGTGATGCAAGAAACACTAAAAAAAATTAGGGGAGAAAAACCAGCATGAACGAAGTTGCTGCGTTCTGTACCAAAATTTCCCATGTTCCCTCAGTTACATGAATGTCTCAGATGAAGTCCACAGAGGAAGGGGAGAAGCGGATGCGGTCATCTACTCGTACAGGGCTGGCAAAATCATCTGCCAACTCGGATGGCTCCCCCATGTTTTCCAGTTCAAACAGCATTCTATACTTGCCCTGTAATGTGATGCCATCTAAAAGAAAATAGAGACTTCCTTTTCATTCATCTCAAAGACATGATCTCTAGCATCTGTTAGTGCAGTCTGCAGCGATATATAATTATACCCTTTTAAGTATGCATTAAAAGTGGAAAAGGAGAAACCATCACGAGGCAGAGAACCGTGCAAATTTTACCTGTCCCAATTTGGTGAGGAAGTTGCTGGCAAAATTTAATGAAGTCAGCCTAACATCTTCATTGGCCTTGAGTGCCTGACCAATAGCAAAAGCTCCTTCATCCTGTGCACAAAAATGATGTCAGAAATGATGCAAGGCAACAATTTACACTGTCTGAAAATCTAATGCAAAAATAATGCCGTACTCTGATTTCATTGAATCCCAAATTTAGCGTTGTTAGAGCTTCATTTACAACCTTCAAGCTACGAGCTAGGCATATGGCACCCTAAGAAATACAAATTCAAGAAAATAAGAGATCTTCAGCATCACATTTTTAGATGAGCATACTAACGAACTGCAACAGAAAAATATATCATTATTCTGAAGCAAATAACCTCATCTCTAAGTCCATTGCCTCGCAGGTCTAGAGTTGATATGGTACCGTTGTACTTCAGCATATCAGCAATGAACTCAGCACCTTTGGCTCCAATCTGCAAGAAACTAATACATCATCAAAGAGCTCCTTTACAAGGGCCAAAGCAGTCAAAATTTCTCAGGTTACCTGACACCAACCAAGCATAAGGTTTTTTATATTTCCATGAAACTTGAGAACCTCAGCCAATGCCTTCACTCCATCAGGACCAATGGGGTTATAACCAATCTCCAACTGTGTGTGTGAAAGAAAGAGACAGATCTGACTTGCTAAGCAACATTCTAAATTCCAAAACAATGGAAAAACAAGGGAGGTAGCAACTAACTGAAGTAAGGACAGCATTGTCCTTGAAAACTTGTGCTATGGCAGCGACTCCCTTGGCATGGATGTCATTTCCCCCCTGTGAAAGTCCCTCAGGATCGTGACCATTCTAACAGCTAGTTGTATAGCTTTTCAAAATATGCTAGTCTTCTGAAACAATTACATCACAAAAAATGATAAAAGTACCAAATCTATGTCGGTCACTGAACGGTTCTGCCTCAAAGCCTCTGCTATTTTCTCAGCTCCCTAACAATTAGTGACGAAAAAGTACTATTAGTTTTGATCAATTTGCGTTCCAATCAGCTAACCTCTTAATTAATATTATTGAAAAGCAACATTTAAAAACATCTTTCAAGACATATATGTTGATATAAAATTAAGAAAGGAGAAATGGGAAAATGGAGTGAAAATCCATTAATTTTCTGCTTCTCAAATATAGCTTGGTACATTTCTACAAACACTTGAGATTCAAGGTAGCTACATGCTTTCTTTTTTTTGGTTACAACAAATTATTTCATTCCTTTTGCAGAATGCAAAGAACTAGAAGAGAAACAACATTAGATATTTTAGTTATGACATGTGACTTAAGATAGAAGCACCAACATAAATTGCCTTAACAAAGCAAGCAAAAACTCCGAAGTCTTATAAACATAAACATTCAAGTTTTCCCTCATTTAACCTTATCATCATCTCCATTTTCCCCCCCAAAAGTCCCTCCCAAAAAAAAATGAACACTTTATCCATTCAAGTAAGTGAACTATCCTTTACCTCATCTCCAATATCATTCATGTAGATATTTATCCAACGTAAGCTTTTGCTTTTTTTTACGTACTCAGCCACATGAAATGCTCCTCTTGCACTGATTGAATTGTTCCCAATGTCTAAAGAGGTCACTTTCCCTGTAAAGTACTGTTAGTGTTGAATATTGTAGCACTGACATTTTATGATAGACTGAAAAATAATAGGTTACAGTAAGAACCTTTATGTATAGATAAGCCGATTATCAGAGCACGAATACCTTCATCTCCAATAGAGTTCCCATGTAAAAAAAGGTCCTAGGCATTTCAAGAGCAATGCAACCTCAGTTAAACGGAAACAGGATGTTAGAATATAAGGATACAAAAAAAACTGTTGCTATGTCATCGTATATTCACTTCAACATAGCAACTAACAAGGTTTGGCTTAACCTTTGAGATTGAAACTGAGTAGTAATTCATTGTTAAAGACTTTACAGCTGTGTCCCATGAAACCCAAGTTATAAGCAGAGGTGCAGACACCATAGTCTAAGAGACACATTAGCGGACACTAATATAGATTTCTTTTTGTTTCACTACATAAATAAGCAATATAAAGTTGGGCAATGGAAAATTGAAGAAAATTTAAGATGCTTTGCAAGACTAATCCAGCAAACAATAATACTAGTAAACTATGTCTGACAAACAAAGCATAATGAACACAGATTATAAACCAAAAAGCATCACCGTTCTACCTGAAACTGATTCATCTATGTTTAAACACAAGACGAACAGATTAATTCAGTTGAGGAAAATAATTTAGATATTTCCAATATCTACACTTATTTTTTCATATCAAACATATCTTAGATTTATCACTATCATTCATAAATTTCCAAGCATTGCAGATTCCATGTAGCTGTTCATGGGCCACTACCCTTTTATGGTCATTCATGCACAATAGTTCCATCTGCAGATGTATCAAGTTGCTAGCCATATGGTCAATTAACAGGAATTCGGGTATGTGAACGATTATTGAAGCCAAATAACCAACAGAAACAAAAATGGTTTGTCATCTTCGCATTTGTTGGAATTTTAGATGAAAAGGACAGTAAAATTTCACACGGTCTTTTGGTCTGGGAATGGGAAAAAGGGGTCAGAAAGATGAAGTAGAAGTTTACCCTCAATGACTTGTTCCCCTCTAAACCTTTAGCAAGAGCAGCAGCACCCAAAGGACCACCATAATTTCCACTTGAATAATAACAAAGACAATAAGACAAGTATTACAAATCCAAAAGCACATGCAACGTGCTAAAAGCAGTAAACCGAATTTTCAGGAGCAATTAATTAAAAACCATTTGGCCTGATATATAGTTTGAGAAAACTCTTCTTCATTCTTATGTGTAAGGGAGCATGTATAACCAACGCTACAAGGAAAGGGAGATATCTCCTATGAGATCTACTTACTTGAGATACAAGACCTGTATGCTTTTATTCTCAAGAAGTGCTTCAGCAATGCCTGAAAATCCCTACCTCCATTTCCAAATAAACAACAGAAGAAGAAGTTTAGTAAAGATAAAGATTAATCTATATAGCATTGACAGTGGAAATGACATTAAAACCATACCGAGTAATCAATGAGATTGTTGTTGAGTTCAAGAATACGCAAAGCTGAATTTTTCTTCAACAACTCAGCAATAGCCTTTGCTCCCTGCAATGAAGGTGATCTCATGTAAGCAAATTATTTTCAATGAAGTTTTTTAGCTTATATTTGTATTAAAATATGTGCAGAAATCTCATGCCACATTGAAGTTAAAGGAAGCCAACCTCATCAGCCAATCCAGTGCTGTTCAACTGAAGCTTTTGAATACTGGAATTTTCCAACAGAACATCACGTAAGTACTGCAAAGAAGAATGTTTAAACATTATATCACCCCAAAAATTCTGGGAAAGAAGGTCACCAATGTCTAGCAGCAGCTTTGGTTAAAAAATTTTGTCTGAGCAGTTACTAACAGCATCATTCATACATACTAAGACTTATAACTAACTTCACTTAACAAGAAGACATTAACTCAATTCTCAGTGGCCACTTTCTGGATGAACTAGATTCTATTACCAGAAAAAGAAAACAGAAAAAAAATTGAAGACAAACTTCATCAGGACTCTTCTATGAATTATAATAATTCAAATAGTACACATGCATCCAATGTTCAGGTCCCAGCCTGTATAAGCATTGCATTTGTGTCCATGCAACATAATATAGACATAAAGTCTACAGGAGAATTGTGCAACAGCAGCATATGCAGCCCCCTTAATAGACATATAAGAAAAACATATTGGCCAGCTTGTGTGCCCCACCTAACAACAGTTTCTCCAGGTATTAAACCACAAAAAAGAGAAACACAAGAATTTCAGAAGCAACGTGATCTTAAACAGTTAAAGCATGGATCTCAAAGTGTCAAAGTAGACAAATGAGAATCTTAGCTGTCATGCGCAACCAATGAACATCTGGATAACAGCTTGAATAACCATATCTCATCAAAGAAGATCTCAAAGTTAAAATGCAAATTCAAGGACAACATTCACTAAATAGAACTTTTAAAAAGCATTGTTACCTTAGCTCCTTCATCACCTATGGGATTCCCCGAAAGATCCAGAGTTTTTAGGGCAACATTGGATTGCAAAACACCATCAAAAGCCTTTATTCCATCAGCAGTTATTCCATTAGCAGCAAAGCTGACTTCCTCAGCAGTCTGAGGAACAGAAGCACAAATCAAGGGATCATTGCTACATAATCCAGGACTACTTACATAATTTGACAACATGGTTGGATCTTTCAGTTTTCAATGGACATATTACTCCTGCTTATGGTGTTCTGTTTTCTATTGCTACCAAATAAGCACATGCATACGTAGCCACTGTCAGTCCTTATACCTGGTTGTATGCCAAGCCCTCAGCTAAAAAGTAAAGTCCATCATTACCAAAGTTACGGCCTGCCAAAACCTTATTGTAAGTCAAACCAAAAATTCTGTGAAAAAAAAAAAAAAACAGTTTGCTAATATCAAAAGATGATGTATTTTGCCGAATAAGATGAAAGATTTAGTTAACCCAGCAAGCTAACACAAGTTAGGATGTACAATGTGGACAACATAATTTACTCAAATACTTGTGAAAAGAGTACTAGGGCGCCAATTTGGATAATCAGCAAGGCAGAACATCAAGAACAAAGGAAAGTAATTGTGAAAATACAGTTCCTCACTAGTGTGATAAAACAAATTTCAATATCCATGTATATATGTAATAATAGATATGGAGTTCAAGGCAATGCAATATACAAGCAGCAGTATGAAAACTCATTGAAGCTAGATAAGGCAATTACTCCACATTACCTGACATGTCAACTGTTCTGAATAACCGAAGTTCTTTGGCAAACTCATTTAGCCTCTGCTTGGATTCTATTTCAACCTTCGCACCAAAAGCAGATAATAGATTGGTCCCAGGAGCAAAGGACCATTTCACTCCTTGAGAAGATCTGTTTTCTTCTGACAGAGAATTTTTTCGTTTTGGCACAAGGACTTTCTCCACCAATTTCCATAGAACTGTCAGCTGAAAAAACAAATTAGTAGACCCCTTGAGAATATTTTTTATTTTTTAGATGAATAATTGTTTAGGGAAGCGATCTAAGAAAATTGACATAGGATCTACAGATTGGTGAGATCAAATTGCCAAACAATCGCCTGTTGACACCAATCTTACCCACCAAAAAAGGGGGAAAATGCAGGTTTTACACTTTAAAGGATGAGTCAAGAAAAGACAAAATGGAAGAAAAAATCAAGAAAATGACATGTTATTGCAAGTATCAATATACACAACGAAATGAAGTAAACCCTAGAGCAAAGAAGCAAAATAGTTATTACAATGAAACCTACTTTCACTATCACATAGGTTAATTTTACTTGCTGAAGCACATTCTTACAGAAAATTCAGTACTCAATAGACCATTCCTACAAAATATGATCAAAATCGAATTTCTTTGGCTTGAAACTGCAAAAGGATTACAGGAAATGAAAACTTGAAGTACAACAGCCAAAGAGCACTTTCAAATAGACATGTTTCTATTTAGAATAAAACCAATCACTGTTCTTCATTTATTATAATTCCTCAATATTCAAAAGTTGCACAAATAACTCTAGCAAGATGTGTATACCGAGGTCAATCACATTATTGACCAAACTCGTTGGGCACATATGAGCTGCTATTTCAGGTAGTTCCTAGTTCCTACCTTCCCAGATCACATTTATGCAGCCCGAAGTTTCATACTTGCAAGAGTAACGCTATAAAGCTGACTCATATAAGCACCCAACAAGAGTATTAAGAAACTATTAACAATTGGAGAATTTTTTTTTAAAAGGACACACTCTGGCCATTGATAGTGGTAACAACTTATCACGATCTGCTGTTTGGAAGATAAACAATGTCCCAGGTGTATCAAACAGGAGCTGTAGTGCAAAATGCATATAACAGCATAGAGTGAAAGACGCATCAGTGTTCAGTACCCTAAAAATATGCTAAAATAAATTTAAAGCATAATATTATCTTAACAACTGAACCTTTAATTAGCTATTCAATCAAGACAACCACATTCTCCATCAATTCACATTATCTTCATGCATAGAAATTAAACCAAACCAAGCCCACTCCAATTAAAGACCATAAAATAAAGATTAACAAAGCAATAAGCCAAAAAAAATAATGAAGAAAGAAAGAAATAGCCATACCGAAAGTGCCAACAATGAATGCACCAGCTGGAAGAATAAAAGAAGCGATTTGCATAACCGGCGCAGGAAGAGCCGGAGCTTGACCTTGGGATTCTCTGTAAACTCTTCGAGAGCTCGCCGACCGCCGGGAAACACCGCCGGAAGCTGCTCTAACGGTCAAGGATATTTTTCTTGTACTTCTTCTATTGAGTGGAGCAAATGGAAATAACTGGGCACCCCGCGCAGCACAATAGCGCGATGAGCTACTTAATGCTTGGCCATCTTGTAGCGTTTGATTCCACTTATGCTGCCATAAATTAATCTGGAACTTCCAGAAAACAATGGGAACAATTGAATTTTTAAGCAGTTTTGCACTAGTATGTACTTAATTCTGTTTTTTTTTTTTTTGGCAGGGGAAAGGGTCTTGAGATTACCTTCGCAGGAGAGTGTAAAGATAGCGCTGTAGATGAGCCCATTTGCATAGAAAGCCGACAGGCTTTTCTTTTTTTGGTCGGAAGGGGGTGGAGGGGGTGGCGGGGGGGGCGGGGAGGAAGTGCTGCAGAGAAGGGGATAGAGTAGCAGAAGAGTACAGAACGGTGATGACTGACAACGAGAGAGTGATATATAAAATTGTCTATAAAATTGATTTTGGGATGGATTCGGCCTTTTGCTTATTGGATCACAACTGGGCTTTTGGAGGTACAATTTGGGAGGACGGCCACTTGGAAAAGATTTAATGGAAGTTTAGCTTTACCATGGCCCATAATTAAGGTTTTGTTACTCATGCTCTATTCTTTTCTTTTCTTTTCTTGTTTTTATCAGTAATCTCAACTCTTTAGTCACTTTTTGTCTTCATCCTAGTTCTTCATTGTTGTATATTTTTTGTGGTACTTAGTAGTTTTTTTTTTTAACAAACAATTTTGTTACTTAATATGAAATACAACAGTAGCAAATGCTATTTCATCAAAAATTCATTAGTTTGATACATTTACTAGTACATATGCTTGAAGTGTTCGCTGTGAGATATGATTGTAAGTTAAAGAGATAATAGTAAAAAGAACCATCTAATTGAAATTTGGCAAAAATTTTGTGGAATGTTTGCAAATCAATAGAGAAAATTTGGCACTTTACACAAAACTAAGTTTAGAAAGAAAAAAAAAAAAAAAACAGAGCGCACAATAGTTAATCCTTTTTTAAAAAGAAAAAAGGTAGTTGAAAGATATTACCCAAGGCATGGAACTTAAAAAGGATATCTTATGTCTTTTTTTCCTTCTTTTTTTTTTTTTGAATTACGTCAAGAAAAAGGGGAAATGGGTACGGGAAATTGCAGTTGTTTACAATTACAAATTCAAGCCCACTCTTACTTTTCCTGCTTGATGCTTTAAAGAGTAGAATCCCACTTAGGCCTCAGCTAATGCAATCATGGCATTGTATTGTACCGAGTCAATCATTCTTCTCTTCTCATCGTGGTTGTTCTAACTTCTAATCAATAATGATCAAACTCAACTGACATTTTGACGGAAAAAAAAACTTAGCAAGCTCATCAAGGGACAAATAAGGCTAGGTCTACTTTTTCATGAGGTTGACATATGGAACTACTATATCTAGGCAATACTGTGATTAGTTTGTTAATGCACGTACATCTCCAAGCTTAACATATTCTGATAGAAAATGAGCGTGTTAACTGGTCCAATGAGCCATAGTCTAGTCTTATCTGAATACTAAGTCACCTCCACCCGAATATCATTGAATTTATTATATAACCTAGCCCCATTTGAGCCATAACATTTGTTCAAATGAAGGGGGTTGAATCTGAGCCACAGCCTAAGCTTAAGCAGACATAACAATGATACTTGCATTAGTAAAATGATTGTTGACCTTTTCTTTTCACAAAAAGAATGAGGATCCATCATCCAGTTGATTGTTACATGCATAAAAATTGACGTCAACTAGGGATTGGTTGTAAGAACATGCATACATACATATGCAGTACAATCTGCACAGCTTCCGTACAGGAAGTTGTACGGCAATGTTCTTAACGATCATTTGTACTACTACTGCTACCATATGATCATGTAGAGATTGCAATCATCTCTACACCCGAAATTGAGCAAGCAATAACTAAAGATTGCTCTCACAGTTTCATCGACATCCAATTTAAAACATGGCTTTCAGGTTCTCAACGATACCATTTGCTGCTTGTCTTGTTATTTTGGTGGCTGCTGCAGCGGTTGCAGCTCACGAGGGCCATAACCATGCGCACATGGCTCCTGCTTCTCCACCTTCTCCACCGTCTGTAGGTGTACTCAATTCTTTCCCATCAGCTGCGCTTGTTGTCTTCAATTTGGTGGTTTCATTGGCCGTAATATTCAGGGAAAGGATTTGAGATCAATCCCACTCGAAAACAATTTGTCTGTGATGGTTTTTGGTTTTATACTTCTTTCCGTGTTCCATTTCCGTCTTTGCATTTTCACCGTTGAATAGTGGTTTGGTTGTAATGAATGGAGATACGTGGTAATCCTTGTAGTACTGCGACATGCTGGTAATGCAGAACTTTGATTCATTTCTTTGGTTTTCTTATGTTCTTAGCAAACATTTTTTTTCTTGACTTTGTGGTCTTGGGTTCTAATCCCCTTCTTAATCCCCCACCCCTTCCTGCTAAAAATAAAAGAAATAATAAGAAACTTTCTTGAATTTTTAACCAATTATTTCTCCCTAAAGCCTGACTAATTGCTACGTGGTAAGCTGCCTTATAAATATGCCAATAGTAACCATCACGGATCCTCTTCTCATTTTCCTTATAATGGGAATGATTGATGAAGATCCCACCACGTCAAGAAGCAAACTTCCTGCCTCGACGTTTTCTTTCTTTTTTCTTTTTTGGGGCATCAGCTCGTATATATATTATCCAAACTATTTCAATTCTAACAGTTCAAAGCCCGGATCTGATTAGATAGGTAACCAAAATTCTGCTGGAGTGGAGATAATCATGTTAAAAGCCTAACTAGCGGAACTGTTAAAATGAATAACCTGACTCAGAAGAGCATGGTCAGTCACGAATGAGATTCCATTATCAGGATTAATCTTGTCAATTGCATAAAACCCGATAATCAGGATTGTATTAATAGTGAATGAGATTCGATTATCAGGATTAATCTTGTCAATTGCATAAAACTCGAGGGAAAAAGAACAAATCGTTGTGGTCAACCCCTATGATCATTTGATCTTTTTCTACTATCTCCGATTCGATGAATGATAATTAATACAATCCATTCAGTGTTAAGAACGTGAAAAAATTGCTTTACCTCTTTTAGATTTACAATTGCTTATGCAAATAATTACATCTATTTTGTTTGCATAAACAAAAGATAAATATAAGACAACTAAGTATAAAAGCACAAATAGCGTTGGAATCTTATACCTTAATATAAAGGAGAATAACGAAAAGTCTTAAACAACTCACCATTTGACCGAAGATAAATCTTATACACCATACACTCCCTGCATTTTTTTCACCAGGGAGAAACAGTCAATCAGGGACTTCGTCAAGAAGTCAAGTGACTATATGATCCATGTTTGAACGTCTGTATGTACTAAGCAACAATGAAGAATTCCAACTTCAAATTTCTGTCTCCCTATGAATTAGAGCACATTGACAAATTTCGAAGGTATGAATAGGCAAATGTAGTATGTAATGCTGCCCCAATGGGAAGTACGTCCTCATCAATGGTGTAGTATGGACTATGTGGAGGATAAATAGCTCCAATCTTCTCATTTCTTATTCCGAGCAGGAGGAAAGATCCGGGTATCTTTTCCAAGTATGATGCAAAATCTTCACTCCCTGTGAAGATAGTTGCTACTTTTGTGTTCTCCTCCCCAACAATCAAATTTGAAACTTGTCGAGCATGTTCGTAGATTCTCTCATCATTTACTGTTGGAGGTAACGTTGGATGCTCTTTCCCGTCAAAGTCAATCTTGACCGAACACCTATGTACAGCTGCCTGCGCTTTTATAACCTAGCATTTGCAGGAAAATAGCGTGATGTTAGTTTCTTCCTTCAGGTTCTTGAACCTCAGCAGTGTTTTAGAAGAGCATCTGTTAGTTACCTCTTCTAGTCTCTCTCTTAGATCATGGAAGCCCTTCCAACCAAATGCCCTGTAAGTGCCAGCTATAGTAGCTGATTCTGGAATAACGTTGTAAGAGGTCCCTGCTTGGACTACTGATACTGAAACCACCTGAAATTTCTAGCTTCGCTTAGCTAAACCCCAGGAAATTACAACAGATTTTTTGAACTACACAGTTTTTTTTGCTAGGTCAATCTTGAAAGAAATTGTCGAAACTTGAAGTCACCTGTGAATCCAATGGATCAGTCTCCCTTGATATGATATGCTGCAAGCTGATGATAGATGTTGCAGCTGCCAAAATGGGATCGATCGATTCTTGGGGTGCAGCAGCATGACCACCCTTTCCTTTTATTATTGCTTTAAAGCTCCCACAGCCGGCCAGAAACTGTCCTGGCCTTGACGCAGCAACACCAATGGGAAATTTGTGGATGATGTGCACACCAAAAATTGCATCGACATCTTTTAGTACCCCTTCTTTTATCATGTCCTTCGCTCCTTCACCTCGTTCCTCAGCCGGTTGAAATATGAGAATAACAGTGCCCTGTGTCAATGATCAAATTTTGTGAAATTGCAAACAAGTGCAAAGATGCTTCTTGCCTCTTCTCTTGATTTAAAATTGTGGAATGTGCAAACCTGTAAGCTGCTTTCGAGTTCTTTTAGTATCCTTGCAGCACCAAGAAGCATTGAAGTATGTGCATCATGTCCACAAGCATGCATTTTACCATCTACTTGGCTCTTATGTTCCAGATCTGCTAATTCCTACATGCGGGTAGCAAATTGCAGTTTAAGTTGCGACCTTACTATTACATACGAGATTCGAGTTTTAGATGGTACTCACAAAGTTACAATGCATTATTCTGCATATAAATCTAACCCTTTTTGCTTATTGCTGAGTCACGATGACCAAAACTAAAACTTCACCACTTGCAAAATTATACGTGGCACCAACTCCTCAAGATTTCACAATCAACGGGAAAACAAAAAAAAAAAAAAAAGAAAGGAAGGAAGAAACTTATCTGCAACATGGATGATTGAGGACAGCAGAGACTCTATCAAGATATGACTACCAAGACTCGCTAGTAGCAGAAACCAGAATATGAGCAAAGAATTTGGGTCTGTACGACTGACAAATACCATCAAGAAGTCACCTTGCTTTTTTTTTTTTTTGAGGGTAGTCACCTTGCTTCAAATGACCATTTTGGTGGTCATTTGAAGGTTCCTTCTGCTGGAATGTTTAAAAGATTGTCATGATTAACTCCTGACACAAATATTTCCTTTCTTCCTTTTCTGTTTTCAAGGACTTCTTTCCCATTTCCTATTTTTGCCTGGAATTGTTTAGAGCAGCGAAATCACAATTGACCATGATATACATATACTCAGCAGCTCAGGAAAATGCCAATTTTGTTAAATCCACAATCAGAATTAGTTAGTAATTTTATTTGTTTTGGCAAGGGATTAATTTCTAATCTCCTTTACAATTGCATAACTAACCTGAATGGGTAGAGCATCCATATCAGCCCTGAGAGCAACAAATGGTGGAGAGCCGCTTCCAACAGCAGCTACTACGCCGGTCTTCGCCACCGGCCACCGGTACTTGATTCCCATTTCCTCAAGCTCACGCCTGACCAGAGAACTGGTAGCTAATTCCTCATAAGCAAGTTCCGGGTTCTTGTGAATTTCCCTCCTTATCTTCCTCATCCACTCCACCATCTCCGGTTCATTGGCCAACCCTATTACACAGTCTTTCAGGGATGCATTTTTATCAGCTAAAAATGGATTCAAACAACAATTATCACTAAAAGTTGCAGGCTGAAAACCCAAGCAGAGTGGTATGGCTGCAGATAAACTACTGATCAATACTAACACGATAAGTAAAGCTTGGAGATTTATCATTTTCTTGAAGTTACTAATACTTCCTAGTGCTATTAGTATTTCTTTGTCCATCCGGATAGAGATAAGATAACCCATCTCCACTTTCTTGGTGAAAAGCTTTTGTTTGATTTTATTATCCTTGTGACTCCTGGGCTTCACAAATCACGAAACATTTTATCCGTGGGGCACGGAATACGGAGGGCAGCGAGACAGCAGGTATGAGAAATAAAAACGTGCATAATTTGGTGCGTGCAATGGGATCAATACTGAAGAAATCGAAAGTCTTTGAAGTTGTCATGTCATAATTAGCTGAGCAGCCACTAAACTTATACTTTGAATAGTTCAAGAAATAAATAAAAGTTAAATGACCAAAATTATACCATTCGAAAAGCTCAGCAACTACTTGAATAATTTGTTCTATTTGAAAAGAAAGATCTTATTATGCTTGCTTAATAGGTGCACGTTTTAATGCAAAAAAATATAAATTATTATACATAGGAGGATTAAGACAAGGAGAAGCAGTAAAATGAAATCTAATTGACTGAGACGGTAAAGAATCTCCATCTATGAAGCATATGGGTAACAAATTGTTGGCAAGTTGTCTCTCAATCGGCAGTTGCGGTCAATTTTCTTTTTTGGGTCCCTTTCAGACTTTTAAGGGCGGCCAATTCTTTTCTATCTATCATAATTCATAATATAATCAACGTACGACTCCTCCAGTAATAACCAATAAAATTAAAACTTTCTACTATTTTATTGGGAGGCTAATTTGAGGTATGAAACCGTGCAATATTAACGATGCATGGCCAAGAAACTGAATAACAATGGACAAATGGAGATCTCTGCATACAAATGATGGCTTAAATTTGACAGGAAACGAGGGAAAGTCGGGTGCCAGAATTATCTTTGGACCTGTAATTTGCAAAGTTTGTTGCATGAGAAGCTAACCAAGTCCCATACATCACTAAATTCAAGCACCATATCTCACATAACTCTCTGTTTATTCGACATAGCTACCTCTGAAAAGGGCCTGCTCACGGCTTTCTTCCAAAATTTTCAAATACAGAAGCCATGATACTGCCCTTGTTTCTTCCGCTGTTTCTCGTTTCATCCATAACCTTAATTCCCACAGCACAATCTAAGCTTTCTCTAAATTATTACAGCAAAACATGCCCTGCGTTCCTTGATGTTGTACAGCAAATAATCACCGACAAGCAACTAGCAGCTCCAACTACAGCTGCTGCCACTCTCCGCCTCTTTTTCCATGATTGCATGGTCGGAGGATGTGATGCATCCCTTCTAATCTCCTCCACTAGCTCAAACAACGCTGAACGAGATGCAGATGACAATCGATCCCTCCCCGGTGATGGATTTGACGTCATTGTGCGAGCCAAAACTGCGCTCGAGCTCAGATGTCCTGGCATTGTTTCTTGTGCTGATATTCTGGCTGTAGCTACAAGAGATTTAGTCACAATGGTTGGAGGTCCGTTCTATGATGTTCGCCTTGGGCGGAAAGATAGCTTCACCTCCCATGCCATAGATGTAAAAGGCCATCTTGCTACGCCTAACATGTCAATAACAGAAATCATTAACATCTTTGCATCGAGAGGGCTCGATGTAAAAGACATGGTGGCGCTATCTGGTGCACATACAATCGGATTCTCCCACTGTTCACAATTTAGCCATAGGATTTTCAACTTCAGCACGTCTTCGCAGTTTGATCCATCCTTGAATCCTAAATTCGCCAGAGAGTTACAGAAATTATGTGCTAACTACACGAAAGACGAAGAAATGTCAGCCTTCAATGATGTTATGACACCAGGCAAGTTTGACAACATGTACTACTCCAACCTGCAGAAAGGATTAGGAGTGTTGGTTTCTGATCAAGCTTTGGCGTCTGACCCCAGAACTAAACCTTTTGTGGATCTTTACGCAGCAAATCAGACCGCATTCTTCAGAGACTTCGCTCATGCAATGGAAAAGGTGAGCGTGTTTAGCGTCAAGACTGGGAAAAAAGGAGAGGTGAGGCACAGATGCGATGCTTCCAACAATCCCCAAGCCAGTTAGGAAAATCTTAGACTCTGAATCTAACAAAATTTTATGACGTTGTCGACAAGATGAGTAGGAAGCAATATGGTGTATATAACCCGAAATGATTTATCCCCCTGCTTATGTTTTAGTCTTGGAACATTTCCTTGTACCACTACAATGAATTTTCCTTTCTTGATCTTCACCACTTCAATGTTTTTCCCATTCTAATATTTATTTATTTTATGATCCACTGAAAACAAGCACAAACGAACAATGAAAAACAGAACGCAATAAAATCTGGTGACGAGGGATCCATGGCGACTTGCATCCCCATCTCCCTCCATTTCTTTGTTCCCATGATAAGCAACATAGCCACAATCAAAGAATTTCCCACATAATCTAGATCTGGACATCAAAGAACGCAACACTGGAAGCAGCTATATTATTATAGCTCTACCCTTTTTGCCTTGTCACAAACAACACCCCCCACCACCAGGCTCATCAAATTTGATGAAAGAATATTTTCAATATATGGAGCAATTTACAGGCATGATGGATTATCCAAAAGTAGAGAATTACAAGAGGGGGGAAAAACAGAGAGATTTTTACAATACAATATGGTGCCATGCTTCACGTGTCCACATTCTTTGGCAACATAACAGCATGGAAATTTGTCAATCACTGGATACGATCTGAAGCAGGAAACTACACCTCAATTTTCCAGAGCAACTCTGAAGCACTCGCGGCAGGTTTCACTAGCGAATATAGAGTTGACCTCACAGGTATATAATGTATCCAAATCTCCAAATGCTTCTTCATGGACTTCAAAAACCAATGCGCTTGAGTAGAAATAAGATATGAAGATAGCTACATGTTCAATTTCTCACCCTATCAGCAAGACTTCCTTTTATCCACCTTTAAGTGAATATTAAACCATTTCTTCTTCTTTGATCGGTCCCTCGAAGGCTTCTTGTCTTTTACATGGCCATCTTCACTAACGTCCTTAGAAGCATTCCGACTCTTACTTCGACTACTACCAGTCCGCTTCGTGGGGGGAGCAGTCGTATATGAAGCATGTATTTCATTTCTCTGCTTAAGAAGCTCATCGATCTGTAAAATAATAAAAAGAAGTCTGAGAAACAATTCAGATTGATGCAGAAATGGATTGTCCTCCTGACAAGACTCCTGATTACAAGCCAATCCTGAAATTTCCAAAAGGAATAACTCACCGCTTGCATTTCTTGTGCATATCTACTAGTCATCTCTGTAAACTGAGATAGTACCTGCCAAAGCAGGAGGAGGAATGTCAGCTAGACAGCCAATTGTGAAACAGCCAATGAAAATTAAGCTGGAGTCCTGACCTCCCGGTATTCCGTTTCAAACTTGGAGAGCTCCACCCTTTTGGACAAAATTTGAGCTTCCACACCTCGAAGATTTTCTTTCTCCTCTGTGAAAGGTGCAGCACAAAGCGCTTCAATGGTGTAGCTTGCACTTTTAAAAAAATTATCACCTGCATTAACCACCAAGTATTCCAGCATATAGGTGAAGTCAGACAAATAGTCGCACAAGGTTTACGTACAATTACATGGACTAGGTAAAAGTAAGAGAAGGTACCATAAACAGCAAATACATGTGTGCCAGCTTTTAATTCATTTACTTCACACGGTTGAAATCCATCCAGTTTCTTGAAAAAAGCAGTATCTGGATCTTTTACAGCTGCCATCTGAAGTGAAAAGAAACCAACAAGTAGCAGATTTCAGTAACACAGTAGAACTTCAGGAGCAAAAGAATGTGAATAACAAACCTTTGCTTACCGAGTTGCATGAGTGATCCATGCGATAAACAGGGAAACCTAGAAAAAACATGCCAGCAGATGTAACCTTCCCCGTTTTTGCACCATCCTCCTATACAAAGATAGACAATGATATTTAGTAGAGAAAAAATACAATTGAAAGAGACAACAAGGACAAGTACTCAAGTGTTATCACCATGTACTGTAGATAACCAACTGAGAGAGCAACTCATTAGACACCCAACCAATATTAGTGTACAGGAAATCAAGAAGCCACAAGACAGCACCAAACAAGTAAAGTAGCCAGTAACTTTCAATGTTTTCCTGGCAAAATTTAGAGTGTAGACTGGACCCTTTGCACCATACTTATAAGTTTTCCCAATCCAAAGAAAAGGAGAAGTTTGATGCAGAGTTTCTACAGTGTCTTCACTTATTCTTCTTCAAAAACACCAGTTGCAGAAAGAAAAGAAAGAAAAGGTAAAATCACCTGCAGGGCAAGGCTCAATCCACCATTTTCTTCTTGATCAAAGTACAATAGCTGCATAGAACAAAAAGCATACCAATTAGACCAATGGATGCCTCCAGAAAATAAACATTCAGCTCTTTATTCAAATTATTGTGTGAAAAATTACAGCTTTACCAAGTGTCATACAGCTCAAGCCAATATTCAATTGGTAACAAAAGAAATGCTACCCAAGCAAAATGAATAATTATTAAACTATTGCACCAAAAGAGAGCGAAAAAAGTAGTTGTTTCCAAGAAGAAAATTAAAGCTAAACTAAAGTCGAATTTGGCAATTCTTGTCTCTACTTGTTCAAACAAATTTAGGCTATATTTGGTCACTTGAGCAGAAGAAGAGTTAAACCAGTTTTCCAAAATGAAAGAGTAAATATTTAAACAGTTCTAAATATGCAGCTCGAGCAGAAAGAAAACCAAACTGGCACTCATAGTGACAATCATCAAAAAGAAAGCAAATAGAAAACTAAAGTTTCAGTTTGAAATGTGTGCTACAGTCCAACCATGAACGACATCGAAGAAATAAGGATGCATATACCATAGTAGAACAGAACATGTTGCGCACAAAATCTACTTGATAGAACTAAAATTGGTCCAATTGCCGGATAAAAAAGGAATATTGGTTAAAGCCCTTAACTTTAATAAATATGGGAGACCCCAATACCAGTAAGAGATAGGAAAATCCTGGAAAGGAAACATAACTTAAGGGTCAACTTCATACAAAATATGCATTGATAACCTCTTCTGCAAATTGGCCTACATTAACATCTGAGCAATGATAACTTCACCACTTTGAGTACCCCACAACCACTTAGGGCCCCAGAACTAGAAAGACCCGATCAAAATTTAATAGCTACTCTCACATCTAAAAAGGTGGAGTTTTCTGCAGTCAGTCTACTATGTACTTCTGTTTACCACAAAGATTTGACCATACAGATTTTTTTTTTTTTGCCTCTCTTTTCATCATATAACAAATCAATACGAAGGTATATCCTACAAGATGTTAGCATTAGTTTCAACAGACCTTGAACTTGCTTTTATCTGTTGAGTGCACTCTGCAAACAAACCCAGCCTGTGCTTCCTTTTCTGTTAAAGTAACAGAATAGAAGTGAGCACATTGCTTTTCAACCTGTTAAAAGAAGAAAAAAGGTATGAACAGAACATACTTAACGAGAATGAACACTTAAATATAGAGAATGGAATCGAACCTTTCTGCACAAAGCTTGTCCCAAAGGAAGCGGCCGGATGGATACTACACCATTTAATGCCTCCTCCAAGACTGTGGCTGACACTGTAGTCTTTATTGGGACGCCAAGTTTACTGCATGGACGTCAAATGATATAAATTAGTTTGGGGCAAGTCATTCTTGTATTAAAATTGTAATCCTGAATGCAAAATGGATAAAGAGCAAACAGATAGAAAAGCTCTGATGTAAGCTTACCTGAAAAGTGCAGCAAACATGGTATTTACAGCTCCTAAACTCGAAAGATCCAGCTCCAGCTCCTGACCTTCTGCTTCAACAGCCTGCCAAAAAATAAATTAGATTCACTGTGGGTGTCATATGATCATACTGATGAAAATTACAATTTTTTTTTTCAAAAGCAATGCATAAATCAAGTTCCAACAGCAGATGTGTACAAGTCCGTTTACCTCAAAACCAGCTGTGTCATATTGTCGTCGTTTATCTGGATCGGACAAAATATTATATGAAAAGGTAGCCTCTTTGAACATATCTGCTGCTTCAGGATCATTTGCATTCTTGTCAGGATGGTACCTAAAATTATATAAACCTCAGGATTGCTAACACTAACAAAAAAAGTTTCACTCAGAAAATTCATCCAATATGACATGCATCCATAAAGACACAGGCACCAATCATCTGACTACAATGACGATATTTTTCATTAATCATCTGCCACGGCAACAATAGAGGACAAATATGTCATTGATTTAGAAAGTAGTGCATATGCTTAGAGCAAAAACTAAAAATTCTAACATCTTACAGTAGCTCTACATTAAGACATATATTTCAACTATGAATAAAGAGGCAACAAGACAAACTTGAGAGGAATTGGAAGAAGCAATAGAGTTGGAAGATGGGCTCGGTGACCAAGTGACAGCAGTAGTTGATATTCTACACATCTTTATTATCTGTTTTGTGGTTTTGCTAGTATTTTCCTGGAAAATAAAATATTCTTCTCTTCTTCAGCTCAATGGAGCACAATAAAGCAGAAAAATGTTTACGTTCTACACATTTCAGCTAAATAACCACTTCTAATCTGAAAAATTATGGAGTTAGTATATCTATTTACCTTTTTAGTTCCAGTTCATCCTCTTACTAGTCATAAATCATAAGGATGAAAAAAAAAAAAAAAGAGACCACGAAAATAAGAAGCAGCTAAACCTTACACTGTCCTTACTCCTTACTCCCTCCCTCATGGTGATTCTTCAGGAAAGTGAAACATCTTCGAACTGTAATTTTACTTTCAAATTCTTAACTTTCAAGTATCTTTACCAATTGGGACTTTTGGATAACATAAAACAGCTAGAATCTCAATTAGGTTGTATTCCTTGATTGTCAACTCAAGAATTCACAACCGTATTGTTCAAATAAATTGAAACACCTTTCAATCACTCTGGTCATCAACCAAAACAGTTCCTCACTTTTACAGAACATAAACTATAAAATGCAATGTGGCTGCATATTTAAACCAACCCAAACGGCAACAAGATCCAATCTTTACAACTATTCTACAGGACCCCACAAAAGATAAAAACCTCCAAAAAACCTAAAATCCAAAATGCAAGTAAAGAAGTAAAACATCAAAATTAAACATTTAAGCCCATAAATAGCACAACAAGAAATTTACATACTTCAAAGCCAATTTTCTATAGGCGCTCTTGATTTCTTGATCTGTAGAGTTCCTCGTGACCCCTAAAACCTCGTACGGGTCTCTTCTCACCTGCTTAGCCGGGTCCGGTTTCTCAGGCTTCCATTTGTGGCCCGGCATTCTCCTCCTCTTGCGATATCCCCAAAATAAAAGAAACGAGAAAACAGCTAGAAACAAGACAGGATTCACAAAAAGATTTGATTTTCCAATAAAATCTTGAATCTTCTCAATCAGGAGAAGGGATTTTCCCGGAAACTTGGATGATTTCCGGGAAATTATGTAATTCGGAGGCAAGTTTGCGGAAAATATTGAAAACCCTAACAATGGCTTCCAAGTTCCCAGCTGGAGCTTTCAAAGACAAGGAAGGAAGAGAGAGAAATTTTTGTTTTGTTTGTTTTTAGAGAGACAGAGGAAATGGAGGGGAAATTAGGTGGCAAGTTAATTAAGGTCTTATTCTGCTTTGCACCCATAAATTTTCTGTTCCCTTCTCGTTTTGCAACCAAATTTTGTACTTCTGACACCAACGACCTGAAATTATCACAAGCATCCCAATTTTTGGCCCAATTGCCAAAATTACTTGGTGCCTAATTTGATGCAATGTTTTTAAACTATGACCAAATAATGAACCGAAAAACCTTTCGATTCGTGGTGCGATCAATTCAACTGCTTCAACTCTAGTTATAATTTTTTAGTTATTTAATAATAAAAATTTTAAGCAAAACTAAAATACATTATTTTAGAAAAAAATAATAAAAACAGGTTGAACCTTTTGATTTTTACCATTTTTTATCGTTTCAACAGATTTTTGACTGGATTTGACCGATTCAATTGATTCTTTAAGCTTTTTATTGAATCAAATCGAAGGCATGGTTAATTCGCAATTCAATCAGTGGAACCAATCGATTCAATCTGATTTTCAAAACATTGATTTGATGTTGCCACACAGTGCCTAATTTGATATTGTCATACAATACCAAACCTAAAGTCTGCTACTGAAGTTTATATATCTTTTTTTTTTGGAATATTATCAAATGCAATAAGATGATAGTGATACCACGAATAGTTATTATAACATTGTTCGTATTAAATGAATATTTTTAAATATTTTGATCAATTACGTGTTTTCTTGATGTTTGTAATTTCTATTTATTTCTCCTATTAGGTAAGTCAAACCCTCCATAGTACACACTATTCGATATACATATTCAAGAGATAATGAAAAAATTTCGACAGTCCTATGTGAATCGAAGGCAGGTTTCAAGCACAAAATTGCAAGGATTTTCCATATGAAGCAATAACAACATGCTTGAATTCACGTCGGTTGATTATTACTATTCCGGTCATGAAGCGCAATTACACAAATATCCGACGCGTGAAGCAAAAAATGACAAAACCTGAAGGGCTGCAAGGTGGAATTTGATCCTTTGTTCAATAAAAGCTCCATTTAAAATAAACATTTAAAAAAAAAAAAATCAGTTGATCCGTTTAAATTTGAAAACCGCCAGTGGGGTCCGCAATTGCCAACTAATAGCGTACGCCGACCGGGGGGGGGGTGCGTATTACGCACCGAGAGAATGTGACATTGGTGTCGGAGTGTATCAATGTGAAAGGAACGGCACGTGCCAGTCGCTTGCGGGCGATGTTAGCGGCTGGCCTTGGGGTGTGTACTGCGCACCCGGTGCATCGTAGTGCTGGGGTGTGATTTAGAAATTTGGTGAAATGGTGGGCAGAGTAATTGAAATTCTTTTGGAGGGATGAATTAAAATGGTATCAAAAGATATATAATAACTAGTATTCAGATTCCTTGCCATGATTAATGGGTAAAAGGTGTGGCAGCATAGGGAGATCGCAATCAATGGGTTAGGACTTAGGAAGGAATGAATGCGAAGCTTTGCCCTAAAACAATAATTTATGAGATTATGATGGATTTAAATCTTATTTTATACTTCACTCATCAAAGAAACATATGGGATTTCAACTTCTTTCGGACTTTTTTCTCATTCTTAATTATTCTCCCTACGTGACGGTGTACCTTGATTTAAAAGGGATTCAATTCAATGACTTCTTCTTCTTCTGGTAAACAGGCGCCACGGAGTCAGTAGGAGTATTATTATTTTAAGATCTAGATGAACAAAAACATTGCCGAAAGTTTTAATGCAGCCATATATTGATATTAAAAGTTTACCTTTTGGGTCTGGTGCTCAATATACAAGAACCAGAAGAAAATGTTCATATTATTGATTGTCAAGGCTTTTCATGACATCCCAAGTTTAGAAGATGTGGGTATCAAGTCAAATTCATGATGTTGGACAGTAGTTGGTGAATAATTTTGTTCCCCGTGACCCCTCCCTCCTTATCCTTGTAGTAGAATTAGGATTTGCTTTCATAAGTAGGTGCTGATTAAGGTATCATAAACCTTTTCCATCCATAGAAAATGTCCAAGATTTGCAGATGGGGAGTAACTAAAACATTGAATGAATACTTGTGTTTCTGTCTGGCCCCTTCTCTCCAACTCCAGTAAATGGGCATATTCTAGTATTATAAATTTCTGTTCATGCAACCGCCCCACGCTGGTCCAAAATTATATATATATATATATATATATATATATGTAATTGATAATCAGATGTACAATTAAAATTAAAATCAATATAGAATTGGATAAGGAATTAGATAGAAGACACTTAAACTAAAAGGCAAAAGGGCGAATTACTCTGATTCCCCTTAACCAAACACAAATATACACAGCTACTCTATTTTTCATGTGCTGACCTAAAGATGAAATAGTTGCCTGTGCTGCTGCTACTACAACACACTTCTTCCTAATCCTTCAATTCTGCACCAGAATTTGAGATTTTTTCTTCATAATTCAACGGTGAACCCCCCGGGGCACCAAAAAAAAAAAAGTTCTTGTGTCCGTCATGATGATACCAAATAAATATTGCAAGCACCAGAACCATGCTTGGAGCTGGTTCTTATGCAGACAATACAACAATATACCGTTTACCTTTCACCCCTGTCTAATCTGTGCTCATTTTCCAAAAATTGATGGGATTTCGTTTTCGTATTGTTTTATGACAAAGCTGTTGGTAATATTTTATTCGCAGTCAGCCAAGAAAATTTTTGGCATTGTTGTAACTGGTCCAATGCTGAGCTAGCTTTTAAGCTGCCTCATTCCGATCACTTCTCCCCCCATTATACACCCAACAGCCAAGCATTAATTGCCATCATCGTCATCATGAGCAGCTTCTAAAATTCATGAAATTGGCTTCTCACATTAATCTATTAGTATTAGGAAGCACATCGTAGATTTAGCAGCGAAGTGGCATGCATTTTCGCCCGAAAAGCAATAATAATTCTTTACAGACTGTACCATGAAGATTGAAGAGAGATGAACATAATATCTCTTCTCTTAGGCAGCACTTTACAAACTGTTGTACCATTACGAAGTCTTGTTAAAGGGTTACTAATACACAGTTTTGTTTGTAGCAAATATCACAGTAGCATTTTTCTTTTCTTTTCTTTTGGTCTCTATAGAAAGAAGAAAATGTCTTTGGACTATCATATTGACTTACTTGTAAACTGTACTGCCGAGTTTGACTTTGCAGACGTAAATTTCAGGTTAGGGCAAAAGAGAAAAGGTCCAGAATTGCTCAAGTAAAATGGCGGTGGCTTATTCTGATTTCTGAAATGGTGGGATTGTAATTGTTGCCATTAACTCACATGTGAAAAGCTTGTTTAAGCCTTGGACGCTGATGACTTTTTTCCTAAGCTAATTAACTACCTTTTTCCGAATTTACATGGTTTGACTATGACAGCGATTGGAGACCTAATTCAACTGCAAGAATTGAGTGTCTATCTTGCTCAGAATTTTTTTTTAAAAAAAAAATATAAAAGAAAAAAAAGAAACGAAAAGAAAATTCTGTGTCTAAATCTCCAATTAAGTTTGTTCATCCGTGATATCGATGGGAAATATGGCCGGTGGGGGGGCGGAATATCTGGCCCACTAATGCGTTCTTCCATTTAACGGATCTAAACTTCTCTCTGTATTCAATGCGCGCTCAGGGGAAATTGGACCAGCGCCGTGTTTTTTATGGCGAGACAAAATGGATCCGATCTCTAATTACAGAGATGGAGCCCCATCCGTAGTTGTCTGGTAGTGGGCTTAGCATAAGCTTTCCGAAAGGAGAACGTTACCCAAGCACTGACCTACGAAAGCCCATAATTAAAACGAAATACCACGCTCTTTACTATTTAAATGTCACATACATATGTCCATACCAAAAAGAAATACTATAATTATTGTTTTACTAGAAGCTGATAATTCTCTTCGTTCCTCTAAACCTAATTTTGATAAGATGATGATTTGACATAGGTAGACCCTATTTATTTGGAGACCATATATCATAGTTTTTCAGACTATTTATTCCATAATGCTTTTAATCATAAAAGTCCAGTCCTTTGATGCATGGTCTCCTTTGTTTTTAACCCCTTAAATATTTGGTTCTATGATGGGGCCAAAACCCCTCTAGGCCTTGACTTATAATTTATCTTTGGGGTTGCAAACCCCAAAAATATTTGCTAAATGGAACATGCATGCCATGGGGGTCTCTCCTTGATTTGTTCTGAGAAATGAGAATGATATACTTTTTTTTTTTTTGTCAATACAGGGATGTCCGGATCAATCCTTACAGGCCCGACTAATTCCCCGAGAATGATATACATCTACACAATAGAATAGATTCTGTTGTGATTATCAACCAGATTTACAACACAGTATTCAGCTGAAACTCATCTTTACCACAGGCTCGCTTTCCTGTTATGCCTCACATCACAAAGCAGCACGCACGTACAACTTTAACCAATGAAAAAAAATAAACCAACATATAAGTTTGAGTAACTTGCTTGTCGGTCAATAACATATTGATCAGGATGTTGATCAATAACATTTTTAAGTAACTTGCTTATTTCAGAAGTCAAATGACGATGATGATTTACATATAACAATGGATTTGCACGATCTCAATGTGAGATGCTCTTGTCTATTTACTCAATTCTCAACTTTATGATTCTTGTGTGGAAAGACAAGATTTTACTCATGGAATTTTTTAGCTCGACAATTTTCAGCATAAAATGAATACTATAACTTAGCTCTTGGATTATGAGCTAGCTTAAAATGAACGTAACATAAACTAGTTGGATATCTATATATTATTTCTGGCTTCCATTAAAAAGACAAAAGAATCCATTTAGGAAAGAATTATTCTTTTTAGTTTTGGAACGCATAATTTATCACGCAAATACGCTAATAATTAAGCAAGCATCGAGTGTGTTGTGAACATATCGTGCATGGGATTGCACCATATATGTTGGACATCCAAAATAAGACAATCCATCACCAGGTTAGCCAAAGAGTAATTAAGGATGACTGATCAATTGAAAAAGATTAATCCTGCCTTAGTTTGTCTCATCGATGAAAAGGAGTAGTTGAATATCAAACTCAATCTGTCTGGCAAAGCATCGAGTAGACATTCGAACAATAAGTCAATAAGTTAGTGCTCTTGAGCAAACTTGCAACAGCTTCATCCATCTAATTTGATCTTTGATTTAAGAGAACTCTTGACGACTATCATGTAAGAAAGACACTACTGTTTTCAAGGTTAGATCCATCAAATATCAACTCCGATTATTTGAACCAAGAAATCCAATATTTGTAACAGTCGCCCGCAATAATTGTGAGGGCCAACCGCTCAGTTTATGCAGCTGTGATATGTCAATACCCAATAGTAATCTGTAGTGCTTTGCGGGCACCAATCTAGAAAGTACACAAAGAGGAAATCATTCACGGCATGTGCCCATTCTTTCTTCAAAGCCAAGCAGTTCAAAAATGTATAGCAAAATTTCAAAAAATAAAGGCTCCAAATAAACCTATTACAGTTGTATGATATAAATTTTTACTACTTTTTTTTCTTTTCCCTTCTCAATATATAGAAGGCAGCCTAAACTATAGAAACTATTTTGTACTATATCTTCTAGATGAAAGCATCAAATGGTCGAATGCAAGCTCAGACCTAGTTGGAGATCTACGGATCTACAGTTTTGCTTGGACCTAGGCAAAGGGGAAGAAGGCTTGATTACAGCCCTATTCTCTCTGGATTTGTCTACATGCGTAAGAGTAAATTTACATGATGCTGAATCTTGTTGAAACGGTGCCTGTGCTGATGGTAGGGCATACCACGACCTTGAAACATGTGATCCATTAACCATATTGGCATCTTGATCATAACGGCTGCTGAAGCTAATCTGGGATTCCTCAGAAATTGTAAATTCATGAGGAGCAGAAAAAGAAGGATCATGATATAGTGGAGAAGAAGCATAGAAATTGAAACTATGTCTATTTTGAAAAGGTTGAAGATAATAGCTGAGGCTGGCTTTTCTTGCTTGAAGCTGCAGTCTCTTCTTCCTCATCCTTTCTTTCTTGTGAGCATTTTGATGACCCCCCAATGCCTGCGAGTTTGCAAAACATTTCAGACAATATTGGCACACGAATTTTTTGTCGTCTGCAGGTTCTCGAGGTGGGGTTTTCTCCTTAGGCAGATTCTGATCAAGAATCTGATCCCTTCCCGATGAGACTGTGGAAGATGACGAATTTACACTTTCATCATTCTCAAACAAGCCCTTGAGGTCGTTGTGATCACCATTCCGGCATGGATCCAACTCGAAACCGAACAGTTTAAGCTTCTTCTCTACAGAGGGTTTTTCAGCGTATGCTTTCTTTTCTCCATTATTGCACGATGGAGAAGAAAGATTAGAGATACCCTTTTCCATCTTCTCTAGAAATGATAAAAATTAAGAGAGAATGCGTCCTACACAATTGTGCGGTTTATGCCTCTCTTGCTCGCTTATATAGCAAATACAATTGGTCTTTGACTACGCATTGCATCTCGAGACGAGAATGGTTTTTTATAATCATCAACAGCACAGACGTACTAGAGGTAGAGGATAATAATAAAGAAGTGGACTAAAAAGAATAGTCAGATCGAGGAAGCTATCTTTCATGCAATAACAATATATTACTATTATTATAAGATTGATTTCTCCAAATTAATAGAGTAGATAAGCGCGATGCGAACTTTTCCCATCAAAGCGGATTCAGCATAGATATTTAAGCAAGGAAAACCATGGACTAAAAACAGTTTTAAAAAGTTTAAACAACCATGCAATATTATAAGAAATCAACTTGATTACTAAAATACCAATATTCCATGCTTAAAGAGGAGGAAAAATGTTATTATTATACGAACGGTAACAACAAAAGTCAAACAAAGATGGGGATGTAATCACCTGGAAGGAAGGCGAACCAAATCTAACACTGTACTTCAATTCTTAAAATAGATTACTTTGATTGACCAACTAATCAGTGGATTCATGTATTGTTCTCTACCGAAGCCATATGGTAATTAACAAATAATAAAACGAGTCATATAATAAAGATCGGTGGGTGCCTAGTCCCATCGACTACAGTACTACCCAAAAAAAAAAATTCATGTTCATACACTGAAGCTTCTGTAGATTTCTGATTAATCAGCACTTAAAATATGAAGGGTGCTTTGTAATTATCCATCCAACCCCATTCGTCAAAAGAAAGTAAACCAAAATAAGTTAATCTTGACCAATTGAAGGGGGAATGCATTAAAAAAATTTGCAGAGAGAGTAGCTGCTAAACAAAGGAATATAACAAGTGGAGGTTGATGTGAGCATATATACTAGAAAGGGTCTTCATTAAGATCTGGGCATATCTTCTTAGGGCAGGCAAACCCCATATTTTATTGCCCAAAAGCATATGTTTAAGGTGAATCAAGTAGTCATCTAGTATTATCCAATATATAAGCAAAGCATCTGCGATGGACAGTTGTTCCATATTAGGTCCCACCTTTGTAGCTTTGGGGAGATGTGAAGAAAAAACTACAAGATTGTGTTGTTATTCCATTGTCTCCTTGCTAGATCCTGCATTAGTGGACTTCTTCCACCAATAAATCTCTCATTCTCATCAATTCCCACTCCTTTTTCTCTTTCTCTTTGTTTTTTTTCTCCCAGTCTATTCCAATTGCTTTCTTGCTTTAGGGGAGGAATTCCAAATAGGTATGCTGTCATCAAGCATTGCACTATCTTAACATGTGGAATAAATTGGAACCCAATCTCTGAGAGGATTGTGTTTTTTTGTAATGGTGGCTGGGTGGGTTGGTTGGTACTTGGTTGTTTGATTTATCTCCTTTCATTTCATCCAACCCTCCTCCTGGCAGATAACAGGATCAAAAATTAAGGTGGCCCCTACCATCAAACTGATCATTACCTTTTCTTTTCTTTTCTTTTTTTTGGAAATAAAAACCAAGTTAGTTCAATCTCCATTGCACTGTCATAGCTCAAAACATGCTTATTTTGGTACTTCACAATATCATATTCTGATATTCGAAGCATGAACAAAACAAAAAACCTCAACCCATTCTCACCAAGTCATGTGATCATACTGGTAGTATAAAACTTCTCGTTTTGTTCTTCGGACAAAAATTCCACCCCAGAGAATGCCAAAATTGACTCAGGAGCAGCGAGAAGTATATAGTATTATGGTTAGTAAAATTGAGTTGGCAAAGAATCCCTCGTGAACACTAAATTAAGAAGACTAAGGTGACCAACGCCGGGAAGGGAATTGAGATCCTATGGCATGCAAGGCTTGTTTAAGAGCGCAGCAGGCGCAGAATTTGTCGCTAAGAAAGGACAAAAACAGCACAAAGTATTTCAAAGCATGTTTTCATTCCTTGTCTTGGGAGGTTGCTTGCTGGCGCCTGCGTTTGTCAATCACGTAGCTTCTTTATACTTCGTTCTACTTCAGCCCCATCTGTTAATCATTAAAAATTTTGAATAAGGTCCTGAGGGAACACATTAGTTTAAGTTGGGAAAGAATTCGCCTAACAAGGACAAAAATAGTAAGGTTGAGAATAAAGCTTTTCTACATTAACAAGTAACTAAACTGCATCAGTAGTTATGCTTTGTTTGATTTTCCTCCGGGTTCCTGACGGCTTCCTTCATTGTTGCAGTCGTACGCTAGCTATAGAGGAGAGGTTGAAAAGGCAAGCAAATGGTGGTTTGGGGATTAACTTAAAAGAAGTTTTGTTATACCGTTTTTTTCATGTTAAAAATTACCGAGCTGAGATCATCTTAATGAATTGGCACGACCAAACTTAAATTAATTGAAGATCTTTCAAAATTCATAGAGCGACTACAAAGGGTTGTTTCATACCAAGTAAAACACGCGATTTACAGCCTCGGAAGGTAACCGCGCACCACAATTACTGATAAAAATGGTGTAAACATTTAATTTGTTAATTTTTTAGATATCATTTCTGAACGGAAGATGAAATTGATCTCCTAAAGATTTTTCTTTCGGATGTATCTCAACATATGAAAACCCACTCCTAATAGCTGCCCCTCCTCCGTATTGTTAGTCCCATCGATTTGACAGACCGCTTCAACGGAGGAGAAAGCCCGAAAGAGGTGAGTTATAAGTCAATGTGATTTTTAAATATAATTTTTCTTTCTGAAGTAAGCGATTTTAAAGTATATCTATATCTTAATCCCACGTTTACTTAATCCAAACTCAAATCGGGCACTTAAAAAAGTGTTTTATACTGCTGAGAAGGCAAGTGTTGGCGGTTGTGAGATTCATTGAATCTACAGTACAAAAGCTTTAAACATCATCTAGAACCATTAATGCAAATCTCTAATTAATCCGAAGTAGAATGCTTAATTAGTTTTTTTTTTTTTAACCAGCCAGTATCAAAATTTTAGTTCATGTAAGTGGGATTCAAAGGGCCTGGACGTGTTTGAAAAGATTGAGATTGGGGGTCAGTCGTGCAACTCGGCTGTTTGTTTCAGATTCCAAATCAAGAAACGGCCAAACTTGTTAAATCAAGAAGTTTTCTGCGATCATATCACATAATTTACCGTGAATGAATTGGCCTGTATCCGGCTTGAAAAGACAGTAGCTAGGCCTTTTTTTAATTTTTATTACGGGCTCGTTAATGTATATTTGCACGACCAAGCATATGCAGATGGAACCTACGTCTATCAGAACTCACAGAGCAATAGCATAAACATTTATTCTGGTCGACAATTATTCACAGCACGCGTAAAAAAAATTTTAGATGCTTACTCCATCATTTATCGACTGAAGATTTTTCTTTTCCAAGTGTCTCAACATATTAGTTGAACCATAATAGCAGCTACTTTTTGTTAGTATCAATAATGTTTTTTATTAGCTGGCCATTTCAAAATAAGGGAAAGAGGCAAGTTACGAGTCAAAGTGATTTTGAATATTTTAAAGCAAATATCTTACTATATCCTAGTTTTACTTGAGGGATAATTTTAGAAACCTCTCGTGGGGTTTATGACAATTTCACTGGGCTCCCTGAGATTTGAAAAATTATACATACCTCCCTTGTCATTTAAAATGACAATACTACCCTTAAATATTTTAATGAAATTCCCTTATTTGGTATGCTATGCTTAGAATGACTTTAAAATTATTTTTTCATTCTTATTCCTTTTTATTTTAATTTTTTGCCAATAAAATTGTAAAATTACCACTATTATCTCTAGTTTCTATTGTAACCAAATGTCGAACTAATGATTTTTTTAATGAGTTAATTTTATACGTTATCCGATGTTTTTTGCTAATCTTTGTTTTCTTTTTTTTTATATATTAAAATTAACAATAAATCAAAATGAAATGCCCAAAATCACTACTAAATTATGATAATCTCACTACTTAAAAAATTCATAAATTCTGAATCAATTATTTCAACATTTTATTTTATATCTTATAAATCTAAATCCATAATAAAATACCATCAAAAGTATCCTATCAGAGTAATAAAATTATTATTATAGTTGTTTATCAAATAGTAGGTATGGACATGAAAAATTTGGTACCTTTTCCTTATAATTACATTAGATAATCTTATAACTTTATAGGGAAGTAAATTAAAACTCATTACACAAGGGGGTTTTTGGGTATTCATTTAAAAATTTGACCAGTCAATATTATTTTAAGATTTTGTTACTAAAACTATCAAATCAAAGGAGGTATATGTAATTTTCAAAATCTCAGGGAGCTCAGTAAAATTATAGAAACCTCAGGGGAGGTTTTTGAAATTATCCCTTTACTTAATCCAAACTCAAATCAAGTAACCCCCCCTTTCTCCTAACAACAAAGGGGCTTTTTTTAAGTGTTTAAACTTCTCTGTGCATGTATGTCCATCAAGCATTGGTGGCTGTGAAATTCATTGAATTTTTACTGTACAAGAACTTTAAACATCATTCAGGTCATTTTTTTTTCAGCCAGACGAGTCACAAAACAATTTTAGGGTGGGGTGGTACGGTACGTAATTAGTTTACCTCCAACAAATGAATTAGTTCATGTGAGTAAAGATTAAAAGGGCACGTGTTTTGGAAAGATTGAGAGAATTGGCTTCCAGACGTGCAAAATCAAGAAACAGCCTCTGCACGAAAGCCAGACGTCTAAACTCTAATGTAAGCCTGAACCAAACAAATCATAACGAAAGTGACTCCCCCAAAACCAAAAGTCTAAACATCGTATTGGGGTTCAGTAGAAGAATTAAGTACAGATGTATCTATTATATATATTGCGACTTAAATAAGTTTAACTTAATTACGGCTTTTCTTTTAAACAATAAGAAGATTAAACAATCATCCCCAATGAGCGCAGACACGGTGTCATCAAACTAAATTTATAAAATTTTCGTGATTAGACAAACATTAGATAGAGATAGAAAAGTAAGAAATGATGGGTGGTGTTGGAGAATGGAGAGGGGCTGCCAACAAGTTCACCGGTTGTCTGGTAAACCTAAAACAGAAGAAAAATTTTTAACATCATGGGGTAAGATTAGATCAGTTAGCTTAGAATTCTTAGGTAATAATGAACAATCAACACGTCTTTATTGATTCTTAGGATACGGAGTTTAGGTCGATTTTGAATCATTTCAAGCTACCATCAGCTCTCTCTGAATCGGTTGCACCGGTAATTCCATTGACATTTATTTACAACTCAAAACAGAGCCTTCAACTGTTTCACTATTACACCTAATTTTGTTCCCAAGTACAGACGAACATTTCTATTTTCTTCAATGGGGTCAATTAACTACTACTACTACTAGTCTATCTTTCTGTCGTGTCCCACACAAATATTAAAAAGATTCTATCTGCTCTCGTTTTTTATCTCGTAGTTTTGGACGCCTTGAGAAAACTAACCCGTTTAGTTGTGTACTTGGAACAGAGACGCACTCACCAATCACAACCTAATTACGCATTAAACGGAATCGACAAAATGTCCAAAACTAATTTCTCTCATACTTTGAGGACCTCTTTTTTTTTTTTCTTTTTTCCCAGTGATTCATATTTAACCTTGCATCTCCTAATCCATCATGTCTAGTGTTTACCATTTCTTTTTCCACTACGCTTACTTGGCTACCATTTCCAATTTGCCACAATGCCCACAATCACATTAGCAACAAAAAGGCACTGACCTATCAAACAATTCAAATATTAAAAGAAAAAAAAGAGCAAGCATTATAAAGAGCCCATGCTAGGAGATGAGCAGAACGAAAGATGTTGACTATAGAATCTGAGAATAACCATTGGGGCTAGCGCATTGGTCATTCACAAACGTCTGCCAAGCTAAAAGGAATGGGATTCAAATTCCGTCTCCCTGCATCCCTAGCCCCCTAATTCCCTCATCGCACCCGAAAGGAAAGGAAAGAAAAAATCTCATTTAGAGGTCAAAGTAAGTAAAACCAGGACATCTTCCTTATAACATTAGCCGTTAGAAACTAACACCGCCAAAAATTATACATGTTATCAGCAACTATCAACCACCACCATTACATCTCAAAGGCTATATGGGTGTGCGTAGGTCATGCATAGCCTTCCAGAACCCTTTCAGAACAAATCTCCATGTGTTGTAGGGTCCAAAATTGCTCTTAACCTTTTCTTAGAAACTTCTCAACCACATTGTGTTATCTACCTCCCAAGTGTGATTCATATCTGTCTCTTAGCTCGAGCCAGCAGGGCTTGTATGATCTTTTTCCTGGGTCCCTGCAATACATTAACACGAACGGTCTTTATATGACAAAGGAACAAGATAGTAAAGTAGGACAGTTAAAAGGGAAAAAGGCATCCCTAAGCCCAAAGTTACAGTTAATTTCCAGTAAATAATAGCGGCCGAATAGAAATTCTAAAAGCAAAAACGTGAAGAAAACAAACATGAGGTGTCAATTTTGTATAGGTGATGGACATAACAATTGTAGGACTAATGACTGCAGTTTACTCCTGGCCATCAAGAATCACCATAATTATCTCATTAACCTACTCAAGTAAAACACCATCTAGACGGAAGAAAAATCAGGAAACACCAAAAAAGAAAAGAACGTGCTGACAAGGTGTCAATTTGATCCCTTCTAGTTAAAATCACATGAAAAACCATACTCGAAGAAATTCCATATCTTTAGTACGCAATTTGCTTTGTAAATCAGCAAGAAAGGGATGATTGAATCCATAATCTTTTGCCTATGCCGACAAAGCCACCATTATGGTTTAAGTCTGCACATGTAATAGCCTTATCTTCAAGATTCTTGCGTGCTTAATTAAGCTACACATCAATCGTACAAAGCTTTTTCTGTTTCACCCAAAAAGAAATGTATTTACAATAACCATTAGGTAGAAAACTGTAGCTAAGGAACTAAAAATACCAATATTTTGATAACAACAGAGATCTCTGTGTATGGGATGGTCCACTGAAACCTTATGCAAAAGTGCCCCCGTACAAAAATGAAGGAAAAACATGACACAATGAACTATTGAGCAAACAATGAACATAATGGACTACAAAATAGCTGCTCAGAGATTACCATGGGTACTCCCAACTCTTTGAGGTCATTGTCACGCATCTGCTTCAATGCATACATATCCACCTGATAAGCAATACAATCAACATGAAAAATTTCTACAATCAGACGTCATATTTGTTCTAAAAGGGCTATCTTTTTCTTTTCTTTTCTTTTTTTTGGGGGGGGGGGGTGGCGGGGGGAGGGGGTCAGGGGTTGCGCGGGTGTTGGTTTTAAGCTTTAAACCTTAAGAATCTACATAGGAACCTCCAATGCCCTTCATTCTCCTTACCTTGTAAATCTGGTTCTTTTTGCTTAGGTTTTATTTTGTAATACAGCAACACTTTACCATTACTAAACCTAAAGGATAGCAAGGAGAACACTAGGTGAATATAGAATATATGAAGAATTTCAAAGCTACAAGAAGCAGGATCAGAGCTATGGAATTGATATCCCATGCCACAAGCCTTTCAGGTGAATGTTAAAAAAGGCCCCATAAAGACCTGCATGAGAATCATTTGAGAAACCAAAAAACAAAGCAAAGGAGGATCCTAAGCAAGCCTGCTACTGCCATAGTTCGAATTCCTAATTATGCATTAAGATAATGGTTTTCCAGAAAAACATCATATTAGGTGAACGTTGCTTACCATCAAAATAACAAATTCCAACTGCAAGAACACTGAAAAAAAAAAGACACATACCTCCTCAGCCTTAAAGTTGATGGCATATTTATCTAGCCCCAGGGAATGCAAAAAGCTATCAACTGTAGGTTGATCCTCAACCTGCAGAAAAATAAGCCGTTAAGAAGGCATGGATGTGTTGAGCACACACAGCTAGTACTATTAGAGCTTAATGCTTTTGATGGTGACAACTTTTTTTTTTAACCCCCCCTTCCCTTGATCAGACAGGGTTGCTGTGCACACCTTTAACTGTTTCCCATGGGGGGTTTTTTTTTTTTTTTGGGTTGGTTGCTTGGGGGGGGGGGGGGAGGGAGGGAGGGGAAGTGCATTGACATTGACATCCAAAAACTTTGCTATAAATTCTGCTTAGTGTTTCCTACAGCTATAGAGAAAGACTCCACTAGACAGAAGGAGATTCATGGCAGCGACTGAGAATGACCCTAAGTTGAGAAAACACCCCATGGTGCCATTTAATTCAACTATAAATTCAAGTTAGCTGCCCTGGAAGGGCATTTTGAGTTAGCTATCATAGCAATAAGTAGTGTCACCATGAAAATTCCAGGACAGAAAGAGGAAGGGAAGGAGTTTAGTAGTTTATACTGTGTATGAACTTCTCTGTGAAAGAGCAACTGACGGAGGAAGCGAAGCAAGTGGCGGCGCCATGGACTTTGCAGGAGCAGCCGTTTGTGCTGTTTTTCCCAGGTAAGGAGCAGAACTGATGGGGCATGAATGTTCCAAAGCATCCTTGCTCATATATGAACTCCCCCTAGATTCATTGTAAGCCCTTACTAGAGGCCGTTGCTCTAGCTCTTCATTCCTCCTTGACGGAGTGAGACCTCTAGAAGTACCCGCAACCCTACCTCCTTGCCTCAAACTATCCAAAGTCCAAGGAGAATAAGAATTTCTTAACGAGTCTAAATGCGGCAAAGAATCAGTAGTTCGTGAGGATCGAATTTGACCAGGAAAGCTTGAACTATTTGATCCCAGCCTAAGGTTTCTATCATCTTTTGGCCCTGGCATGACATATCTAACATCCCTGGATTCAGAAAGGGGCTGCCTAGCATCCCTGGGTTCTGAAACATGTCGTCTACCATCCCTTGGTTCAGGCATAAGATATCTAGCATTCCTCGGCTCTTGCATCTGGTGTCTACCGTCCCTCGGATCTGGAAAATGCTTTCTTGGATCCTTCAGCTGAGGCATCCGTTGCTGCGTACCTAGGCTACTTGTTGAAGACTGAGCAGGCCTTGACAGCAAGTCACGAAGGTCCATTCCATTCAGCTGGCTGGAACTTTGACCCTTGTTAAGACTATTTTTGCGCATAATTTTGAACCGCAAGTCATCTTTGTTCAGAGTAACATCTTCTTCAGCGCAAAAAGATCAGAATTTCCAAGTCAGTCCAGTATTCATTATCTAAGAAACTATGAACAACTTTGTAGTACTTGTTCTAGTAAATCTATTACCATCCACATCGTTAGAGGCACTTCGACTCAATCTACTAACATCTCCTCGCTGGCTGCAAAAACCATACATTTCAACAATAAAATTCTGATCTTAAATCCTAACTCTGCATAAGCTAGCTTCATACTACCCTTGCTCAAAAATACCAAATTTTCACGAAACGGAATAGACATTCCACCAATTCCCTCCACGGCAGATTAGCTTAAATGAATATAATTAACTACAACATGAACAAAAACGTAAAGAAATCAACATACAAAAATAAATAGATGATGCAAACCGTTTATTGTTAAAATTGGATGATGAATCCACATTGCTTCCCAGCCTATCCCTAACTGATCTTTTAGCCCCAACGGGATGTTGTGAATCAGCAAATGAACTAGTATCATCAACACCAGGACCTGCCCTTTTAACCACCTGATGATAATAAACGATCAAATGTCCCATTTTCTCATTTTCCCAGGGAACTGAGTACCCAATCATGAAATGAATAAAGGTCAAGGAAAAACCAAAAAGAAAAAAAGGAATAAAACTGAAACCGAAATTTTTTATTAAGGAATTTACCTGACCAGCGCGACCTAGGGTTATGGTGACTCGAGAACGGGAAGTCTCTGCCATAGAGGAATTAGGATAAGAACCAAATTTTAACTTAACTTTTTATCTGATAATACCAATCGAATGATAGAGAGAATTGCAGTACAACAACACTGCATCAAGTTGGATTTCATCCGAAGAAACCCTAGAGCCAACTTGGGAGGAGGAGAATCTCTACCAAGTTCTACTGTTGAGTTCTCCTCCTTTTTTTCTTTTTTTTTTTTTGCCGGTTTGAAAGAGGGCGTGCTCAGCTGTGTGATCGTGGTCTAGGCGAGCAGATGGCGCGTGACAACACGAGCACTGAGTTGCAACCCCGGATTGGTCGGCTTCAGGTTTGTGGTTGGCAAGTTGATGTGGCTCGGTTTTTGGGCTTGGGCCGAGCTACACTATACATTTTTCCTCTTCAGAAAATCTATGGTCGTTGGTTTCCTTTTAGAAGTTGGATCTTTTCTAACTGATATAACTGTAGAGCCTCGTAATTTTATAGTTTAGGATTTTGTGCACCTTAAATTCTACTTGCAATTTCTTGAACTTAATTAAGAACCATAAGATCATTCCATCATGAGTTTTGTTCTTCCTTTTTTTTTGGAAAAAAAAAATCCCTTTGAATTAACTCTCGAAATGAGTTGACAGTTGTGAGAACCTGCTGGATAAATCTTTAGACCGAGATAATCACAGACATTAGTCTTTAAGTCATGGGACATTTGTTATACATACTACTTTTTTCTTTTGAACTTACAGACTTAGGTTGATTTATGATGCAGATGCAGATGATTGATCAAATTAACAAATTTCAGCTGCTGATAAAAGCGTCTGTATTTACGCTTCAGTGAACTTTAAAAAGGTTTGACACAAAATTTTCAACGGGCAGTCTGTTGAAGTGCCATGATCTTTTTTCATCTGGGATATTTGGATGGTTTTTCGTCCCTATTAACCTGATTAGGTTTGTAGCTAGTATAAAAGAAAATTAACTAGCAAAGAGGAAAATCGTGATTTATTGGAGAAGAAGACATCATCTTCATTTTACAGCCCCATAAGAGAGGCCGATGAAGTTTTGAATAATTTTAGATATTTGTTTATCATTTTGCATCTGCATGCAATGGTTGAGGATAAATGATTTCAAATTTAATTATGTGCGAAACTATTAAGGTGTCTTTTGTAAAGGATATCATTCATTAACAATTCGAGCAATGGAAGTATTTCCTATCAGCTAACCGGTGGTTTTATTTTCTCATTTTTTGTGTGTTACAAACGCAAGAAGGCCATTGGCTACGTTACACGCGCGTTTAATATTATATTAGTCTCATAATGGTTCTTCATGAAAAAAAAATGATAAGTCTGAAACTTTTATGAGTAAATGTTGAATCCGTGGATTGTAATGCTTGTGTATATATATATATATATATATATATATATAACACAACCACTCTTAACTTGTTATGAAATTAATGAAATAATAAATGTGAGTGTTCAATCATTTCTCAAGAGATATATTGAAACATTCATCCCTACAAGGTATATTAATACGTTTATGTACCTTCTCGTCATTCATTAATTCATTACGAAACTACTAAATTCATGTATTTATATTAATATTGGTACATAAACCTTTGATCTTGTTTTATTTGTAACCTTTGGAAGAATATACCAATGAATGATGTTAATATCTTTCTCTTATTTTCTTGTATCTATCTTTCTTTGCTTCATTTATTAGTTTACTAGTGATAAACGCATACTCGATGTGTGTACCATAAAGAAATGCATAATATTTATGGTAAATGAAGTTTACATACAAATTTTTGTTATTAAAAAAATCTTAATCTTCTAAATCATTTTGAGTAAATGATTGTTATGTTGGTAGTCACTACTTTGGGTGGTTACATTGAAATGGATATGTTTACATAGTAAATTAAGAAATGCTTATAAGTAATTATCTTGACAATATGTGTTTGGATAATTAAAATTAATTTTTGTAAGGGCAAAAATAAAAGTAGATAAAGTAACAATAAAATGAATGTGTACATTAAACCCTTCCTCTTCCTTTATGTATGGTATAGATACTTTATTAGTTTCACAACTAGCCATTATATTTTCTAGATATATTTCTAGTATACCACTTTACCCCCTCTCCCCTTGATTTTTGGACACTTTCACAAATCTATCTTTAAAATCTTAAGTGATACAAACTAACAACTGAAAAGTTTTGTATATGTCAATAATTTCCAAAATTACACTATTAGAATCCTAGTTTACTAATATTTAACAACAAACTGAATATTGGCCGTTTGCAGAGAGGATCATAGAGTTTATTGTCAAAATAACTCTTCTTTTGAAACATAAATCCAAAGTAACCTAATTTTAAAATTTATTACCTTTATAATTCTTTTTTTTTCCACATAGGTTGCATATGTGGTAGGATAGAGATAGAGGCACATACTATCTCTCTTTCCCAACTAATATCTTCCCTGATTCTCTCTCTGAACCTTCCCACTTTTTTTTCCTTTATTATTTTTTGTCATTTCGTTATTTTTCCTTGTCAAATGTAATTGTTAAAAGCCAATATTTATATTAACAACATCTAAAACTTCATTATCATTCCTGATATTGTATCTATAGATGAAAATATTCTCCTCGAATTGATAATTTCAAGGTAAATGAAGATTATTCTCTTGTCTTTTCTGTTATGCAGTTTTTGGAACATTCTTATGGCCTTCAAAAAATTTTGAATACTAATTGCTTTAACAAATGATTTCTCACACCGTGTGTTTGATAAAATGTCTAAGAGGAAAACTGCGTAACAACATAAATTCATGCTCAATATAAGCATGTTCATTTGTAGTGCCTCTCTACCACACAATCAAATAATCTCATATACTTGAAGTATTTTTGCACATTTATTCAACATCAATTAATGGCTTGTGTTACTTTTGAGAAACTTTAGCATTATTTTAATTGCAATAGTTTGATTACTTTTTGTAAAAGTTCTTTTCAAGGAGTAGGAAGCATAACATAAACAAATATGATAGCCTTGAAGTTTTTTAACTTTTTCTTGTTATTGCTTGTACTGTTCATTGCAATTTTTGTATTTTGCAAATTTATTTTTGAAAAAATATATGCAATAAGTTTGATACATTTAAAAAATTGCAGAGAGCAATAATAGCAAGATCAATAATGGTAAAATTTATTTTAAATAATTATAAGGAAATTATCACAAAATTATGCAATTTTCTTGTGCCTCTATAATAAAACAGTTTAAATTTTTAGTTTTTATTGAAAACTATAAACTAGATTAAAGCTTTCCTTTCTTGTTATCCTACATGGCAACCAGGGTAATTAGGCGGGAACAATAACATCGATTTGGGAATAAAATTTGAAAGTGAATCACATTGGGAATATTTTTTAGAAAGAGTGTTATTTTGGCAAAAAACTCGAGGATCATATGGGTAAATGTTCAAGTATTCCGCAGATGGGAGATCCGTGTCTGACTATGTGAGGAATTGAGTGTCATCCAAACCTTGATACATATTACTACATGTCTTAATCGTCAGTTCGTTCGAACGTTGAGTTCTGAGCTTAAGTATGAATGCGCACATTCAGCCACAGTCCATATACTATAAAAGAATTGCATACAGTAGCAATCTAGCTGGAGGGCTCTTTTATGAAACTGTGGCAGAAAGAAAACTTAGCACGTTCCTTTGTTCTTCTCATGTGTTTGCTTAACAGCGCAAGAGGTACGGTGATCATCAAGTCAAAGAAACCAAAACTATAGCAACAATGTTTACTAATGAAAGGATGAAACGGTTCAACAGTCAAGTCAGTCAAGATCTTTTGATTCTTCGGAAAGATTAGGAAAGACTTTTAACAACTCAAAACATTAAATGAATGGTAAGAAAACACGACTTATCACCATTCATGTAGCATTATTGAGTTTCGTGATGTTTCATGTATCTACAGGGTAAGGCAATCAAGCAGGCGAAGCATGTGACATTAATAGCTGGTACATTGGTTATTTGCATGCGTCTTGTAATAGGTTTCAAGTCTGGCTGCTACTCGTCAGTCTGGTTCAGTGTTTGCTTCATAATTTTCTTGCTTTCTTAGTTGGTCAGTCGGTTGTGATTCTCTGGCTGTTGATGTCTCGTTTCGCTCAAGTTTTCTTGATGTTCAATCTCCTCTATATCTGTATTGTACTATTGTTGCAAGCTAGGTTAAAAAGAAAAAAAAAAGCGAGATTTGGGTTGAATAAAAGGATATCGTAGTTCCTTTGGATGTAGTATATTCTTTTGGAGTTAAAAAAATTTTACTGTAATTTACTATAATTATTTTAGTAAAAAAGATTAGGTGTTCGTCCAAAACACCCAATCCCCCCCTTCTCCCTTGCCTCAGCACCCGCTGTCTACCACCGGCAACTTTCGCTATCCACCACAACTAGCTACTGCCTCCCGCGTCCGCCACCAGTACGTACTTTATTTAGTGTGTTATTGTAGACAGTATTTTACCAAATCCACTTTTCTAAAACAAACCTAAAACAGGGCTGCCAAACAGACTTTGTTCGCCTATAGTGTATTTGTTCTTTTCACAGCTTTAACCTTCCCTCAAACTTCTTGGGCGTTGACTTATTTGTATGTCCAAAATATGTAAGTTTAAAAATTCCCAACAGAAAGCAAGGAAATTTCCACCGTAAAGACAGAAATGGTAAAGAGAAAAATCAGTTTTTCACTTGTCCTAAGGGTATAATGAGTTGTTAAACAAACTAAATTATCAAAGGAGACACAATCATTTTATTCAGAAATTTAAGCTCGTGAGATACAGCCAAAGTGGCCCTTATTCTTGTGCTCATGAAAGAGACGACAGGTAACCCATCATTTCAATTATCCTGGGCAATAAGTCCAGCGACAAATCAATAGCGATACTCAGTACAAGGCCAGAAAATAGAATTTTGCGATACCACCATGAGGGTTGATGAGCCATATTCATGCTGCTGTATATTATCTTTTTACGGCATTTCAAACAGTAGATGCTAACCAGACTGGCTACAAATTCAAATCACTTTACCTACGTTAAAGGTAAACTTAAATACCAATAGTAAAACCTTATACGAAGAAAACAGAAGAACCATGCAACCAATTTATGCAGAAGTATACTGTCTGGCAATTTTTCTAGTTTGAGTTAACTGGGAACATGTTTTACTGTTTAAAGGGACACTTTTCAGGACAAATTCATATACATCCTTTAATGCGATGAGACGCCAAGACAAGACGAGAAGTAACTCAAGTGCAAAATGAGGTCTGGCTAAGGTCCAAACGATGTTCGCTAGATTAATGCAAAGTTCTGAGCTAGAGATTCGTCAAGATGAACTCAGTTGGTACTCAAACAAAATCAAAATTTTGGAAGAAAACATCAAGCTTGTGTGTTATATATGCTCCACCCTAGTTATTTGATCATGAGGAGGGATATACGGTGGCCAAGATGATTTATCCCTTCACTTACTTGAAAGAACCAATATAAGAGGGAGGGAACAAATTAAATTCATGTCAAAAAGAGGAATAAAGAGTCCATCTGTTTTGGTCTTTACTAGATAAGGTCTCAGTTAAAGGAACTTCAAACCCTATCAATGAAGATAACGATAGCTCCCTCATGACGGATCCCGAAAAACTATTGATCTTGCAAGATGGATCTTGCAAAATTTAATTTATACAACAGACAATCCAGGCATCATCGATGACAATAAAAATATTCCCTCAAACTGAAACTTCAAATACAAATAATTTATTTCATAAACGTATAAGCAAAACTCCAACTCTTTGATGCTTTTATTACGTTGCACCAATGATTTTTTTTTTTTTTTTTTTTTAGCAAAAATCACACCAAAATAACACAAGGGAAACCATAGGCATTATCTTAAAAGTAAAAGCAACAATTCACATGCTATAGCATTATTAAACCATCTGCTTCAGTCATCTCTATCCAAGCAAACCTATACCTACCTCAAACATCTTTGATCGATTCAAATTCATTAAACTTGTATACAGATCTGGCAAACAGTCGGACCGATTCGCTTCCATTCCCAATAGGTGAGAGAGAAGAGTAGACAAGAAGAAGAACAAGAAACAGAGGTATACATGTTGTTTCAGCCAAGCTTTCATTCATCACCAAGCTGGATGTAGAAAATAGGGTTTCTTTTCTTCTTCCCTGGTGAACTCATCATCATGGATCATCTTCACCTCTGACCCGTCTCTCTTTTCTTCTTTCTCTTTTTAGTTCTGACCTTTGAAGTTTTTAAGGGTCTTTGTTGGGTTTGTGAATGGTAACAAGAGGTGGTGGTGGTGGTGGTCTGATGATGATGAAAGTGAGGGCTTAATGATGGGATAAAGAGGTTATAAGAGGACACCATGATGATTGCTGGCAGGTGTTTTTCCGCGTCAAGAGTGGAGGTCCAAGGTTACCTATAATCTTCCAAGGGTATCAAAAGTGAAGCTAATTTGCAGGAAAATTTTCGTCTAAAAACCCAAGAAAACGTTACCTTTCTTACACATGCCAAGCTCTTTCTCAACCATGGAGAGAGAAAGAAGGGGAGGGAGACATCTCTCTTTTCATTCTATCTTTTCGTGGACTTACATATATTCTTTTCCTTTGCTTTAGTCCTTTACTCTCAAACCACAACCTCCTTCCTTCTCTCTCTCTCTCTCTCTCTCTCCCTCCCGGGGGGGAGGGCCAACGTTTTCTTTCGTGTAATAAGCATTTGTAATTTGGTGATGAAGCAATCTCTTAAACGATACGCGTATAGTTCTGTTTTCTTGATGTATTCCCCTTCAAATGGGTGATAGTGGACAGTAATCCGTCAAGAAAACTTGTATTTCTTCCACAGGTGGATTATATTATGCATTTGCCATCGACTGAAGTGTATGCAATTTTATTTAACAGAACGGATTTAAAATATTAAAGGATGGAAATTTTTATAATCTCTGTATCCTTTTTATAAGGTGTATAATTTTAATGTCAATGTACTCTAAATATCGTTCGTTTACTTTGGGTTTCTAATCCTTCCAACACGAGGAAAATAGTTTCTCGAACATGGAAATTTTTATTTTTTTTCCTTATTCGCTTGTATTGTACAAGTTAAGATATTTGAAGCAATTAAAAACTGATGAACAGTTTAGCGTATTCCAGAACAATTTGACAATACTTGGACTATAACGGAACACTGGGATGTACAAGAACAAATCATAAAACTCTACCCCCACTCAAATTTGGTACAGCAATATATAATTGGTTTGATTCAAGGTATTTGGATTAGAGCATTTTGATGCGCACCTGAAAATTGTTGTTTCTAAAAGAATGGTCGGAAACAGATTGAGAGTGTAACAGTTTTACTGTTAACCCGCAGTAGATTTTCTCGAGAAACCTCGTGGCAGAGTTATCTAAGTCTAATGCGAAATTAATTACGCAACAATATTGACTTATGACTGTCATTTGGTGGCAAAGAAGTAATTAGATAAGACGACGCGGGTAATTAAGTTGACAAAAATGGCATTAGACTGGCGTCATTTCTGCGTTATGCACAAGGCGTGTGTCATGCAATACAACTAATCCGACATATTAATCTTTGCTTATCCTAGATCGAGAAAAAGTATGAAGTAGCTTGTAGCTAGGTTACTGACGGATTTATCCCATTGACTTGCGCACCGCAAACAAATAACTCGAGGGGAGTAATGTGTTCGAACAATTTAAGATGAAAAAAAAAATAATTACTGATCCTATATATATTATCCATTCGAATAATTTACAGTGCATATGCAATTACAACTTGCAAGCAGTACTATAAAACAAGAATGCATTTGGAAGTGAAAAAGGTGAAGGAAAGAAAACTGAGGAACTTGTGCAGAAGCTTGGGGATGCAGAAGTTGTAGAAGGTCAAAGGCTCAAAGGATATATAACCTTTTGTTGTGTGGGAGCCTCTTTTAGTCCAAGTACACTACATTAAAGGATCATCAATCAATGATCCTCCAATATGATATGCTTCCAATAGAGAATCCTTTTTTTTTCATGCCTGTCGATTAACTTTTTCATTTTCTGGTTGACCCTTGAAAAGTTACCACTTCCGCTGTCTGCTGTTTTGCATTTGGTTTTTCCTGCTTTGGAAGTCGCTGCTAGGGAGGTCTGATGGGTTATAGGTCAATTTGAGAGGCGGGGAGTCCTCTCAATTTGTTGCAAAAAGAAGGCTACATATGCAAAGGGAAATGCCAATTATCCAAAAACTCCGGAGGATGTTCCATAATCATAAGAAGTTTCAAGGGAGATTAACGTAATTTACTTTCAGAGCAATCAACCAATATCTCTATCTATCTATCGTGCATCTGCTATTTCGGAAAATGTTGCGGAATAGATAATTAATCTCATAATATTCAGTTAAACACCTGATGGCAGGAACCTTTTACCTTTTCTGGAGTATACTAGTATATCTTTTTGTAAGCATAGGTCATTAACTTTTTCGACTCATAATTATTGGAGCACGGACTGCACTAGATCTGAAGGCTAGCCAGGATCTAGCAAGTAAAACACTGGGAAAAAGGTAAGCTACATTAGGTCCCTGGCAGTGAAAAATTCAAGTCAATCCACTTCTACCCCAAGTTATCGTATCGCATATATAGTGGTGTCTATTCAATTTTTCATGCAATGATTATAGTTTCATGCAATGGGGCAAGCTAAAGTCAAAAATATTGGAATATTTTACTCTTTTGGCTTGTTAGGGAGGCACAGGGCCAACTGCCACCGCGTTCGACCACATCAACTGCTTCTATTTCTTAAGAACTAGCACTTAAAAGTCGGAATTTACATCTGATAATTTGATCATCTTAATCTGGAGTTCAGCACAAAGAAAGCTGGAGGAGCGCTTGAGGTGGCAAACATTTCTCAGAATATGACATGATTAAATTTTTGTTACATTTTTTTTCTTGCTTTGATGACTTATCTTCCAAAATTAAATAAGCGTGTTTGGAACGAAGACTATTTGGGAAAAAAATTAGAATATATGATTGTAGTTAGAGATTAAAAAAATATATGATTGGAAAATGTGTCTTTATGGTGTAATTTAATTTTTTTTTGTAAATAATTCCCTGCCCAAACAAAAAAAAAATTTGTGAGTTTCGTTAATATTTATTAGTGATGAAAATAAGTCGGACTGTTGGAGATTTTTTCTGTATCATCTTTTGTTTCTTGTTCTTCACAAGTATACAGTATACTCTATCAGATTGTGCTTCTTCCTTCTCCACGGAGCACCAATATATCTTGGTCTTGAGCCCACAACCTTGAAAAGCATGAGAAACTCAGTTTTTGGAAAAATAAAAATAAAAATTGCTAACTCATACGGGGCCTCAGATAATAAAGGCTGCTTTCCACCAAAAAGAAATTGCCTGCTCTCTGGGTGACAAAGAATCAGCTGTCCAGCTTGATAAAAATATGCTTGGATAAGTCAAAACCTATGCTATATTTTTGTCATTTCGGTTTCTAGAAACTCCAGTACCAGCTAGTAAGGCCTTTATCCGGGGGAAAAACTATTAAAAAGCCAGTATCGTCCCCGCAGTTATCGTCCTGGTAATTGCGGCAAATGCCACGGTCAGTTTCGTACTCTCATGACATGGAGAGTCTACTTCGGAATTGTGCAAAGGAGACAAATATCAATAGATACGACTCTTGAAAGCTCGGGATTTTGAACATTTGTAGTATAGTGTTTGATGACCACCTCCTGAATTAGCTTCAGAATTGTGAAAAGGAGACAAATACCTCGGAATTAGATTCAGAAATGTACTACTTCGGAATTGTGCAAAGGAGACAAATATCAATAGATACGACTCTTGAAAGCTCAGGATTTTGAACATTTGTAGGATAGTGTTTGATGACCACCTCCTGAATTAGCTTCAGCAACTCCAACAAATTTCAGGACATGTTGTAATTTGCCAGCCTTGATTGCTGGTGCCAAGCCTCCAGGTGAGGGATGAAATTGGAACACAGTTTATTCCAGGACTGAATCTGATTGATAGGTATGTGGACGTCAGAACAAATTTATCACCAGGGATAAGTAACAGGGGAAATGATGATTGGGGTGCCATCTGAAGTATTCTTGAGCACCTTTGCATAATATATTTAGGCGTGCAACTATGTATAGTTGACTCCGCTCCTTAGCCCGAGTCTGCCACCAGTTGTGTCGTTAATTAGTGCCCTCAGCCACGATGAAGAAAAGCAACTTGGACACAACATCGATCTTTGTGCTGATCATTCGGCAAGAAATTGGTTGAGAGAGTGAAGAAGGCAAGGCAAGAGAGTAGGATTATGCTCGAATTAAGTTGTCACATTGTTGGGATGTTGACATATTCTTGTATTTGTTTGTGATGAAGTATGAGAAGGGGTTGCTTTAATTTATGGGCCTCGATTGAATCTGAGAGTGGAATTTATGGTTGGAAATGGTCAGCGGAAAATTTTTTCTGGGACTCCTCAAAGTTTCGGCTGCAGTAAGCTAATTTTCCAGATGCCTTCAAACATGGAAATATTTTAAAAATTGATAGAGGGCACTTTGCAATTCACCCCCAAAGTTCGTGGAGGTTCAATGCAATTAATCCTAAATTTTTTAATAATGTGAAAAAGAAAAAGCATCATTATGTTTTGTGGTAATCACAACTCAAGAGTAGCAATAAAGTAATGCATCTATTTTAATCTTTAGACAAGTGCAATTTCAATAAGAGCAACCCCTCAATTGATTTATCCTTGTAATGGTTACAGATTGTACATTGCTAAAGTTGAGAAATTTTATCATGGTTCGGACCAACTACTGGCTAGTCTTTGACCAATGAAATGCTATCAACTGGTCAAATAAATACCCCTTACAATCTTTACTTGAATTTTATGTAACGTGAAAATAATGGATTCAAGAATCGTATATAAAGTATTTTTAGTGGACAAAAATCAAGCATTAAATTAGTGAAATAGTTGGTCTGAACCATGAGAAAATTTTTAGTTAAATTTAAGGGTGTGTGTCCACAATAAAAACTCTTAAATTGGGATCCACCTCTTTAAATAGCATATGTTTTCACTCAAAAAAAAATTATAGTTTTGCGTGAAAAGTAATAATGCACCCACTTTTATTCGAACCTATTACTTGTAAAGAGAGATTGTTTGTGATTTAGTAAAAGTTGAAGGAAGTATTTGTAATCAGACCAAACCTCAAGGGTGATCCGTGCAATTTATTGTTTTAACTGTTGGGTTACCCACTTCAAAATTCAAATGTGTATTCCCACAGGAATCCAAGTCCGCAACCATTAAGCATTACTAATTCCTAGTACCAAAAAAATTCCCCACGCTAAACAGTTTGATGGTTTTAAGGATCATTAAGCGTCGATTGAAGTTTGGCTATTCTAGTACGTTGCTTCTGTTAATGAAGACGTCTTGAAGGTAGACCATTCCATGCTTTGGTGGTTGCCCCAAAGATTTTCCTGTTTCTTTGGCATACAATTCCCCTGCTCTTATACTATTGTCTTCCTTCACGTTAAAGGGTACTCTCAGCCTTGTTCATGTACTTCAATGCTTACTGATTTTGCCTTTTATTTTTTTCTGGTGGGAGGCTGATAGCAAAAGAAACAGCTAATTGTGTATAGGGTGACATTGCATTCCATGGAGAAAATTGCGAAAAATGCACCAACACAGTCGAGCGAGAAGGTGAAAGCAAGCTTCTCTCCCCTTTTCCTTTGAGATTGTTTATTTTTGAGTCTGTCGTATTGGCCACACTGCTGCATCTTTGAGCTTATCGCTCATCTCTTTTTAGGTTTTCCATTGAAAATCAATGCATGAAAGACGAAGTGTTCATTCTCCTTTGTTGCCATTTATCAAGTATTTCTTTGGAATATGAAATCACGTCTTCTTTCGCTTCTTCTAGAGCTACATCGAATATTGGCTATTGGCTGGGTAGGCATATTACTTATCAAGTTTGCACCTGAGTGTATTTGCACATAAATATCTGATCAAACTCGTATTTCTTGCTGTTCATTGGGTCTTAGATTAAGCTTAACTTTCTTTATCTACACAACTTTTAATTGTTCAAAGTTTTGGAAATATTATTGCTTTTCAGGATTGGATTAATCAGTTGCCCGAAGAAATTCTGAGAAACACATTGTCACTCATGGTGATGAAAGAGGCAGCAAGGACATGTATCCTTTCTCGTAGGCAGAGGAACCTCTGGAAAGTTTTCAGTAGCCATTTGGATTTCGATGCATTTCAAACAATGCGGCTCATATTCGATGGTAAAGAACGGCACATCGAAGCACCAAAATATTGAGATTGGGTTAATCACATGAAGGTTCATTAGTGGAACAATTGAGAATTGCTATTGACTTGGGTGAGTCATACGCAACTGCTGTTGATAAATGGATCAACTTTGCCATCGTGAGAAGGGTCCAAAGGCTTGAAGTGGATCAAACTGCAGCTGCCGGATGTTATACGAGCTCTGATAGTGTCTATACTTTCCCGTCTTGGTTGCTGGATTTGCCTTTTGATTTTCCGAGTTTTGACAGGCTAACATCCCTGTGCTTGAAGTCTCTTTTGATAAACTGAAAAACATCTTGCATGCTTCTCATTAACATGTCTCTTCCTCGAGCAACTATTGGCGGAAAGTCTTCCCCTCTACAAAACTTCAGAGTTTCTGGCCTGTCGCTCAAGTTGAAGCACTTAGAGATTGTATATTTCCAGAAGTTGCAGAATGTTGAGGTTTCAAATGTTGAGTCTTGTACCTTCCAAATAACCAGGCCACGATAAACATACGCTTTGTAGAAGTTCCAGAACTCGCTTTAGTTTCCTTTGGTAATGAGTACCGTGAGAAGTTCATTACCAATTCTCCAAGTACTTTGTATCTCGCTCGGCTGGAGAAACTGGAATTGGATTTGAGGTTCATGGTAAGATCGATTTAACAGCTTCTGCATTTTTTTTTATATGTTACTTCTATCTTTGTTTTGCCTAAAATGTTCAATGGTGCTGGTTTAATTTTAACCATTCACTTGTATGTTTAACACCTTGAATGCAGGATTCAGCAAGATGCGTAGGTTTTCCAACTAATTTTCCAGAATTCAGCAACCTCAAGCATTTTGGAATTGAAATTTGTAGTGCTAGGAGGACTGGGAAGAGCAAGCTAGGAGATACAGTAACAAGTGTCTCAACGTGATGGGATTTGTTGGTCGGGCTGGGATCAAGACTGATGCTCAACTTGCCAATAATTTGCTTGAGACTGCCATCTCACTTGAGACGATCATGGTTGATCGCCGTATTCCTCGTTATACTCGAACATCATGGAGTGAAGAGCTTTGTCCAATTCCAGGGAACAGGGAAGCTGCTTTAGCTTCAGAGCAAACTGCCTCGCAGAGCACAGTTGATTGTAGTTTAGCGTTTGAAAAACCAATTCAACAGAACTAATTCTATTGTTCCACCATCTATTGAGGCTGTCATATTAGAAGCGCTTTAAGTTGTGAATAATTATGTGTCGTTGCTTTATGTAAAATCATGTTCGTCCTGTCTCACTACTAATTAAGCGCAGGTCCTTTGAAGTTTGTTACAAGTTCCAGCAAAACAGTACATGCTACCCAGATTCTAAGACGATATGTGCAGTAACTCCCATTTGGAATGTTTGAGCCTCTCTGTTTTCTGTGCGTTTACATCATCCAGGCCCTATAGACAGCAGGAGAAGCATCTTTGCTTTTTATTTCTACTTTCTAGTTCTAGGAGTTCTATTGTGCTAGTAGCAATAGATTAGGTGTCAATTCTCTTGATTTGACACACACCCGTTTCGGTCATATTCAAATTGGTAATCATCATAACTCGGCAAAAGTAGAGAGGGGTTTCTAATTTTTAAGGAAGAATTAGCATGATGTATTTATGTTAATTTAATCAGCTCAAGTTCACCTAAAACTACTTTTTGGTGATGGCTCTTTTTAACGATATGCATTTGCGAACCCTGTGGCAGGATAAAATAGGTTCATTAGAAAACAATAATGTGGCTAAAAAATGTACAACAGAGAGAATAATCATCGATTTACTGTTCTTCTAGACCCCCTTCACAGGTACACTGTGATTTTGTTGGGGGGCTTGTCCCTCCTAGTCCCAGGAATTGGACGTAAAACGTGCAGCAGGTTAAACTAACTTTCAGCCTAACTCCCAACCAAAAAATAATCAATTTTCCAAATCAGATCTTGAAAACTTTTACTAATAAACGTTAGCTTAATTGAGGATACGTAAGCGTAGATTTGCTGCTGCATAAAGCTGTGGTGGAGAATTATAAGTGGTAGTAGATACGGTAAAGAATTAAAAATTGTTCTCTTGGGTTATTGTGGAGGTCAAGACCTATTGGATTGCCTGAAAGGCTGCTGAGGGTATAGCCTGTAATGTATTCCTCCCCTAATTAAAATACTTGGTACTATTGTTGTTCTTTTGCACATACTATTGGCATTAGGGTATGTCATTCCGCATCAGACTCTCTTGGGCTGGTTTTGTTTCGTACAAATGGCATCTTAATAAAGTCATAGGCTCAGCAGAAACAGACCTCGCATGCATGATATCGTTAGATTGGTTTAGAATAATTAATCGAAAATTAGTCTAGGATCTTCGGATTTTGAGTTGACTTATAGATAGAGAAATCTTTTGCACTTCAATTACTTTTAAAGGGTTCTTCTTATGGGCTAATGACATCCTGGTTGATTGCAATGATGGTCTTCAATCTTGTGAAAATGTAGACCAATTTGTCTGAAAAACACAGCTGATAGCTGTAAAAAAAAAAAAAAAAAAAAAATCGACTCTCAAAATTCGATCTCACATTTTCTTATGACATTTAGAGTCTTCACTAGAAATTAAAAAAGAAAAGGGAAAAAAAAAACTTGATAGTTTTGAACCACAGAAAAACCGATGTTTCATTACAATGCATTAATACAACTCTCAATCTAATCTATCAGCACTAGAACTCGAGGATTAACAAGATTGTAACACCATATCTCATATGTACACATCTCCTATACAGTATACACTAAGAAAGAAACAAGCCCAATAAATGAGATAAAATACACAGACCAATTTGGCATCTAAATCTAAACAGAGGGAACCGAAATTTTCCAAACTTTAATATCACAATCCAAACTGCCGCTGTAAACCAAGTAAGAAACCACAGCTGAAGAAGAAGAATTATTATCGCTGCTAGCATGATTATTCTCTGCAATTGCCGTCAAACATTTGACTGGACCCCTGTGTCCTTCAAAGACAGCCAAACAAGAGTAGCTCTTTCCAAGTCCTCGCCGCCACACTCTGACCGTTTTATCCGCTGAGCCGCTACACAGTACCAAATCCGAGACAACAGTCAAACATAAGATGGCCTTTGTATGCCCTCTCAATGCACCCGCAACCACCATATGTCCACTGCTGCCGTCTTTTTCCCACACCACTATCGACCTATCACACGCACCAGAGTACAAAATAGCCCCATCTGAGCTAAGTGCCAATGCATTCACAGCTGACTTGTGTTTGTCTAGTGTAGCAACAAGACTGTGTTTCTTGTCTCCATGTTTTTTCCAAACCTTAATCTTCTTGTCTGCTGAGCCCGTGTAAACAAATCCATCACTGGACAAAGCAACTGCATTAATGGCATCATCGTGTGCATTCCATACTGATTCCAAGCATTTGAAGTCCGAGGTTCTCCAAATCTTGAACGTCCGATCCCACGAAACGGAGTACAGCAAAGAACCGTCTGTCGACAAGGCCAGGGCTGATACAGTGTCAACATGATGAACCCATGTGCACTTCTTGTGTCTCCTCACTTGTACATAATTCTTGGCCGAGAAAGCTCTCATGCAACGATCGTTCAACGTTGGCAAGGTTGCAATGCATTTGTACTTTCTCTGTGGTGTGTGATGATCGTTATCGATCTTCCACGCACGAATTTTGTGATCATTATGGGCAGTGAAGAGCTTGTCACCTAGGATTACTATAGATTTGATAGCACTGTTGCCTTGTGCTACCAAGTTACAGTTAGTACTACCATTGATTGAGTAGTCATCGGGGGAGGGGTCACGGCTCCATGAGCGAATTTCGCTATTGGAAGAGCCGCTGTAGAGGTGTTTTCCGGCGAGAGCTAGTGCGAAAACATAAGAGGAGTGGCCTTTGAGGGTGGCTAAAAGGTGGTGGTAGGTGTTTGAGGGCTGTTCAACATTTTGCGGAGGGGATGTTAGAGAAGGAACAGATGGTAAACTTGGTTGTGAGTATAGGGAAGAGTTGGATGATGGGTCTGAACGGTTAGAATGGGATTGATCAGATTCTGCTTCGTTAATCTTCAAATTGCCAGGTAAAGGGCAAGGGAGAACCCCCATTTTTTGTTGAAGATGGAGAGAGCCAATTCTTGACAGTGAATTTGAGATGGACTAAATATCTGAACTGAATTTGGCTAAATATAAAAACTAGTTGGCCCCGGTTGACGCGCAAGATAGAAGAATGGTGCTTGTTAGCAAAAGGGGGGACAGCGATGTATGAAATGAAGGGTCCAGTACTACTGTTCAACATGAAAGCGTGGAATGGACTACGAGATTTGATACAAAGTTGCACTGAGCCAACTTATCTTTAATGATTTATTTAATTTTTGAAGTTTGCTAGTTTGTATCCTCTTTTAAGACCACTTGTTTAGCAAAATCCAGATTCTTCCCAAAAAAAAAAAGGGGGGAAAAAAGAGCTGGAGCAATTGTGGTTGTGTAAAAGGTATTTTTTCAGTTTGGAATTACTAGCTGATAGGATCAATGATGTTCAAATCAAATCAATTTCTTGCATCTTTGTTTGTGCTTCTACACAAACAAAGCAATCCGGACCTACCACTATTTCACCATCCACGGTCGATAGTAGGCCAAGTATAAAGTGTATTAATCTCAATTCCTTTGGGTGATTTGAGAGTTAAGGTGAATAATCTAGACTGAAGCTAATGTGTTATCTTAATTAAGATTATCTTGATGATAGATCCGTCACCGTGCATTCTTTCAATTGCCTTTTACTGTAGTCTGAATTTAGCATGGTAGACTTCACATCACATCCATAAGCTGTTATCTTGGGCATGGTTAGAAGGGACAAGATATGTAATGTTCATTGTGTTTTTTTTCTATCTTTTCTTTCTTTTTTAGGTCAAATTGATCAAAGTGGGCGTGGTCCCGGTGTATATATATCTCAGTGCATGAATTGAGAGTATGGACAAGTAGAAAATTGGAAGAGGAGAGTAATTAAGTATTATAATCCTTATTACCGATAAGGAAGCTTCATAAGACGACAATTAAATTTTGAAGCACATAGGAGGACTCTCTCTTTGTCATTACATTAGTTTTGCGACATTTGGAATTTTATGATGTAAGGACTCCCTGTTAATTAATTAAATAACGTAATTAGTAAATGTATATGTATGTGCATGCGCTAGCTTTGTCCGCTTTCGCATCTCTGATAATACTCCACCAATTGGAGATTAGTGCATGGACACCATTTTCGGTGGGGGGTCAACGTACTTCTTCAATATTTATATCCTGTGAGTCTGGTCTGTATAATTTGACAATGTACGTATAACTTACGCACACATTTCTTTTGCTTTATAAGATTACGGGTGGGCTTGACTGGTTGGCTTGCTCAAGGAAACACGGTACCTATTACAGAGATATTAATCTTCCGACCCCAATGATTTTGTCTTCTGAAAAAAGAAACATCGGCACACGGTATTAGTTAAACGAGTCCAAAGCTTCCCATTCATTTCACGAGAGGACATACTACAAGTTCTTGGGTTGTCAACGTGCAACTTGCTATCCTTTCTGGATGATAAAGACGGGAGCAATTTGTGATGGAAACGGGAGAGGAAAAGTTTTCGATCCAGGAATCGACAAATCAAAGAAACGGACGTAAATTGTGAAGTCGCATCAGAATTACCCATTTTTGGCCTCTATCCATTCCATTGTGTGCAAGTGAGCTATCTGAAGTACAAACGGATAGATGCTAAAACGTCCAGTGTTACTTTTCTTTCTCCCGATTCCGGTTTGTTTGATTTTGTTGCCATTTACCGGCCAGGAAATGATGGGACTGGATGGAAATTAATGGGGTTGGTGGAAGGTTTGTTTTCGTTCCGTACAAAACGAAGCACAGGGATACGCAAGTTGCCAGTCCCAGACCTGTTTTCTTTTTCCTTTCGGCATTTGTAGTGGTGGGGGACCTGAATTTTGGAAATTGATCGTCTAAATGGGTAAAAACTTGCTTTCAAGATTCAACAATTTGACCTTGGAAGTAGTAAGAGTTGTCAAGTTTTGGATAGCCGGCGCATACTCGTTTAATTATGACAGAACATGAACCATAGATACTTCAAATTTCAGTTTGGCTCGGCTAAAGTGTACGAGTTTTATTTAGGCTCAATACAAAACAACAACCATGGAAACTTCCAATTGGTCTGTTTGGCTCCATAGAAATTTACAAGTTTCAATTAATCTCAATACTTACCCAACCGTCCTCTGAACTGTTGGCCACCACCAAAGACTTTAAATCTTGGTGGAGTAGGAGGCTAGAGTTCAAATATTGCCTCTTATTAATGTGCCACTATATGTACCTTTTTTTAAATCCATACGGTACGTTGTGCCTCCATCTGATCCAATGATGGTTCAATTCCCGTAAGTTTCTTTAAGTGCTATTGGACCTCCCCCCCTCACCCCTAAAAGCGTAGGTTTAGGAGTAAGTTAGGCTTCTTTAGGCCACATTGGATCTCCCCCCCCCCCTCCTTAGTGGGGGGCTAGAGTATGTTAGAATAACTGTTGCAGTCTAATAAAAAAATTAATCTCAATACTTTGTTTACTAGTTGGACTTTTTTTTTAAGAAAAAATAAATCATGTTTGTTAAACTGCACATTTTTTAGGATTACTTTAAATGCTTAGCTGCTCAAGAGATTGGAGAAAAGCTCATTCTGGGTTAACTACAATACAAATTAATGAGAAGGTTAAACTATAGTTATAAAAATTAAACAAAAAATAAAATAAAATACTGCTCATGGTGTTGTGCTTTTCAGTCCATTTCCTCACCCTTCCCGTGGGCTGGATCAAGCCAGTGCTAGTTGGGACTGAGAAAGCTACAATTCCTTAAGGATTGTTAGAGGCCCACTGTCAAACCCATTTTATTTGAGATTTGGAAAGAAACAATTTGTAATACCAAACATACTCTTGAACGAAGGAAAGCGAGGTAAGAGTCGAGTCGAGTTCGGGAGTTGAGTTCGACCACTCGAGGTTAACTTGAGTTAAAAAATTTAGATTCAAAACTTGAGATTGAACTTGTCAAATTCTTGAAAGTCGAACTAGAGCTCAATTTTATTTTACCAAAGCTCGATCTCTTGCAAATCGATCCCAATCAAATTTAATTTGAGTTTAATTGAGCTTAATCGATTGTAATTGAGTTTGGAAATATATATTTACATTTTATATAATTTTAAACAAGGGACAAAATAAACATCTCATACTAATAAATAAAAAAATTAATATGTGTGTGTGTGAAAGTGAAACTTAATTGAGCTTGATTAAACTAGACAAACTTTCGAGTTTCACATATTATGTTTGAATTCAACTTGTTAAACAGCTTGAATTGTTTAAACTCAATCAACGCATGTTCGAGTTCAGACTTTAACGAATAACTGTGCTGGCTACTCAATTCAACTCGACTCATTTACAACTCTAAAGGAAGCTAATAGATTTGCATCCTATAATTTACGTTTTAGTATCAATTGTTCCCTCCTAAGATTTGCCATAATCATCAAAATCTTTACGTGCATATTATCATCTTATTTTGCTGCACCAGTTAATTATTAGATACATAACGTGCGAGTCTTTAACATTGCTCGCCAATTGCGAAAAATCATTTAGCAAGTTCAACCTCGCTTCTCATAATTGTAACTTGGAAACTTCTTTTGCTTTTGTTGGTTTTCTTTGTCGGCCTTTTCCCTCAAAGGAGCAAGGACTTGTTCAGACTCAAAGGAGCAAAATCCAAGGATGTCTTGTTTTAGTTTAAACTTTGGTCCCACTAAAGTAACTTTCTATGAATTACTAGGGAGCAAAACAAATAATGGAGTAGTACAATATTTACATGCTCGTTTTGCACATAGAAATGTAACAACTTTTCCACACGCCACAACAAACAAATACATATGGGCAAAGTCTCCTGTAAATACAATGAATGAACGGTAATCACTGAATTACTCCTAATCCGTGTCTATCCTTTAAAATAATCATGTAGAGAGAGTAAAAGAATACTACTAGGTAGTATGAAATTTACTACAATAGAATAATCGGCAACAGGAATAGCCCAGCAATCAGAAGAATCCGTGATGATTTCAAGCCCCAGGACCCGTTGGAGTCCCTCTCGTTACTGGGCGTCAAAGTTGTTGACCAATTGAAATTCGGGTTAGACCCGTACAACATCTGGATCCCCTGAATGTCATCTTTGGTGAGCTCCACTTTCCTGGTGGCAGACCCAATACTCGGGTACATAATCGCCTCCCCAACCGACGAATGACCCAAACCCAACAAATGCCCGATCTCGTGAACCGCAACTGACTCCAAGTCAACGGCTGAAGCCAAAGACGGGGCACTCAAAAAATCGCCGTCGATCACCCAATTCTCGTCGCCGTCCAGATGTAGCCTCCCACTCGGCGGCGAAAACGCGTGAGCCAGAGTCCCCAGAACCCCGTCAAAGGGCTCCCCATCGCCGTGGTCCCCACTAAAAATCCCGATTTTGATGTCCGCAAGGCTAAACGACGCCGTCTCGGTAAAATTCAGCGTCGTCACCTCCGACCATCGGTCGAATGCGTTTGCAAACACCCTTCTGACAACGTCTTCCACCTGATTCTCCGGGAGAAAAGCGTAGGTTAAGTCCGTCTTCCCCGCCGGCCAACGAGGCATGCCGGGGAAAAACGAGTAATGGGCAACCGTGTGAGGGCGGAGAGAGTTAGCATTTGCTACTTTGCCGGAGTTCATGGAAGTAGTACCGTTGACGATATCGGGATTGCCGCATCTCGGGCGAGTAATGTGCTGCAAAGTGGGCGCGTCGAGCTCACCGGTCTCGTTAAGGTTGAAGTTTCGCTGGTAAGTTTTGAGAGCAGATCCCAGGTAATCATCGAAATCATCGGTGAAGTTAAGGAGAGAAGTGTTAATGTATCCGAAACGTTGGAAATATTGTTTGAGCTTTGCTAAGCCGTCCACTTTCTGACCCGTGTGGCAGCCTAGGAACTGATTAAATGCATCCCAAGAAGTTTTGTTTGGGATTAGAGATTTGGGAATGGAGGAAATGTTGGGGAAGAAATGAGCTGACGTTGTTGGAGTGAGCGAAAAAAGTAGCAGTAGAAGAAGAAAAGATGATTGGACGACGATGATGATGGAAGAAGAAGGGATGATTCTTTTCATTTTTTTGTTGATGGAGCTGCCTCCAGGCAATGGAAACTTAGCAGTGTGGATCTGGACGGACGGTTCATATATGTGTTTCGGAAAAGGATGCCAGGGCCAGGGGTATTGCTATGCTATTTGGCGGGTAATCATTATTGACTCTAATGGCGGACAATTGTCGTGCAGAGGCGCGTTTACATATATTACTATTATTTATTAATCCGAGTTGGAATTGTTCCGCAGATTGTACCCATTTTTGTTCCTTGGAGTTGGAGTGTTCATACTTCATGCTACTAGTCTTACAATTAATTGGACTTATTTTTTTTAAAAAAAAAAAAATCTAATCATAACTAAATAAGTTATTTTGTGTTTCGTTTGGTTATTGCATTTCAGTGTCAATTGTAATAATGGTACTGCAAATTGTTAAGATGGTATCTTCAATCGCTGCTTTTAACTAATCTCGTAAGAACGCATTTCTTTAATGCACCCTCAAAGGTATAACAACAAATGCAACTGAGGTTTCTTTATTGATTAATAATCTAATCAAATGCTCCAGTAAGAGACGGCAACAGACTGAAAATTCCAATGTGTTGCGAGGAACCAAAATACTAGTCCTTATGCTTGTAATGACTTGCAACCACACGCGCACGCGCACAAAGAAAAAAGGAAAAGGAAAAGGTTCCTTGGTGACTAGTTTCTACTTTCTACGATGCCTCGTTCACTCTTGCTGCGTAGCGAACTAAGCAAATTGGAAGTTCTCTTTTCTCGTTTGCAGCAGTGTCGTTTTGTCAACTCGTACATGAGAATGAGAGGCCGAGACATCAGGTGTTGATCTGTTTACTTTTCAACTTACCAAAATTTTGACGTTTTCATTGCCTTGTAGTAAAAATATATATTTTTTTATATTTATTATAAATGTAGGACTACGGTCAACAACACTGGAGGTTAAAACCGTTGGGATTTGTGGGATACACGTATATGATTGAGGCTGCGTTTCGATTGAGTGTTTTTGCACCTGTTTTTGAAAAACTGTTTTTCACATTCCAAATGCTACAGTAATGTATATTTCAAAAACAACTTAAAAAACACCATATCCAAACAATATATCAAAAACAACTCCAAATATATTTCAATTATGTATATTTAATTTGTATATTTTAATAAGTATATTTCAATTTGTATATTTTAATTATGTATTTTAATATGAATATTTCAATTATATTTTAATATATTTTAATATGTATATTTCAATTATGTATTTTAATATGTATATTTCAATTATGTATATTATATATATATATTATATTAATATAAATATATTTATTTCAATTATGTATAATATTATATATATTATATCAATTGAAATAAATATTATATATTTATATAAATACATTTATTTATATATAAATTTATTAATATATTTATTCAATTTTGTTTTATAATATATATTAATATATATTAATATGTATATTTCAATTATGTATATTATACATAAATTATATTAATAATAATGTATATTATATATATTATACATTTCTAATATTATATATTTATACATACATATTATAAATATTTTATTTTATTTATAATATATTTTATTTATAATATATTTACATAAATATTATATGTTATATAAATTATATATAATATAATATATAATATATTATACATTTATATAAATGTACATTTATACATAATATATAAATATTTATGTATATTTATAATATACATTTATATTATGTATAATATATAATATAATACATTTATACATTTATATTAATATACATAATATTAATTTTACATTTATACATAATATTAATACATGTATATATTTATATTAATTATATTAATACATTTCTACATAATATTAATATATATTTATAATTTATTAATTTATACATTTATATAATATTCATTTATAATTTATACATTTTTAATAATATACACTTATACATTTAAATATACATTTATATTATGTATTATATATAATATAATACATTTATACATTTATATTAATATACATAATATTAATTTTACATTTATACATAATATCAATACATATATACATTTATATTAATTATATAAATACATTTCTACATAATATTAATATATATTTATAATATATTAATTTATACATTTATAATAATATACACTTATAATTTATAATATATTTATAATATTCATTTATAATTTATACATTTATAATAATATACACTTATACATTTATAAATATATTTATATTATGTATTATATATAATATAATACATTTATATATTTTTATATGAATATATAAATATATGTATTTATAAATATCTATAAATGTATTATAAATGCATATTTGTATAACAAATATAAAATATAAAATTTATACATTTATACATTTATATAATATTCATTTATAATTTATTCATTTATAATAATATACATCTATACATTTGTAAATATAAATGTATTATAAATGCATAAATGTATATTTATATAAAAATATAAAAATTATAAATATTCTAAAAATACTCAAAAATATGTTTCAAAAATACCTCTAAAAATAATCCAAAAAAATCTACAGTAAAAGTTTTTCATATAGTTTTTGAAAAACAACCCCAAAAACAACTAATCCAAACGGACTTGTTTTTCAGATTCAAAATGCTACAGTGGTGTTTTTGAAAAACAAACCCAAAAACAGCTAATCCAAACGGAGCCTGAGTTTTTAGGCCACGCAAGTGGAGAGGAGATGCCCTGGGGGTTGGCTCGGGTGTCACCGGTAGCTTCTTTGAATCCTGAGTTCGCGTGTTTGAGTCGTCCCTCCTACAATCCTGTATATTCTTGGAGGTAATGTGCACAAAAGTAGGGAAATTAGTCTGACAAAATTGGAATACTCCCTGGATCGAAAAAAAAAAAAAAAGTGGAGACGAGATCATAGGTCCTCAATCATCTCTGGAGTATAGTTCAAGGAGATCAACTACTAGGATATTTCTTTTGTTGCATGTACCAGAGTGTAAGCCGTCCAGACCTCAAAGCCAGTCCTATTCTGTACGCCACTATTTTGGCTCAAGTACGGGTATCCGGTGCGGGTCTAATTGTGATATTAAGAACTTTTTAAAAAGCGAAGATGGTCAATTTTGTATCTAATATTTTTTTTCACTAGGGTCAATTTAGTTCTTTTTTTTTTGTCTTTGCCTAATTTGCTCATAAAACTTAATTTTTGAGTCGAATTAAGTCCTTATGCAGTAACCCCACCTCTTAAAATCGATCAGCCTCCTCCTTTTAATTTGACTGCTAAACAAGGTATTTTGGAAACTTTGGACATGGGTCGTAATAAAACCATATAAATCAAGAAGAAATCATATACTCCCTCCGTCCCACTTTGATAGTCCTATTTTCCTTTTTCGTTTGTCCCAAATTATAGTCCACTTTCTAATTGAAGAATGTAGTTGTATTTTAATTTTTCTAAAATACCCTTATTCAATGTAAGTTGGTTATTACTATAAAACTACCCTATTTAATGAGAGTTGATTCTTTTTTTACCATCATTTTAAGTTCCCATAAAGTTGTACTCTAATTAATGTGAGGATATTTTAGAAAAATAGTTACCTAAATTGATTGTTCCAACAAAGTTAACTACTTTTTATTAAATTGTGTGAAAAAAGTATCAGGACTATCAAAATGGGACGGAGGTAGTAGTATTTAGGGTACTTTAAAATTTAAAATTCTTTGAGCTATTTTTAAAATTTTTTTAATTTAATTGTTTACCCTTCCCCTGCCTCATCTTTCCATGCTACCGCTATCACCTCTTTCCTTCGCTCTCCTCTCGGTCGACTACTACCTTCTATCACCTCCTTCTTTGTCAACCCATAATTCCTTCTTCCTCAACATCTTTTCCTCCCACCACTGTTTCGCTTCTTTTTTCTTCTTTTCCTCCTCTTTCTTTTCTATAATTCTTTTACTAGCAGTCTTCTCCAACCCCTCTCTCCCTCCCTTTTCCCTCCCACTACAAGGCTCTCGTTTTCCTTCCTCTCTTAGATCTATTTACGAAGCCAGATCCAGTAGATTTGGCCAGATCTAATCTTCGCGGGAGAGAAAGAGGAGGGGAGAGGAATGTTGGTGAAAGAGGATATGGAAAGAGAAGAAAATGAGGAGGAGGGAAAGGTGAGAAAAGAAGGGTAGGAGAAGAAAGAGAAAATAGATGGTGTGCACTAGAGTTTGGTGGCAGGAGAAGTAGAGTACCCAAAGCTTAGGATTGTAATCGAGTCGAGTCGAACCCGAGTATCGCCATACTCAAGCTCGACTCGACATGCAAGAAGGCTGCTCGAGCTCGAGCGAGTACTATTATTGGAGCTCGAGCTCGAGCTCGATGCTTGCTCGCAATACTCGAGCTCGACTCGCATGGGCTCGAGTCCATGCGAGCCTTATCGAGCTCGAGTTATGAAAATTCATTTTCTTGATAATTTTTGAACGAAAAGACATTATTGCCCTTTTTAAATTTTTATATGACTTGAAATATTTCATAAATTCGATAATTCTTTTGGGTATAAGGGTAATTTTATAATAATAATATATTAAATAATTAAAATTAAAATGCTCGATAAGGCTCGTCGAGCCTTCGAGCATCGCTTCTGGATGCTCGAACTCGACTCAATAACCTTATTGAGCTGCTCGAACTCGATTTGACCGAGTTCGAGTCAAGCTTAGTTGGCGAGCAGCTCGGTTCGATTACATCCCTACCAAAGCTCTCAAAATACCTTTATTTAGTTATTAACTCAGAACTTAGATTATTTTTAGATAGTGGCGCAGTTACAGAGGCCTTACTACATAAATTTTTAGATAGGAGTTAGATTATTTTTAGTAAGATTTTACATACCAAAGGATGTATATATATATATACACACCAAAAGAATGAATGTTATTAATATAGTAGAACTATAATTATCTTGAGGCTAACTGATCCAAAAGTCGTTTGCTTCACGAGTTGACCGGTCAACTGGTTATTAATCCGATATTGAGGCCAAATTTGTTTAGATTTGCAGCATGGCTTGAATACATTGATTAGAAATGATCATCTTTTGTAGAGGGGTAAATAATGAACGGAATTAGAATGTAGAAACTAGAAAGGAAATAAAATGCCAAGCGGTCAACATTTGACATTTTTGCGAAATAGAAAAACAAATAAATACATAAATCCCAAAGGCGGAAGAAGTTTAAAGACATCGGGCCGTCGCTATTTTATTGCTGGAGCCACAGGAAATGAAGTTTTGTTTCGACCACGTAAGTGGTACGTAGCGTAGGCATGGAGAAACTTTTAAACAGAAGCATCTGCGTCAGGACTTACATATGTATTCCTGGTCACAATTCAAAATTTGCATTATATTATAGTCAAGGTAAAAGTCGAAGGGAACTAAAGTGTTATCCTCCTCTATTATCATACGCCACGACAACAACTTTCTAAAACTTTTCCTTTTTCTTCCATGGATCCTTATCTTCCTCCACCAGAAGCTTCCAGAGAATATACTAGTAGCATTTTAGATGTATCGATTTTCAACTGCCCTCAAACTTCTGGAATGCATTGAAAAAACGAAAGGGACCTCCTATTTCCTATTATATTCTAGAAGTTAACTTCTTTCCATTTTTCAGGATACCAACTTTGAATTCCTCCTCCTAGCTAGTTTACACCACTAAGTTGTAAGTCTCAAATGGTGAACCCAAAAAAAAAAAAAAAAGTCAATAAATAGCTACTTTATCTTATCCTAGTCGATTCCCTGCAGCTTCTCAAGAGACCGTCCAACTAAAGTTACAAAAACTAAGGAGATTTGGCTTAATTCAGAACGACAAAACAAAAAAAAAAAACCAAGTTTGATTCGCTGCAAAATACTGTATTACGAGAAAGTTGGGTCTTCTAAAATTTGCTTGACACATAATCATAAGTTTTATATACGCAAAAGTTGCGATCTTTCCTCCAATGATTCTATATATATATTATGTATCCAAATTTTACACATATATCATGCATCTAGAATGTTAGTGTACTTATTGTTACTGTATGAAAAATTAATCCTATTCTTAATATATATGCAAGAAGCAACCCTGTTTGGATTGTAGTTTTTAGAAAAAAATTTTATATCACATGCTAAAAAAGCTCTATAACAATTGTTTCCCAAAAAGTCATGAAAAATTACAATCGAAATAAATTTGGACCCATTCTCGGATGGTTGCTGACAAAAATAATCAACCTTGCAGTCTTTTCATCTTCAAAACTCTGATTTTTCAACGCCTTATCGGTATCGCGTGTAGCCGCGGGTAGAAGACTGGGGGTCATGCATCAGGCAGCCATGAAATTAATATAATTGAAAACCGTCCAACATAGCCATATAAAAGACCAGCAACCCCATGAGAATTGGACGACCATAATCATTCAGAATCCTATTCGAATACCTCTGCCTCTCTTTGCTCTATCGCTCTTGCTTTCTAGTGGTGCCTTGTTCTAGTTTAACAAGAGAAACAAGCGAGGTCTTTACTTCAATGGAAAAACACGCAGTTTTTAACACAAGCGAGACCTCATGGGCAGATCAGTGGGATCCCGAGCCAGCTTATAATGGATATTACAACAGCAACAAAAGCAGTTCGACGTCCAAATTCTCGAGCAAGGTCGGTGACACGTTCGGTAAAACAAAGGACGTTGCTTCAACAGGTGTGAAGAAGGTCAAGGAAGGAACCCGTGCTGGCTTCCACTGGATCAAAGATAAGTACCAGAAAAGAGTCCAAAAGACTAATTAGTGGTAGTTTCTGCTACTATACGTCTTATGAGACATGATGGATCTTCTTGTATTATAATACTAATAGCAAATTACATGTTTAATTTATTTTTGGTTTGGTTAAAGACAGATGACAATCTGATCTTAGTATATAGGAGTCCTTATATTGTATATGTGGCAGATTAAATTCTTTTCTTTGTCTTGTACTGAGGTGTTCATTTGATACGTGACCTTTAGCCTTTTTCTTTCCCCATATTTTCATATTATTGCAAGCCTAATTTCTTCCTTGTTAGTTTTTGGTGTAGTTTATTCCAAGAAAAGTGGTCAAGTGATTTCAAATCATAGGTACCATTTTCCGGAAAATAGTAATGGAAATGGTACCAAAAATTCCATTTACCATCCATGTAGTACAATGGGTGCTTCCAGGAATGCAATACTTTGCATGCAAAATTGCACACGATCCTTACCGTTGTCCAGTACTCATGTGGCTTACAGGAATATCCTAGATTGGATGCCTCTTGTGTAATTTGCTCAAAAAGAAAAGGGAGGAAGAAGCAAGGAAACGGGATGATGAGAAAAGAACCACAGATCCCTTGTTTCTTGACAGTATTTGATTCTCAAACGCAAGAATCTTCCTAGATTAATCGACCATCCTCATCCCAAAAGAAAATAGAATACCGCTAGAAAGGGAAAAAAAACAGAAATATTACAAAGGACAAAGCAACAGCCAATCGTTTCGTCTTGGAGAATTTTTTTCCTTTTATCAGCCAACGAGTTACCAATTTTATTTACCAAATGGTAATTTTATTTGTGTAAGTCGTCAACATATTTTTCAACCATTTTTATATATTACATACATCACATCAAAAAAAATTAACAGATCTTATATCGGTCAGCACGGCAATCCAACCTCCCAGTAATGAGCAATTAACGACTTAAATTAAAGCCGACTTTACCGGCAAAAGCAAAGAAACTCCAAGGTTTCTAAACAGACTTATCTATCTGGAGAGGATTTTGATGTTAAATTCTTAATCAGAAGCCCTTTATTGTAGCAACATCTGCATCATGGCTTACATAATCTCTTAATCCCAATTGGCTAAATAATTTTGGTGCCTTCATCCCTTGGTCCAACAAACAATGGTTGCATAACATATTTGGGGAATTGAACTGGATTTCAGTCAAAATCTGAAACGGTCATGGGTACATATTTTTAGAGGCCGCCGCAGATGTCATATGCTATATAGTCGTAATTCAAACCTGATAAATAGCTTAGAGTAAAACTCGTTCAATTTGCAGTGACGTTGAATTTTGTCAGGGATATTGCAAGAAGTGTTCTAACTGTATCGAAGACCTGGTACTATACCTAAGCCAAATTAGTTTATTCTGTTTAGATCAGGGCCTTTTGGATGGTAGGTAACCAATTACAGACTATTTTATACTGTTGGAAAGAAGGACAACCTTTATTCAGACGTATCAATTACTACTATCTTCTATTCTGCAAGATTAGAGGACTCCTTCGGCTGCAAGACCAAGGCAGGCACCTTTCTGATGTAGAATTGCAAGAGGCCTCGAGCATGCAATTTTCTCCAACAAAGTCCATCGTTAAAAACAAAGAAAAACAGCTAAATTATGCACGAGCCCAAAAAGTCGTACGCGCTTGAGTTGAAAAAACCCAACCAGGCTAAACTTTTCCTTCTTGGAAACTTCCAAATTAGCATATAAAAACCCAAATCCGCCTCTCATGACCGAGAAAAATCTTTAAAACAAATCCCACGTACCTCTTCTATTTCTCTCAACTCTATCGGCGTTGTTCAGCTTTGGAAAAATCTGCGATATGGCTTCAAACAGTTCATACGAGAACTCGTGGGCTGATCAATGGGATCCAGAGCCACTTCATGATCATAACAACATCAACAAAGACTCAGGCGCCAAATCTTCTTCCAAATTTTCGAGCAAAGTTGGCAACAAATTGGATAAGACTAAAGCGGCAGCGTCCACCGGGGTGAAGAAAGTCAAAGAAGGGGCCTCCGTTGGTATTCACTGGATCAAAGACAAGTGCCAACGGAAAACCCAGAAATAAATAGTCGTGCCCTCGTGAGATCTCAACGGCAGGCATGGCTGGGTTTTCTTTTATTCCGGTTCCGGTTATAGTTATAATTAAGAGTACTTTTTGGGTTTGGTGATCATCCATGTGTAAAACTTCCCCGCGCAGTTTATATGATTCTTTTTTATTTGCGTTTGAGATCTTCTTATGTACATATATATATATATATACATATGCTAAACTAATAGAACCATTATACCATACCGAATGAATATAGAGTATTTGTTTCGTTGCCGCAAAGTTGCTTGCTTCTCTTCTCTGATTCTTCTTCTTCTTCTTTAGTTATGATGTGATTTCCCAACTGGTCATAACTCAATGAGATAGTGGTATTATTCAATTATGGATTCAAATCTCCATGCACCAAGCATTTGTAGCGTTTGGAAGAGGAGGCCATGGAATAATAATATCAATCACCAAAACGTATATGTCCAAATTTAAAATTAAATTATCCCAGGAAAAAACCAGAGTTGTCAAAAGTATATGGAAACCGAATCAAATAAAATATGGAAATTACCTCAAACAATAAAGAATAATAAAATGTGGAAATTAACCAAACGGGAAGACTTGTAAAGGCAGGCCGGAATGACGCGCAATTGGGCTGTGTGCGTGGTCCGTCCTGTTGGTCAACAGTCAAACTTGGGCTGTATGAATCCGTAAAATTCATCAAACGACTCATCTTTCTAGTTCCTATCCAAACGCGCCCCGTCACCCGTGACCTAAAGTTGCATCATTACCTCTGTTCCTTCTAGATGGTTACAGGAGGACCAAAGCTATAATTTATTGTACTGATGATGAGATTAAATTTACCATTAAATATAAGATAAGAATTATTAATAATTAGATAATTTTTAAATGATTAGATGATGGAACTAAATTTAATTTGATTAGAATAATAAGTGCAGTACTCAAAAGGACTTTATTTGTGTTCTTAATTTCTAATAATGGTTGGGTTGCCAACTCTTTAATTTTCGGAAAAAAAGAGAGTCCTCCATAGATGCACAACATTCAAACTTGCCATTATATTTCTGTTAGAAAGAATGAATATACCTTTAGCAACTTGACTATTGCTGCCCCCCCCCGCCCCCCACCAAAAAAAGAAAACAACAAAAGGAAAAAAAAAAAACCAACAAAAGAAAACCACAAAAAAGTTTTAGGTAAACTACTTGCGTCTTGAAAATTCATTTTTGGTCACCAGATCGAACAAATGAGAATTTGCACAGGCAGTAGTATTATTTATGAAATATTATTACCAGGTAAACGGTAAAACCAAGACCAAACAAAGTATATGACATTTTGGGTGGGTGATATTGCATGACCGAGAATTTTTTTGCCAGAGCAATTTTTTCATAAAAGATAATATTATTCTTGTATTTATATATTTTTCCTATTTGATCTTACACATTTTTTTTTTGTATTTATTTAATTTTCTTAAATAATTTTACGTTTTCAAAAAATATGACACCTGAAATACAACGGGTGAACGGACCCCTTCAAATTATTGGACCAAGTTCATTAGTACAGCTAGAACAGCGAATAGAATGGGAGGAAACTAAGCACTATTTATGGCAAGTCATTGCATGCACGAAGCCACCAACATAAAAAACTTAGTATCATCTGTTTTATCGCCCTCCAGCCTCCACTCCACATATACATACAAGGAAAATATATAAAGCAAATAACAACCCGTTGCAATTCACTGTACCGAAAGCCAAGCTAAATATTTGTGAGGCCGTCCTTGTATCTTCTTCTCTCCTTTTCTCTGGAGAATTAAACCTTCTCTGAAACTTTTCTTGAGGTCAGAAGTTATAAAGATACGACGATGGCCACATCAATTGACTTGCCGGAGAATCCCTGGTCGGCGGCCAATCAGAATAAGGCCCCTAAGAGTCCGCGTCAGCCTAAGAGACTTGGTGGTCCGTCCCCAAAACTGTCGAGGAAAGTTAGCGAGAAATTTGAGAGAACAAAGGAGGTGGCTTCTGCAGGGATGAAGAAGGTCAAGGAAGGAGCCTCCACCAGCGTCCATTGGATCAAACTCAAATACAATCAAACCAAGCTGGCTCAGAAGAAATGACATCCTACAAAATTTTCTCAAATCGTACAAAATAGCTCGTGATTTTATGCACGCATAATTTCTCCATTTTCTTTGATTTACGAAGTTGTTTAATTTAAGGTGTTTCTTCTTTTTTCTTTTTTTTTTTTGTCGGTGAGAATTTGATTGTGTTGATTATAGTACACATATTAATTATTTTGGTTATTCGCTGTATTAGTCTCGTATTCTACTTCTATATGGTAAATTAGGAGATAATCATTCGAGCTCATACGTCTCATTTTGTTTTTATTTCATTTTGCTTTTATTCGGTCTGGGTAAATGTTTTGACATCGTTGGAATTCTCATTTTCGTTATATATGAATGCTTGTTTATCGAGCTATATTTTCTTCACTCGGCATTTTGTTTTCTTGGTGAGTCGATCGAGAAGTGGACCTTTGCTGTAGATTTTTTTTTTTCAAAAAAAAAAAAAAGTAGAGGAAGAAATCCTCATTGATCATTTGAATGTGGAATGGTTCAATTGCCGTTGTCAAATGATGCAGACACGAATAAACAACAATATTTCCAACTTTCCACGTTGAGCATTCTAGAATCTAGATAGTTAATTAGTAAAGGTGACAAGAACATAGTATCATTTTCTTTTTCTACACCATCACGTTTCTGTGAATTAATAAATTACAATCCTCCAAATATATAGATTTTCTTTCTCATAATTTTCCTTCAAATTTAAAGCACACGTTCAAGTATGAAAGGAAAGAAGGAAGAAAGAAAGAAAGAAAGACTTGAGAGGTTGTGACACCAATTAAATTCATGTCTCTTACCGGACACGATTGACTATGAATAAAAATTCTTGGTTTTTATTGTACTCGTAACGTATCATTTATGTCCAAATGCCCATAGAAATGGAATTAAAACGTGCTTAAGAGAAAAATCAGTTGGTCAAGCACGACACATCCAGTGGATTTGTAGCAATGGTACGTCCAAACTAAGCGTTTCTCCAAATTAACAGCAGGAAGTCAGGGCTCAATTAAAAAGTAGTTTACATCCAGCAGGACACCGAATGATAAAATTTGAGGAAAAAGTAGAAATTCTTATGGATTCTAAATATATGGGTATGATACGCCCAATCTAAGCGTTTCTCATGAGACGGTGTTCACGAAATTTTGACAGGTTTGATGGACGAAATAAACGTTAATGGAAATAAAAGAAACGATCCCAAGTCAACTCAAATGTCGATAATGTAGCTGGATTGTTCACCTCTATATGGTGGGAAGTTTCCCTTCAGAATCGGAAAGCCCACCAAATTGATAATCTTGATCAACAATTATGCTTCCTTCTTCCTCTTGCCCATTTTCTCTTTTTCCATCGTCATTAAAGAAAATATATTAAACAAAAGAGAATGAGGGAGATCGCTTTCTCATGATTGGCTTAGCCTAGCAAGTGATTTTCCTCCCTCCCTCCCTTATTATGGGCTGGTTATAGCCACCGAGAGAACACCATGGCCTCTACATCGGATGGAATATTTGAGTGGATTCTAGGAATAACCTTGCTACTTTTGATGTTAGCCCTTTTGATTGCCCTTTTATATTTAGCACTTAGCGTCTTCTGTAAAACCATACAATTGATCAGCCAAGAATGCTCCAATAATTCAGGTCTGCACAACAACAATGTTGCAAATGCAGCTGTGTGAAACATCGCTGCTGTCCGTCCATAAAGAGGAATTAACAACATCTCAACTCTCAGTGAACATCTTTTCATTTCCCTTATGCCAATCACCCTGATTGTCCCAAAATTAGATGTAGTTGTCAAGAACTTAATTCTTCATCTTTAAAACAAAGAAGATTCAATTATCAGGCTTTCCATTCTCTCTTCCATATCCCACCCTTCTTCATCCCAAACAATCCCCTTCGAATATTGCCTGATTTCTTGCTCTTTTGAAGTGTATATGACTGCAATAGATGTCATTCAGAATGTAATGATGTTCTTCCAATTTTATAGAGGTCAAAGGTTTTGAGATTTAGAGCTCATGCATCCATGGCATGAGTGACCAGGTACGTGTGAATATTAATTTAGTTGGGGCGATCAATGCATGGCTGTGGGTGCATGGCAAAATTATTGTCTGCAATATCATCATCATCATTACTTTACAATTTTGTGCTTTTCCTTGAGGTAATTAATATGAATGCAATTTTCCCCCCTTCTCTTCTCTAGAAAATGTCACTTGAACTTGTCATTTCCTCTAAAGACTAATTAATTTGCAGATTTTCTGGAGTCACTCCACGAAGGTAGTTTTATATGATTCTGCAAGTAGCTGTATATGATTTTCTTTTCTTTAATTTCTTTTTGAGTGTCATTCGTAAAGAGAAGCCTTCTGTTCTTTAGACATTTATCCAAAACCAGCTAGAAATCAGATGCCAATTCCAATTGTCTAAAATGCCTAGTTGCTGTTGTTCAGAAGTTGTGGCTTTGCATATGGAAGTCGTGGTCCAAACACTGCCCATCCATGCTGACCATTTTGGAGTACATGATTGAGAATTTATGCATATTCACCAGTTTTTCTACGCCTCGCCGCGCATGGTGGGTGCCCAAGGATAAAATTTTACATGGCTGCATAATGAATATAGTGAACATTGGACTTGATCCTGGATCCTGATCTGAAAATTGTCAACAAAACAAAAATCACCTTGTTGATATACTTTGATGAATGCTCCCTGTAAGTGAAAGAATGGAGGAAAATAATCATTAATCAATTAATTAGACCTACAATCAAATGGAATACTCGACTAATCTTCCTCCCCATTAATGAATATTTCAAGCTCGACCCGTAGCAGGTTTTAAAGAATGAAGCACTAAAACACAGAATACTAAAGTTAACAAAGGAATTAGGTGCCTCAAAGAGCAGGAGACGGTAAAGGCAGGGATGTTCGTGTTTATGAATGTTTTTATGTCTCTGATTTATCACAGTATATACATCATAGTGGATTTTCTTTACTTTTTTCTGTTATTTAGGTTAGGATAATATATTGACAGAAGAGTTCTTGATTGTTGTCAACACTAGTGCTTGAATGCTTGATCATCTTTTTTGACACCAAGTTTGTATATTTACGTGTGTTTCCGGTGCGGTTGTGCCGGTGTCGCTGCTACTGCGTATGAGGTTGTCCGAAGCCAAGGGTAGAACAATAATAACTCCTTCGAGTGGCAATGAAAACTAATTCATTCAAGCCCCGACACATCAATTTAAACGGTGCAAAACGATGAAAAAAACAATGTTGCACTTGCACATACACCGGTGCAGAGAGACGACTGAAGAAGCTTCCGGCGAAACCATTACCTACGACAACCAAAATTCCACCTATCACTGTCTTTAGCAGTAGCGAATTCCGCAATCGTGATCAACTCCTCCATTTTATCTGGTAGAACTCAATGCTGGATATGCCGTAGCATGTAGAAATCTCAAATTTTCTCGCCTAAAGTGATAATGATCAATAAATTTTCCCAGCAGACCTGGTATATATCACCTAAAAGTCAGTTTTTAGGCATCAATAATTTTTTTTTTATCAATGATACTTTAATCATATGATTACTTAATGTGACAAGCTAAGCTAAGGGTTTTTTTTTTTTTTTTTTTTTTTGACCAAGCACTAGGTTATCGATCTCTAATCCTACTTGTTACAGCTTACCTTAACAAAACAGAAAACCACTAATTACATTTCATATATAACAACACACAATGATAAATTCCTCGCGAGAAAGCAAGACTTGTAATTGACTTCCCAAAGAACTGCCTTAATCAACTAAGGCGACAAGTCTTTTTGATTGGCTAATAATTGCATAAATGCATTAGAGAAGTTTTGCCAAGAATTTAACAAGACAATTGCATAAAACCAAGTTGCAGGATGGGAGCAATCATCCTAAAGATCTTTCCAAATAGTGTCAGCATATTCTGTTGTAGTCTGATCCCTAGGCTACACAATAAGAGAGAGAGAGAGAGAGAGTGGGTGCCAAACTTTTGTAACTGTTGTAACGTAAATGAACTGAAAAGTGAAAACGCTCATCTTATTCGCTAGCTCTTTGCATGGCTTGCGTTTCTTCTCTGTGGATCATCTGACTTTTAGTGCAAAATCAGTTTTTTGTTCACCCTCAAATTCTGGAATTTTTTCCTTTTCTTGATTAAAACGGACCAAACTGCAAACCCCCTAAGAAATCCTCAGCAGTTATCGCTGGGCCGCACAACACTGTGGTTTGCCTTGCCTGCTATAATAGTAGCCTTAGTGCATTGAAACACATCTCTTTGTTTGATTAAGAAAAGCACACACGTTAGTTTGACGGTAACTTATTTTAATATATACCCACTAGCGGGTCCACGGTCTAAAATATTAAACACTTGACTGAAGAGGAACAATGCATTTCTGTGCAATCTCTTTCTCGTCAGTCAATCATCCAGATGGCTGACAAGTCTCAAATTTTGGCTATGCCTGAAATCAGCCTCGGGCCTGAGGTCAGGGGAATGCCTGTTTTGGGATTTGGAACTGCAGCTGATCCCCCGGTAGACGCCGAAACCACCAAGCAGGCAGCCCTTCAAGCCATTGAGCTGGGATACCGGCATTTTGACGCAGCTGCTCTTTACAACTCGGAACAACCTCTAGGAGAAGCCATCATCGAGGCAATCAACAGAGGCCTGATTAAAAGCAGAGAAGAGCTTTTCATCACATCTAAACTATGGTGTAGTGATGCTCATGCACCAGATGTTGTTCCTGCTATTCGGAAAACTTTACAGTAAAACACATCTTTTTACTCCTAATTCGTTTTACCTATGGAAATTTTTCCATTTGGTTAAAATAAATTTCTTGAGCACAAAATTTTTCATAGTTGGACAAATTGTGGGCTATCTAAAAGCTTTATTTGGCTTTTCGTTACCAATTGGCGCAGGAAATTGAAGATGGATTACATTGACCTCTATCTTATACACTGGCCAGTGAGTTCTAAACGAGGAATATACGAGTATCCCATAAAGAAAGAGGACTTTCGTCCTCTGGATTTTCAGGCTGTCTGGGCAGCCATGGAAGAGTGCCAGGGACTTGGCCTTACGAAAGCCATTGGAGTTAGCAACTTCTCCAGCAAGAAGCTCGCCGATGCCCTCTACACTGCAAACATTCCCCCTGCTGTCAACCAAGTAAGTTTCTAAGATAGACCCGCAGATAAGTTATTCAAGAGAAATGTCCTCTTTACCTAAGGTAAAAAGATGATGAAAAAGAACTGTTGAAATTCGATGTCATAGGTTGAAGTGAATCCATGTTGGCAGCAAAAGAAACTGATAAAGTTCTGTAAGGATAATGGAGTTGTTGTAGTTGCTTATGCTCCTTTAGGAGCTGTAGGAACCTTTTATGGAACTAACAGGGTTATGGAGTCTGAGGTGCTAAAAGAAATAGCTGAGGCCAGAGGAAAAACTGTTGCTCAGGTTCCCACACATTCACTCTTATCAGTTTGTTTTATCAATTCCTCAAAATTTTTGCAAGTCCATAGTTTGATTTAGAATAAAGAGCTTGCAGGTTTCTCTGCGATGGGCTTTGGAGCAAGGCATTGGGGTGGTTGTCAAAAGCTTCAACAAGGACAGGATGCAGCACAACCATGACATTTTTGACTGGGAACTGAACGCTGATGCATGTAAGAAGATAGCTGAGATCCCACAGGGCAGAGCTTGCCTTGGGATAGACTACACTTCACCCCATGGACCTTACAAGACAATTGACGACATCTGGGATGGAGATGCATAATCAAGTCATTTGAAGACACAACAGTGTTTTGACGTGAAGTCCTGCTTGTAGCAGATCTTTTACCATTATCATCGCTATGATATATATTCAGTTTATATGCCTTCATTACATCCTAAATTCCAGCATTATGTTCTGGAAATAACGAAGAATTCCATTGTAAACTTCATATGGCAACCTTTAAATGGAAAATAGACTAAATGTTTAAGAAAGAGCGAGACCCTTATTCCGTCGATGATAAATACGTTCACCAATCCTAATTGTGAAGAGCGTGATCCAACTAAACTATGTACAAAGGTTGATATTTCAGTAAGTACCGAGGAAGAACAGCACATAGAGCATTCACATGAAGCAATAAAAATAATGAAAGCTTGAGCGACAGGAGAAAGCATTTTCCGCGGACGTCACTACATATGAATAACACAGATAAATACGGGCTACAGCTGAAGTCTTAACAACGAACAGGCCTCTGATAAGTTGGAGGTAGCGAAGGACAATTCTCATTCATGTTAGCATATGGCTCTAAAGTGTTGTACTGTGGCAATTCCATCCTGTACTCCCCAAGAATCTGGCAGAACGGGAGCATGTCATCACCACTGTTGCACCACTTTGGAAGCCGTGTCTGGTTGTTCTCAAAAATCTTGAGCATGTAGGCATCTCGAATCTGTAAGGGCAAAAAGCCATCATAACAAGAGTATAACTTCGCAATGAAGACAAAATGCCCAGACTTTAGCCTAAATACTCACAGTGAACTCGGTTACTTGAATAGAGTCAGCAATAGGACCAAATACTCCAGCTTCCTTGTACATCGCCAGAATAAAAGCAACACAAGTCGTTGATTTTCCATCACTGTATACCCACTCATCTTGTTCTGGAATTGTAAGCAGCTGATCAAAGCTTAATCCACGCCTCTCAGTCTCAGCAAGAATCTCATACAAGTTTAGCTCCTGCCAAGAAAAGATCATCAGAAATCAGACATGTCATGTCCATAAGCACCGCTGCATAGCAGGTTAAGTCAAGAAGATGCACGAGGCAAAATTAAAATGCTTTCAATTAATTTCACCACTGCACAGTCAGAGCCTTACAGTTTGATCAAGAACTTATCTAAAAAAAATAAAATTTGATTCACCTCAGTCTCAAGACGCTTATTCAGAGCCTCGTTCCACATATTTGCAGCATAAGTTGGCTGCACTCTAGTCCACATAGACATGACAGACATCACCTGCATAAAGCCAGCTAATGAGGTGCAAAGTTCACCAATATATCATTGCTTCCATCATTATCTTTATTCATTTCAAAATGAGAGAGAAGATTTTTATATAGTGTTCTTATAAGACCAAATGAAATGAGCAAGAAGTTTCTACTACCAGTCACAATTGTTTATGCAGAAACATTTACATAATGAAAACTTCAAGAATGTGCCATTCTGTTAATTAACTAGTATTGAGTATGATTATATTTAAACACAAAAATCTTAAAAACAAAAGAAAAAGAATATTGTTAATGCATGTGCATACCAAGTGAGCATCAAGAGGCGGTGGGTAGTTGTCAGCTACAGTATCAATCCAACTGAAAATCATGTTATGATAACCATATGGTTTGCCTGACATTTTCCTTGCATACTCCCAAGCAGCAGTAGAATTAAACTTGGCACGAACATCAGGATGTAAGGGTAGCAAAGCTATATGAGGATTGGAATCATCCTTAAGTGCCAATTGCCACCATTCATCCCAGGGGATAACAACTATAACTTCTTCTCCCTGCAACAAAACCCAGAAATTACTTTGAGACAGACTAAATAAAAAGAATGTCACAATTCATATATAGTCAGAATGGTCGAGTACAAAGACACAATCATGCCCTTTAGATACAGGGTCTGCTCCGGCATAACATAAGTACAATATACAACAAAATATTCGGACTCAAACACCTGAACCAGAGACAAAATCTTGACAAGACAATTGGTGACATCAAGCTTTTAAGGGTACTCCTTCATGTAACCGAGAACATAAATTTTGAAGTAGGATTTTAACTAAATAGGGCTTGATATACACTATAAAAAAAAGGAGTGTTTTTCAAGGTAATGCTTCCCTGACAAGTCTAATTTCTTATTAGATTGGAACGATGCTATAAGGTTAAAATTCTGGATTCAGGGATGAAGAACTATGACCTCATTAAGTTAATCAGCTGTGCACTCTAGAGTTGCACAAACAAAACACAGTGGCTTCATTGCCAGATTTCAGATGACGACACCCATGAAAACATTTCTTAATTCTCTAAGATGAATTTAATAAGCGTAGAGGATTCCATTTCTCTCTCTGTCATGATGCCACTTATGTAACCACAAAAGGGTACACATTAGAATGGGTAAAAGTGTTACCAACAGACACACTGTTCTTCCATGAGTCTCCATGGCCTACTATTTCCCTTATTTCTGCCTGTTAAATAAGAATTGTCTTTTGCATACCTTTTCATTCTCATGTCCAGATTCACCCACCCAAAGATTACCCAATTCATCTTTCAAACAAACTGATGTATGACCAGCAAAGGCACCAGTGACCCACTTCTCAAGTGTTTCAAAACCACCCCAACGACCACGGATCTTTGACACAGCTAGGAAATCACCAGAATGAACATCATGTGGATTTATAGTCGCCCTCCATGGCTGAGGACGTCTTTCAAATGTTGCACCCATGTGTTTCTTTAGAAAATTTAGGTTAGCATTCTGGCCCCAAACCGTATTAGAGAATAGTGGCAATACATCAACTAATGAAAGCATCGTCCCAAGCATTCCCGAGGGCATGAGAAATACAGAAATTCCATGCTGCTTTACCTGCTCAATGTTTGATACAAGTTAACTTTACAAGGTATAAGGAGTAAAAAGCAGGTCTTTTCCAATTTAAAACATCCAGAGTGCACATACATATTCCTCTTCAGCATGTTCCTCCCAAGATTCTATTTTCAAAGTATGGTCTCGAGCAGAAAAATAGTAATCCCATGTAATCCTATAAGGGGTTGCAAAAACATACAGATCCATACATGTCCAGCTCTGAGCTTCACCAGTCTGCAGTTACACAATGGATGTGAACAAAATGAGCTAAACATCAAAATTAAGCACATAAATATATCTAATGAAGAATGCACGCACATAAATATATATAACGAAGAATACACAGCAAAACAACACAGTAGACCATACAATAAAAAATGCTAAACTAGCAAAACTTCCAAAGAAAAATACATTTCCTAAACGAGAGAAATCTGGTTAGCATCATATTATGTTGAAAATATAATATAGTGTTCCAGAAAGAAGCACGAAAATTTTCTTGTAAGAAAGGAAGCATAGACCAAAAGCTATTGGAGGCAGAAGGAAGCTATTCCATCTTTTCTTCACTTGGTCTTTACCGAGTTATATGCCATGTGATTTTCACCACAATGTTAACCAAACAATTGCACCTTTCATGTTCGGGAAATTACCATTCTTTTCCAGTTAAAGCAGCTAAGACAATTTATGGATACAACTGCAAGTCCTAACATGATCATGAGATTTTATAGTAGCATAACACAAAAAATCATCTAAATCTTTTCACTTCTCCACTCTCTGGAACAGATTGCACTAGCTTTAGTCTTTTTGTCCCTCAGAGTAAGCCAGCAGCAAGAAAATTATACTCAAGCACCTTCCACTCTCCAAAAAAAAAAAAAAAAGTATAAATCTTTCCCAGTAATTCCACGACTTACTGGTCTTTTAAAAAAAATGAAACTTTTCCAGTGATTCCACCAGTACTAGCTTACAAGTTACTAAACCCAATTACTCAAATACTCTCCTTATCTTGATCCTCAACCTATAGTGCTAACACAGTTTAAAAATTACAGATTCTGCAGAAACATAAGCCACAAATGAAAAAAAAACCAGTAAATCACAAATTTATTCCGTAATTTGTAGATGCACAACATAAAAGAACAGACCGAAAGATAAATAACGGCGCCGCCGATGTTGCGATCGCCAGAGCCGGTGAATTCAACCCGAGCTTTGTTGTCCAAAAAGCAAGCACCTTTCCAGTCAATTGACCCATTATGGGGAGCCAGCGACCCAAGGTAAGACGGCATCAAATCCACGGCACTGTGGATACTGTTCATCACCGGCCATGAAATCTGCCGGGGTAACACTGGAAGAACATCTTTGACCGTAAAGGGCACTTTAAAAGCATCCCCAAACCCTAACCGTAAAATCAATATAAAGCTCACTACCCACAGTTTCTGGTAGTTGATCATGGTTATTGTTGTTCAAATAGATTGAATTTTGAGTGGAATTTTGTTAAATTAATCGCGAAAATTCGGGATTTGAATCATTGGGAGTGGAATTTGGCGGATTAGGGATTTAATTGGGGATTGATTTAATAGTTTCAGCAAAAAGAATCTTCTTCCTAGGCGTTGTCGGAGAAGACTGATAAATATTGTCATTCTTTGTTAAATTAATTTTTCTTTTACTTTTCGTCCTGGGGCGTGGGGAGTTTGCTGTCCTAATCATTGGCCCTCTTTGGCATGTGATTTTTTCATGTGTTTGTATAAATTTTTACTGTAATTTATTTATTGTAGAATTTGTAAGAAAATTATTTGATGTGTAGCAAGTAGCAACTATTTGAGTTTAATTTCCTTTCTCAATTATTTTGTTTGAAAAAAAAAAGATTTTTTTTTTGTGATTGATGTTACTAGTGTAAATTAGGATTCTTTAAAGTCAATTAAGAGGTTGTCAGGAAAAGGGTTAAAAAAAAAAGAGAGTCAATTTAGGAATTGAAAATTGAATCATCATGAACCTTTTCCTGAATATTATCACATGTATCACCATCATCCGTAATGGACGGATATAACTAATGCAATCCATATTGTGGTTCATTTACCGAGTTAGGATAATTTCAGAAGCTTCCTCTAAAGTTTTTGACAATTTCAGTAACCTCCCCTAAAATTTGAAAAATTATAAAAACCTCTCCTAAAGTTAAGGCCTTTTTATAACAAAATTAGTCCAATTAGAAAAAGTACTTTAAAAAGAAAGATGAAACTTTTATTTCATAAATATTCCATATATATGTATATTAATTATATTAGTAAATGAATAAAAATAATTAATACGCACATTTCACTATTCAAAAAGTTCACATTTAATAAATTAAACAGCACAAATAAGCAACAAAACTACACTAATGATCATAAGATTTAACAAAACAAACTGATCATCTCTTTTGACATGATGGTTTAATCTGTTACAACTTTTCTAAAATTAAGAAAACTTTTTTCTGAAGTCGCTTGCGAATTGGAATTTGTGAAACATGATACTATATTCCAATTGAAATAGAAACATTTGGCTAGTAAAATAGCAGTAGTGTTTTGGGGCCAAAAAAAAAAAGTGCAGGATAAATCATGTGCTTGATTTATTGTAACTGAATACTTATGCGATAAACATCATAGGAAGGACTCCTCTCAAAGGAGCTTGTGGTAAAAGTTTCTGCTATGAATTAGCAGTTGTAAATTTAAATTCTCCTACCTCATTTTTGTTTCTTAAATCTCACTCTCCTCTCCCATTACAAAAAATTAATAAATAACTCTAGAATCAGCTTAAATTCAAACTAATTATCTGAGAGCATTTTCTCTATTCTTTTACAATAATGCACTGCTTATTAGTTATCATCTCATTTTTAGGTAATGACTTGAGAGAAGGGGTCTTTGAGGTATGGACCTTCGGGGAAGGGGCCTCTGGAGAAGTAGGCTTTGGTGGATGGGTCTTGAAAGAAGGGCGTCTTTGGTGGATGTGACTTAGGAGACTTGGGCGATTCGGGTGGAATGGTCTTGGGAGCTGGGGCCTTTTGGTGGACCTTTGGAGGGTGGGAGGGAGGATGGTGTTTTGGTGCTTTTGGATGATGTTTGTGATGGGGATAAGGGGGATGGGCATGAAGCTGGTGGTGGGGATGAGAGGGACGGGGAGGATGATGTTTGGATTTGGGTTTGAGTTTGTGTTCGGGCTTGGGAGGTGTAGCCTTAGCAGGTTGGATAGGCTTTAGTATTGGCAGGCGTGTGCGAATTCTCATCGTGCTCAGCTGCTGGGACTACCCCAGTTACGTCCAATCATGGACATTGTGGTGCTGAGGGTGGAATTGATTTTGTGGAAATGGGTCTTCGTCAGAAGCCGAATGCGGAGCCAATTTGGAAAATCCAGGCTCGAAGGAAACTGCATGAAGCTGCGAGGATGAAGCCACCGTGAAGTCAGTTTACCCATGTAATGTTGTAGCTTCGATGTTCAACTTAGTTTTAGGCTTTACCCTGAAGACAAATTGACATTGAGATGGTTCGATTTATACGTTCCCAACTGCAAAGTGCCTCAGCATCTTAGTTACCTTTGCACTAAATCCTGTTGTCTTGTCTTTAACAGTTACATTTAATTGATGTAATTAATTTGTTGCTTTATTGTCTCGTCTCTGGCACTTCAGCCATAACATTTCCAAATAAAAAGTGCAACGTATTTAGCCCTTCTCAAAAATAATAACAATAATAAAAGAGGCAAAAAAAAAAATATTTTTGTGGTATTTCAAGTAGGGTAATTAGTCCATGACGATGAGGTTTTTCTACCGTGAATTTTTATAAAACGTAGTAATTCCAATTTCAATTTTATCAACTTTCATGCAAAACCATACACAGACGTCAAAACTTGATGTAGCTTCTACTTTGTGTTTTGTTCAGCCATTCAGGACCAAATTGCTATCCGCAAATGGAATCATATCTTCTTCTCTTTTGCTGACTGAGAAAATAAATCATATATAAGTTTTTAACGCGTTTTTCAGATGCTTTTTGATTCTAATAGTTGTTCAAGTTTTCAAATAATATTGCTAAACATTAATTTATTATATGGCAGGGTGTTGACCTTTGACATGTCAAACGTGTTATTTTTCAACAAGTCAAAACCTGGAAAATCATTAATTTAATTTCTGTCTCCACTAATTAAGTGAAGAATACAACGAAAGACATGAATGAACCAGTGGCGGACCAAATGTTTTTGTAACCCGATTGCCAAGTCTTTTTTTTTTTTCTTTACAACATGAATAATGCATTTACATATTAGTTTCATCTTATATACAATAATCTTGGAACTTAAGCATAGGCCACCAGTTGATGAGAATTGGGAGAGAGGAGAGTTGAACTCCACCTTCTAGGCTTGACAGAGTCAACGTAGTTCTTCTAATTAAGTGATTCTAGAGTTAGATGGTTATGTGTCGATTGATTACATTGCTGGGAAATTCTGTCATCCTTTTGGGTATAATACCCGTGATTATAATAATTTAATACCCGCATCATCTAATAATTTAAACTTTTAAACTGTCAAAGATCTGATATTTCTTTTTGTACATTTAAACACGATATATTGATACGTAACGATATGATACTCGAAAAAGTATTGTAGAACTCCCCTACTTTACCACCTTGGTATAACTAAAATTGTTGGACATTACTAAAGTATATTTTCATGCAAAATACATTGTGTGACCATAATAATAAACTCAGACATAAATCTTAGGAAGTAGAAAAATATGATATAATTTGCTAATCGGTCCTATCGTGTAAACTTTAATTGGCCAGTATTACTATAAACTGAGCTTTTTTGTTTAATGACAGTCACATGCCATTGAATTGAAGCAGTTGGAATTAGGTTCTCAATCGAATCGGCCCATACACCTTCATAATCAATATAATGTTCATCAGGACATTCAAATCAGATTGCTTTTATACAACTTCATAACTCAACTACATTCTCCCTCCATTTGAAAATTTCTCATCCCTGTTATACATAATTCATAGCATTACTGTTATAGCCAGCCAGCAGATCGCTCTATAAACTGAGCATTATTGACTTTGATATCAAATGCAATGATCAAGCCGCGACGAACAATGAACTCTATTTTGTGGCCTTCAAATTTTTACACATCTCCTTTAATTAACAATAAATAGGAGTCACAAAGTGCTTTCTTCCATTTAGTAAAAGTAAAATTAGGCATAGAAATGACTTAAACTGATTGAAGTTAATATATGTGATTTATGCGATTTTTAAATGGTAGATCATGTGTATTAGCGATCTAATTGTTTGGACAGTGAACTTTTTCCCAAAAGATTTTTCTAACGAGCACGTCAGGAGCATTTACTAAGACACTAAATTTATTATGTGAATACACGTACTCATAATTATCTTGAAAAGGGATTTGACTAATGAGTGCCCTATAACATTTTCAATATAAAAAACTCCCTTATTTGGTATGCTTGTGCCAATAATAATGTTCTCCGTCCAATAAAATACCATAAAATGTAATCCTTGGATTTAATTATTAATAGTATGTCTATTAAATTGTACGAATCCTTAGTTCTGATAGAGTTAACGATAGAATTAGACGAAGTGGTCTAAAATTCGCATCTTTGATAATTTAGTAGATAAAAATACATTATTAATAATTAAACAGCCAAATTTTTTGATTATTGAAAAAGTTTAGTTACTAGTCGAATAATTTGTTCTTTTAAAATTAACCTCTCATGTGAAAGTGGTGTACTGCTATAGTACTAAACAGTAAAGAAGGGCACGTGGCAGGCAAAGTGGCAATTGTGAAGAAAAGCTGCAAAACGAGCAGTGAGATTAGCACTGAATTAAAGAGCACAACGAACGCCAAGAATTTCAATTTGGGCGATCTCATCTCGTCTGACCACGCCAAAGAAAGGAGGAAAAAAGGAAGGAAAAAATCAATCTTGGGAAACACAAATCGCAGCCTGCCCCATCACCTCAACCCCCCCAAAACACCCGATCTCATGAGATTTGATTTTGTATTTGTCCGAGATATTAAAATCGCAGCCACAGTCCAACGCCCCTTAAATTAAAAAGGAGATTTGTCGTGTGGCTGTGGCCCCGCCTCAAGATTTCCTTGCCCTCCCCAAATCTCTTCCTTCTTTATTACCCACCTTCGCCTTCTGTCCTCCTCCTCCTCCTCCTCCACAGATATATCTCACTATTTAATTTAATAAATAAATTCACCCACCGATTCTAACTTCACAGATACAACTCCACTAGCTCCACGCCGCGGTTCTTTTTTATTTTCCACACCCAGATTTGCCATCATGGAGATCAAGCCAGCATTAACAATCAAACCTTGATCTTCTTATATATTAAAAAAATTGTCTTCTGCACGGATTGCTGTTTATGATTTTCTAGCTTTTTTAGATACGGAAATGGCACTAATTTATGTTATAATAATAAAAAAAATCTTATTTGAGCTTTCAATTCTCAAAACAGATTTAGCCCTTATTTAATAATCTAATTAAGTAATTAATATTTTAATATGCCCATACGCATTTGATAACAAAAAAATAAAACATATAAATTAATGGTTGCTCATTCTTACTGAACAGTATACTAGTATTGTTTAATGTAACGTATGAGGTGAAAAAAAAAAGGTTTTGACAACTTTTTTAGGAATAAAAATGCGACATAATTTATCACATTTTTGGCTGCTCATTCTTACTGAACAGTATACCAGTATTGTTTAATGGTTGCACCAATTTAAGTCGATTTTCTTAGTTAAATAAATGGACAGAAGCAATTTCTTGTGAATCGCAGTAAAGCGAGCGTGTAGAAGAAGACCACTGGTGGTCAGTCAGCAGGATGACTCCTGACGAATTGTTCCCTCGTTGACTGGGATCTCGTGCTTGTGCAACACGTTTTTAATATTCTAAACACTCAAAGATATTAAACATAAAAAATCTGCAGAGTCCAAGCAGGCAATTTTCTTTATTTCTTTTTTCACTTCTTGTCATGGTTCAAAAATTACTTAATCAGAGGGCAACTGGAGAAACGAAACTTATGCCAACAGTTGTGCTAGCCAGGACGACAGACCAAAATTTATTATTATTTTTTTAAATCATCACTTAATTAGTGATTTGTGAACATTGTTGTTTTATGTGCCTAATTTTCATTGGATTGAACAAAGCAGTTATTTATGTTAATAAAGTGACAGCTCTAATAATTATCGTTGACATTATTCAAAAGGTTCGCTTCCAACCAGACAAGAAAAAGAAAAAATGACGCATGAAACCTTTTTTTTTTTTCTTTTTTGGCGAGCAAAGCGTGAAACGAGTCAAAACATGTTATTTCTTTTTGTTTTGTTCCTCACTTTTACACCTTCCTTTCTTTATTTTCTTCATTTTTTAAAATTTTCTACGAAGCACTTATCATACTAATACAAGTATTAAAAGATAATTGATGAATTTTAGGCCCATTAACAACAACAATAAATCAATCAGTATTGAACTTGATATTTTGGTTGTTAAAAGAAAACTTTCAATTGTAGACATAAAAAGTAGACATTTGCTAGGATGCAGAAATGTGATGAGTAAGAATTGCACCAATCCATGCAGATACGGTTCTTAGCTGCTGCTGGCAATTCAATCGTTTAGAAATTTATGGCCTTGTTAGTAAGCAAATTTTTGGTTAATTTTGTCTGGTACAAGTTTTTTAACAACTCTAACTACAGTAATTTCAAAAAATTTATCAAAAATTTTAAACTATACACTTTAAAATATCTAAAAATTTATACATTTCAAAAATTTTTTCTACAACTTCTATAATAAAATACAGCAAAATTTTAAACAAATATCCAAAAAACTCACTTATAGCCTATATATTGCTACTTCAAAGCCATAGATATAAAGTCATGATACCAATAATCTCTTTGCTTTATTTGGGAAGCAATTTATTCTTTATTCTCCATCGAAATTGACAAGGACGATTCGCAAGCTTATAGCGTGATTGTTTTTTCACCATCACAGGACTCTGCCATGACGCAGAAGTACAAGCATCAATCTTTAAAAGCTTTCCCACTTCCTTGGCGATCCACTTTTTTGAACGACCCAATGGTTAAAAAGTTAAAAAGTGCATTTCCTCATTTTTAATTACTTGTTAACCTTTCTTGATCGCGAGGGACGACGTTGTTTGGTGGTAATTGGTCTACTGAAATACCCTATGAAAGCGAGAAACAAAGACAAATATTGGAATAAAATACCTGTGACTTTTTGGCGCTGGACAAAGCATCATCATGCACCAAAGTCGTTTCCCGAATACAGCAAATGCATCTTTTGCTGTGGGCAAACAGATTCTGCGTTAACCTCTTGAACAGATTCTCTCCTCTACTGTACCTTAATAAAATGATGATAGGAGTAATAGCTGTTCCGTCGAGACAAATAAATATTAATTACTCCTACATAAATAAACAAAACAGATTCAATCAAGAAAGCAATAAAAAGACAAACCTAGGAATACAAAAAGGGAGACAGTTGGAAAAAAGTTCTTTTCTACAATAGGAAATTCGTCTTTGGTTGTGGAATCTCATTGATCAAATTATTCTGCACAGAAAAAAAAAAAAAAATTTCGGTGCATGGGTAATGCATTATCTGATTTAAGAAAAATTGAATCCATTATCCTGCTTATGTTGATAGGCGTATAATTCCATTTTTGCAGCTTTCATAAAAAGTATAAGATCAGCCTATTTTGAACACGTGCATTTGTAAACTAAAATCTACATAGTCAATGCGTAACAAATATTATTTTTATTTGTAATTTTGGAAATTAGCATGCTCAAGTGGAGATGAGCTATGGCTAACTAAAATGGCTTTTGTTGAGATCTGAATGTTGTTAAAATTTATGTGAGGATCCGAGTGTGTTTGGATAGTTAATTATTTGAGATAATTTTGAAAAAAATATATATTATAGTACTTTTTTGATGTGATGTATGCGAGATAAAAAGGTGATTAAAAAACATGTTGATGATGCAAGCAAATCAATGCGTGTAAATAAAGTATAAATAATGTACATTCCAAACACATAAAAAGATGGTTAAAAATATGTTTATAATATAAACAAAATATTTTCTGCAAAAAAAAAAAAAAAGAGACTACTGTGCATCTTTTTTTCTTTTTTTTTTTGGATAATAGACTACACTACTTTTCCAATTTTCACACGCCTGGACTCCGTAAACGTGTTTACAACAGTAGTCTGTCTTGTGTGTTTTTCTACTTTTCTCACTTCTTGATTTGACGGTCCAATTCTCGAGGTTGACCCCAGGTCAAACCCAATTCACTACAGAACTTTCCGCACGAATACCAAGTCGTCATAAAACAATTAAAATCAAATTAGCCTCTTGGTGTTCTACTCTTTCTTTAAGATCTTCATGGGATATTGACAAATTGTTCCAGAATCTGATTTGAATAAGATAGGGGACAAAATTTTCTTCCATCCTAAATCTTTTTTGAAATTTGTAGTTGGGGTAAGTATTTCCAAGAAATGAAACCAATATGAAGATTATCTCCACACGTCCTTGTGGTGGGCTAAGTTCAAAGAATTGGCCGTCATAAATCCCAGCTTCAAATAGCTGGTTAGCATTTTCTTTTTTGGTGTCTGTCACAAAGGCAAACCATACTTGAAAGGGATCCTAAAGATTTTCATATCACTTGGGGTCGTGGGCTATGCCCATTGAATTGATGCTCAAAGTTGCATTCTGATACGCTGCCCAAAAGGGGGAAAAAAAATAGCAAATAGGATGGCTTCTATATATTTTTTATAGTCCACCTCACGGTGACCAATGGACACTGATTAAGATTTGATTTGATGTATTTAATGTAAAAAGATAATTGAAAAAATATTTTCTTGAAAACATATAAAAATATTTTCTTAAAAAATAGCAATCCCTTTTAGGAAAGCATCTAAATATAAGGAGTTTATTAATTATAATTGTGTGTATTGATATGGTAAGTTAAGTATGATTTAGTTGTGTTAGCGAATATTCAATAGACACCGTCAAAAAAAGTTTGGAAATTAATAAGTGTCAAATTATATTCAGACTTGTGATTAGATCGAATCGAAAATAAATCGAGGAAGCTCTTATTAAACCTAACATGGATCCACGTACTTTCCACCCTCTACATAAAAGCAAATAGTACGAAAGATTTATTACGAAGAAGATGACACACGTCATTTTGTTAATTGTTACCATGTAATGACCCAGTTTTCCTTGCCTTCCAATCAATTTGTGGTCATCAAGATCTCACGAGAATAGATAAAATCTCAATTTCTCATAGTACCATGCCACATAGTATCTTGATATGGGAGATCAAATCATATCAAGCTCCCCAAAGTGGATATCAGAATCTGAGCCGTATGTCTTACTAAATATTAAAAGTAGATTTTCCCAGATTTGATTTTGAACTGTCTTCGCCACACAGTCATATATTCATATACCAAGAAAGTGACCCGAATCATATTTGATTCAGACAACAAAATATTTGACATTTCATTAACAAATACTCCACCCCCCATCATCAGACCTCTTCATGTGGAGTATATAACTTATGAGCTTCGCCAACTCCACCGAATCAAATTCAACAACACTCTTTACTTCTGCCTCTCTCATTCTCTTTTTTCTGACCTTTTTGGTGGCTTATCTCATCTGGGCTCTGAGCAATATGGCTAGAAATGGAGTTTTCTCTAGGCGAAGAAGGCCTGAAAGGATGGAGGAAGCTGGTGATTTGTCGGTTACTTCGTTAGGATCACATGAAGTTCATGTTCTTGCTGTTGATGATAGCCTTGTTGATAGAAAAGTTATTGAAAAGTTGCTCAAGACTACATCTTGCAAAGGTACAATCTTTACCAGTATAAAACTCTGGCACCCGACTATCTCTGTTTTCTTGAGGGATAGATTTAAGGATTTCTATAGTTTAAAATCTTAATGAGGTGTTTTGGAAATTGTAAACAGTTACAGCTGTGGATAGTGGGAGGAGAGCTCTGCAATTTCTGGGATTGGATGAGGAGAAGAGTTCCGTTGGATTTGATGTAAGCAAGATCAGTGTTTTTTTTTTTTTTGGTGGCAGATATGAGGTGGATATTTTATTTTATCCCTAAATGCTTGGTTTGCTGATTCGTTTAGCTTGATTTGATTATAGGGGTTGAAGGTGGATCTGATAATCACAGACTATTGTATGCCTGGGATGACTGGCTATGAGCTGCTCAAAAAAATCAAGGTATATATTCGCATCCCTATCTTTCTGATTTCCGTTGTTCTCTTTTTTTCTTCCTTCTTTTATAAAGCTTTGTATAAATGTAATTACCTGCGTCAATAGGCTCATATTTTTCGATTTTGTGAACAGGGTTCTTCTACTTTCAGAGAAATTCCTGTTGTGATCATGTCATCCGAAAATGTTTTGGCGCGAATTGACAGGTACTTTCACGTTTCTACCTGTGAATTTAACCAATTTTGAAAAGGGAGTTGTCAAATGTTGATCTGATTAGCAAGTACGAAATCAATCTTGATTTTGCCCAAATCATATACATATATATGAACACAATAAAACCGATAACTTGATTGCATGCTGATGGTTAAAGTGGCAGAGTAGAAATATGGCCTGCTTTATTGGTATCTCTGAACCATATGCGGTTTCTTGACTTTGAATATCATGTTCTTTTAGGTGAAAGTTGTGCCGGCTTATTCATGTTGGAAATAAACAAATAAGCGGTTTGCATTTGTCATCTAGACTTAAAAAAGTAACTTTTTCGTGTGCTGGTTGGAATGAGTTCGCATTAAAATAGAACTGTACAAGAATCATATCTACAGATACACCTCTTTTAAAGATTGCCTTTGTTATTTAATTAGGCGATGGTAATAATTTATCTGACTTGAATTGTGTAATACTAGCAGGGATCATTTTTTTTTTTTGGGGCAGCTAATAAATCTCCTTAATGTGACTGAGATTAATCAATGACAACCACTTTTTTCCCACAGTGTCATATTAAATTGCATCTCTTAAAATGATGAAATACTAGTTGAATAGGAAATCATTTCCCTACATCTCTTGGTCCAGTTGTGGAAACAAAGAGACATGATTGGTGGGGTGATGTAAAATAACATGTCATTGGGGTCAGTGGTGTCCAACTAATCAATAAATTGGAATGTCTAGAATTTGATAGGGCTTGGGACCTCCTTGCTTGGTTGGGTTTGGGTTGGTATTGGAATTTTGCCTAATCAAGAATTTTCTTTTCATTGTTTGTCCTTTTCTCTGGTTTTGAGAGTCACGAACAGAAATTCCTAGACAATTCCATAGAATCATCACCATGAAGTCTTAAGAAAGTCAAGGGATGTCCTTACCTGTTTATTTTTTTCTGTTTAAGGTCCATAATTCGCTAAGAAAAAGTCAAAAACTACTAAGAGAAATGAATAACTGAGCCTGATTTTCCTTTCATTTTGAGTTGCCATTCTCTGTTGGCTGAAGTTTAGCTGCTATTTGATGACAGATGTTTGGAAGAAGGCGCTGAAGATTTCATAGTAAAGCCAGTTAAATTAGCCGATGTCAAGCGTTTGAAGGATTACATGTTTGGAGAGGATGGAATTCTTAAACAAAAAGGAGGGTTTGGCAAGAGAAAATTGCAAGAGACTTGTGTTGATGATCCGTTATCATCCTCACCATCCCCATCCCCGCTATCTGATCTCTCATCAACTCCCTCACCAACACAAACTTCCACTTCCTCACCATCATCGCCCATATCATCCTTGCTGTTGCCTTCAGCAGATTCATCGCCGACTTGCTCGCCTGTAAGGCTTGATTCCCCAACAAGGAGGCTTAAAATGAGCAACACCGACTGCTAATAGCTGATAGCTGATAGCAGCGCAAAAGAACTTTAAAAAAAAAAATTATTTTTTTGATTTCTTTTTACCCTAGGCAAGCTGGAGGCGCATGGTTTACTACAAGTTTTTCTCTGTTTTCTGTTGGCTTTTGCCATTTTTTGGGCCTAATCGGCAAAGCCTACCCGCACCCTTTGCTTGTAGATTTCTATTGGCTTGCCATACTCTTTTCGGCCTCGTTAATTCTATTAATCATGTTAATACTGATTAAATTCTAGCAACCTAATCTACGTGTTAGGACATCTTCCTAATTATTAACTTTTTTTGTGATTAGCAATTATCATGTTGTTTTGTGTGGTTGCAAAAATGTAATTTTACCCATACACAGCCATTCAGGCTTCAATTACAGATGTTAGTCAGAATGATATGTTGGCATTATGAGAATGATATGATTCGGATACGATTTTATTTCATGTCAATTCTTGTCTGCTAAAAGGAGCATGGGATTAGGATTTTGAGCTGGACAAATATGTGTTGATGTGTTCCCTTTTTCTTCTCAGCATTTGGGTGGGTGTGAGGTTGTGGGGTTCCCTGGATTCAGCTGCTGTTTCTGTCCCGTCCACTTGTTCTCATGGGATTTTGTAAGATGCCTTTGTTTATGTTTCCCTTTGGTGTCACAAACTCTTACATTGGATTCATCCATCATCAATTCGGCAAATCTATCTGCCCCCTCTGCCTAACAATAACTGCATTTGCGCTACCATCATCGAAATTCCATAGCTTGGGATAGGTTTTTTACTAACTAACAAACTAGTGTATTAGTATGAACAATTTGACCCGCTGGAACTGTTACTTGAAGGCTTCTTGAATGGTCTTTATCAATGAAAGAACCCAGAAACAAAGAAATCTCCTTGGGATGGTGGTTTCTTGAAAAGGGGAAGTGGCTTAGTTGGAAATATGCACAAATTGGTTTGGGTTGAAATGATCGGTTTCTAGAATGGCGTTTGTGGACCTTCGGCTGCCCGGTTTGTTTGGTGAGTTTGGATTCTAGAAGAGGGATTGGTGGTTGGTTATGTATTGTTTTTCCACGGAGGTGACGAGAAATTTGGACTTTTTTTTATTATTATTTTTACGTTCTCACTCCCCAAATATTAGGCACATAATTCAAATTCTCAATGCGACCGGAGACAAGACGACTCTGAGAGTCATCTCTAGCTAAAAATTCTTGAAACTTAGCATCCCACAATAATTTTTTTTATTTATTTATAAAAGTGACAATTTTATTCCAATTGCAGCAAGTATATCAAACATGACACAAAATACATAAATTTGACAATCAACGATACAACAGATCTAAAAAATTAAATTTGATTATGATATTGAAATTTCAGGAGTATCTTCCAACCTAATAATTTCCAATCAAATAAATTTGTGTGCATGTCATTTGATAAAAATTGCTTCAAATCAAAGAAAAAAATTTATATTTGACTCCCAAATTTAGTTTTTGAAATTTATCAAAATTTTTATTTCACCCTTCTAAAAAAAAAATACTCTCATAAGAATATTTTAGGAGAAAATAAAACTCCCACTAAAAAAAAAATTAAGGGAGATGACTAGGACTCGTGTGAGAGAATTTATTCAAACAAAGAAAATAAATATAAGGGGATAATTATAGGAAAAGGCTCCCTCTCATTAGAAATGATTAATAATCTGCTCTCTCCCATAGGAGAGTTTTATGAATTTTAGATGGTAGAGTTTTAGAGAAAAGGAAGAAAGAATGAACTTTGGAGAGAAGGAAGAGAATAGTTGCCACAGATTTTACCGTAGTGTCTAAGTTGAAATTTTTCTAGCAACAGTAGTATTGCTACTTGCGCTAAATGTTAGAAGCGGATAAAAGCCAAGCCACTTTAAATAGTAAAACTGTTAAATAGACTTAATTGGGACCTCAAAGGGACCTAGAGTAAAAGGCTTTGTCCCTTTCGTTTATTTAATTAATTATTTTTTTTTGTTTTTAATTCACTATCCCATTAGTTTAGCTTTCACAATTTCTTTTTTAATTCGGGTGAAAGAGCCATCATAATTTTTAGGGATAATTTCAGAAACCTCCCCTGAGGTTTATGACATTTACACTGACCTCCCCTGTGGTTTGAACAATTACACTGACCCCCCCTGAGGTTACTAATCCTTTGCAAATTTAGTTCAAACGATTAAAATATTGTTTTAGAGAGTGAAATTAGAATTTTGTACCAAATTTGCCCTTTGTACTACATGTCCAATGAATGTCAAAGTACTACAAATCAATTAATAATTAATAAACTTTAAGGAGTATAGTTTATAGGCAAATACACATTACCTATTTAAAGTACCGGTTCTTTACGGGTATTTTACTTTCAAACATTTAATTTATGATAAATATATCAATGTTTGCAAGTAAAATTCAAAAAATGTTACAATAATATTCTTGCAAAAAGGAAATCGTTAGGTTATTTATTTAATATAAATTAAATATTTTATTTTTAAAAATGGCCCATAAAGTATTAATTCTTTATGACTTTCATCCATTACATGAGTAAAGTATTGGCTCTTTATGGACATTTTATTCTGAATCATTTAATTTATGTTAAATACATAAATATTTGTAACTAAAATTGAAAAAATGTTATATTAATATTTTTACGGAAGAAAGATTGGTAGGTTTTGTATTTAACAAAAATTAAATATTTGAAAGCAAATACTAATCTGTATTTGAGCGTAAATATTTGAAATTCAAAAAATGTTACAGTAATATTCTTGCAAAAAGGAAATCGATAGGTTATTTATTTAATATAAATTAAATATTTTTTTTTAAAAAAAGGCTCATAAAGTATTAATTCTTTATGGCTTTTATCCATTACATGAGTAAAGTATTGGCTCTTTATGGACATTTTATTATGAATCATTTAATTTATATTAAATACATAAATGTTTGGAACTAAAATTCAAAAAGTGTTATATTAATATTTTTACGGAAGAGAGATTGGTAGATTTTGTATTTAACAAAAATTAAATATTTGAAAGTAAATACAAATCTGTATTTGAGCGTAAATATTTGAAAGTAAAATTTTCGTAAAGAGTCGGTACTTTAAATAGGTAATGCGTATTTGCCTATAAACTATACTCCTTAAAGTTTATTAATTATTAATTGATTTGTAGTATTTTGTCATTCATTGGACATGTAGTACAAAGGGCAAATTTGGTACAAAATTCTAATTTCACTCCCTAAAATAATATTTTAATCGTTTGGACTAAATTTGCAAAGGATTAGTAACCTCAGGGGAGGTTATTGTAATTGTTCAAACCACAGGGGAGGTCAGTGTAAATATCATAAACCTCAGGGGAGGTTTCTTAGGTCACGTTATTTATACGTTATGCACGTCTTAGGTCAATAATGGCACAACCGTTGACCCCAATAAAGAAAAATGGATTCAACGGCATGATTCGTCAGTTGTCATCCGGATCCATGGCATACTGCATCACTGCTGTCTAATTTAATTTTAAAAAATTATTTGGATCACTTTAATTTCGATGAGAAAGAACAAGATGAACAATTTCTGTCATTGGGTTTGAAGGAGGACTTTCCAAAACTACTGGCTTCTGAAAAAAGAAAAAGAGAAGAAATTGAAGTGTTTCTAGAAAACAAAAGGAGTCTAAACAGCTTCCTTCGAACTGCAATGTGCAAGAGTATCCGTTTATTTTTCTTCGGCCCACCCCAAAAAAACCTTCCCAAAAAAAAAACCTACCCCAACCACACACACACACTGAAAAAATTTGAGTGTGTTTGGACTGTAAATTATTTGAGATAATTTTGTGAAAAAATACTGTAGCACTTTTTTAATATGATGTATATAACATAAAAAGGCGTTTGAAAAATATGTTGATGATGCAAACAAATCAGTGTGTGTAAATAACGTATAAATAAAGTGAAATAATTGACAATTCAAAAATTGTTTGGAGAGAAGATTGTAATGTAATGTCACCTCATTTCACAATACTTTTAACCATTAAAAAAAGGGATAATTTTAGAAACCTCTCTAAGGTTTTCAACAATTTCACTCGATTTCTTTAAAATTTACATAATTGCAAGGACCTCCTTTGGTATGATAAAAAAACAATGATGCCCTTCATTAATTGTCAACTCAATGAAATACTCTATAAAAAATTAAAACTTTTTTATATCTATTATCAACAAATAATTCAAACTATAGTTTTTTTATTTAACTTTCTGTTCTCTTCCTCCTACATCTATTTTTCTTCCAAACTCATTTATACCAAATATGTATTGCCGCTACTAACAAATTATCACACATATCATCCATCAGTGCTTACCTATCTTGTTGTCTATTTCTAATTTTCTCTTTTTCATTATTATTAAATAGTTTCTTTGTACCCACTTTTGTTTCCAATTTTTGATAGACATTAGCAAATTAAAATTGTCAAATGACAAGTTGAGTGATGATTTCATTATCAAATTAGATGGAGATGAAGATAGCGGCAGTGATAAAGAAATAAAAATTTAAAGATAAGAATTAGAATAGAGACTAAACAAAATTTATATTATTAGGGTTGTTATGAAAAAAATGCTCCTTGTATATTTATAATTGCATTGTATTTCTATCTTTGATTTGAAATTATTCGTGATGTTTCTCTTATAGAGAGAATTTGATTGATTTTGACCTCTGTGCGAATGAAATTATATTGAATTTTGATATTAGTAGTGGTGGTTTAGACTATTTTGTATTAGGGTGAGTGGTGCGGGGTTCGTGATTTTGATTCCCCATTCCAACTACAGAATTACAAACCAAACACTCCATAAGTATTCGTCCTTTCTGCACGAGATTAATTCGCACTCTTGCCTATGTTCTTTCTAAAAAATTTTCTCACCCTTTAGATTAGTTGTATGTGTAGTAGGATCTGATCATCTCATTTCTGTTACTTTCAACACCAAATGAAGAAAGATAAAAGAATACCTGACCGTCGTACTTGGACTGAGGCCACCGGACGCCAGCATCATAACCACACAAATCTGAGTACGAACAAAAGGTAGAAGACAATGCACCAAATTTTCATTAGCAGTTAGCACAACGGTTTTGGAAAGAAATTACAGCTTCCAGAATGTGAACAGATAGGTGAAAAAGTGGAAATTACAAATATCCTTCTCATTAATCATCATGACATGTTTGACAGAAGGGAAAGAATTATGAGGACTGCTGCTGACTTTTCATATCATGACTCATTATTGAACGTTGGGACAACGGATCTATGCCTCAGCCTCGCCAACTCATTTCAGAGCCACAGGGAATGGGAATCGGGAGGAAGCCGGCGACGAAGTCTGGGTCAATCGGTAGCACCAGTGCCTATCGCCTGAGCGGTTTGACGGTTTACTTTGGTCCATCGACACAAACGGGTGACGGTGATAGGTACGTCATCAATTTATTACTCCCAACCACCTCACAAAAGAGTAGATTTCATTCAAGTCCATAGCTAATATAAGTAAGGTGTAAGGTCGTCTTTTTCAACGGCCTCCTACCCAAAATTTAGTCAGTCTACTGACCAAATATCGTGGCCTACCTTTGGTCTTCTGCATTAAAGCACTTAGGTGAACCACTTTCTTCCTCTTTTCAACACAATTCTTGCACAATTTTCCAAAAATATATGTATGTTAATTCCTGATTTCACCCTTTTTCAGGTGGTGAAGGGGATTTGTGCAGATCATGGCACTAATTTCTTATTTGCGTTCATTAGAAGTTTCTTTTGTACTACGAAAATATTCTTCTGCTTCTTCGGACATAATAATACCTACTAACACTCTCTTGGCATTTTCGTTAATGAACAGAAGAAGCTTGCAAACTTTTACCCAGATGGCTGTTTCGATTACAGGTTATCATGCACTTTCTCCGTCCCATTTTAATAATCCTGTTTTTCTATTTCGTCTGTCTCAAATTATAATCCACTTTCTAATTGAAAAAATATAATTATCTTTTAATTTTTTTTAGAGTACCCTTATGATTCAACGTAGGTTGTCATTAATATAAATTACTTTATTTAATATAGCAGTAAGTTATTATTAGCATAAACTACCTTATATTTAATATAATACAGGAGTATTAGTTTCGATAGTACAATCTTGGTTCTGACTTTTCCAATATAACGTGTAGGATATCGCAACCCCTTCTTGTTTCCAGACACAAACTAATGATTTTACTTTTGACGCAACCTTGGTTCTGACTTTTATCGAAATTTACGTGTAAGATATCGTAATCCCTTCTCGTTTCCACACACAAAATAATGAAAATGATAGTAAGTGATAAACCAGTCAGGTCACATACAATTCGACAAGGCAAAGTGCGAAAGTCGTAGTCGTTCGAAAATTCTCCAAATTGGAATCAATCTAGGCCGGGACAGTGTAACAGACACATCTACCGTCCCCCCAGCTGCATAAATTTTCAAAATTTGGATTAATCAACACATGCCAAGTTCCTTAATTATCAAGATTCCCTTTAATACACAGTCATTAGTTAATTCCGTGATTGATTTTGTCATCTAGTGGGAGCATATTAGTCATTTCACTGCAGGGAAGAAGGGAAAAAAATCCCGGGAAGTCTTAAAATACCGGAAACGCCAACCACTCTCCTTTGAAAGCGTCATCTAAACCAAAAAGCCACACACGGTCCACGACACGGGAGGCATTTACAGTATTCAGCAATGCCCGAATTTAACCAAAATCTCCATTCGAACTCATTCGAGCTCTGTTCAATTTGGTTCAAGACATCACATTCATGGCCGCAACTCTTTGTCCATCAAAAATTCTTTATTCATTCTTGCTCATCATCCTTTCTTCCATCCCTCAATCTTCATCCCAATCTGCTTCTCCTCAGAACTTAGAGACTTTCTTTCCATTTCCTCTTACACCGCCACAAAATCAGCCGGTTTTGCCACCGCCCAGTCCGACCAGCCCGGTATCACCGCCGCCGCTGCTTCCACAGCCTCTACCAGCAAGCTCACCATCAACATCCAAGAAGACAGTTGGAGCTGCAGTAGGCATAACGGCAGCAAGCACTTTGGTTTTATCAGGGCTGCTCTTCTTTTTATTCCTTCGATACTCGAGGCGTAAGAAGGATGAAACTACTTCTAATCCATATGCAGCCAGCCCTGTTATGCCACAAAATGGATTCACGAGGTTTAATGGAAATCTTAAGGGTGTGATAGTCGACGAAGATGGCTTGGATGTGATTTACTGGAGAGACTTGGAAGGGGAAGATGGCAACAAGGGATTTGGAAAGCAGGTTCCCAAGAATTTAAAGGCAGAAGAAAAGGTAGAAGAAAAGAATGTAATCGCTAAAGATGATCACAAGAAATATGTTCCGCCTGGCACAGAGGTCCCTTTGCTTAGAGGAAAGTCTTCAACCTCCCAGAGTCCTCTTTGGAATGATACAAGTCAAGATAGTGCTTCAAGACCCTATGGCGGGGTTTCTCTCATGGCAGTTGGTAAACAAGACTCATCAATTCAACTCGGACCACGTACAAAGCCAATACCATCAGCACCAGAACCAGCTCCTCCTCCTCCAGCAGCACCAGCTCCTCCTCCTCCTCCACCACCACCACCACCTGCAGTAGAAGCAGCAGCACTGCCACTGGCCGCAGGGGCTGTTCTAAAGGGAAAAGGTCCTTTACAGCCTCCCCCTCCGCCAATCCCTCCTCGGAAGGGTCCTACTCCTCCACCCCCACCACTACCTAAGGCGAGCAGCTTGGGTTCTGTATCAAAACCCCCTCCAATTTCGAAAGGATTCGCAACCGATAGTAAAATGAAGCAGCCCTCAACAGGAGAAGGCGATGGACAAGTGAAACTGAAGCCGTTACATTGGGATAAGGTGAATCGAAATGTTGATCATTCCATGGTGTGGGACAACATTGAGGGTGGCTCCTTCAAGTAAGGATCAATTATCTTTATAATATTGCCAACATTTTAATGGACCAACTTATCTAGTGGATAACAATTTAACCTTGTCTCCGTGCTATATTCAATTTCAGGGTTGATGGTGATCTCATGGAAGCCCTTTTTGGATATGTTGCAACCAACAGAAAGTCTCCTCGAAGTAATGAATCAACCCCAAAGGGAGATAAGCAAGGTCCATCCCCTCAGGTTTTCATCCTTGACACAAGGAAGTCCCAAAATACAGCAATTGTGCTCAGGTCTCTTGCCATTTCGCGCAAAGAGATTATTGATGCTCTCGTGCAGGGAGAAGATTTAAATCTGGAAACTCTAGAGAAGCTCACAAGAATTGCTCCAACAAAAGAAGAGGAATCAGAAATTCTTGCATTTGATGGAGATCCTACAAGACTAGCTGATGCTGAATCTTTCCTATACCATCTCCTTAAATCTGTTCCATCAGCTTTTACTCGATTCAATGCAATGCTTTTCAAATCAAACTTTAAGTCGGAGACTCCTCACCTCAAGGAGTCTTTCCAAACACTTGATTTGGGGTGCAAGGAGCTACGTGCTAGAGGACTTCTATTGAAACTTTTGGAAGCTATCCTTAAGGCCGGTAATCGAATGAATGCAGGGACTTCGAGGGGGAATGCTCAAGCCTTTAATCTCACAGCTCTGAGGAAGCTTTCTGATGTGAAAAGCACTGACGGGAAAACTACATTGCTCCACTTTGTGGTGGAAGAAGTAGTGAGGGCAGAGGGAAAACGTTGTGTTCTTAACCGTATGAACCGAAACAGTAGCCAAAGCAGCAGCACTGACAGCTCAGGTCGCGAAAATTCTCAATCAAGAGAAGAGAGAGAGAAGGAATATTTAATGCTCGGTTTGCCAATTGTAGGTGGTCTCAGTGCTGAGTTCTCCAATGTGAAGAAAGCAGCGACAATCGACTATGATGGCCTTGTTAAAGCCTCTGCAGCATTAGCAGCTCAAATAGCTGAAATTAGGAAACATGTGCAAGAATGTGACAGAGATGGAGGAGGATTTGCAAAAGAGATGAAAACTTTCCTACATGCAGCCGAAGAAGAACTCAGAAACATAAGAGAGGAGCAGAGCAGAGTGATGGAACACGTGAAGAGAACAACGGAATACTTTCAAGCAGGGGCATCGAAGGATAAGGGGTGGCAGCCACTTCAAATTTTTGTTATAGTTACAGATTTTCTTGGAATGGTGGATAAAGCTTGTGTTGATATTACTAAAAGCCTACAGAAGGGAAAACCTGCATCAGCTACTAGTGCTGGATCATCGTCCCCTGAATCTCCAAAGACTAGGCCATCTGTTAAGTTTCCAAAATTGCCTGCTAATTTTTTGTCATCTAAAGAGCAGTTCTAGTGATTCAGACGGTGATTGAATAAGCCCTTGAAAAGTTCAAGGAGGATCCAGTTCTGTACATAGTACATTGACAAACGGACAGCAGGAAGGCACAAGTACATTTAACCATTTATCAGGGAAGTTTCTTCAAATGTGAGATTCTTTTCCATTCGTGTCTTGAATTTTGGTTTCTAGTTAGGAATTCATTTTTTATGATAACAATCATTTGATCCATTTTATTAAGTAAATTGTCGACAAGGATATGGAGCTTTCCATTTTTCATCGACTTGCCTTTGGTGTGGCTGCAGCCATAGAGCCAGTAAAATGGTGGCATCAGCCATCAAGGGAGACGTTTATTTGTTATTTTTTGTTCCTGCAGAAGGGAAATCCATAGTATAGTCTGGAATACCTCCTGTGTCTACCACTTGATTCAGAACAGTATTTGTATCTACTGAAAGATGGAAATAAGAGGAATAGGGTCTCGAATGAGAAATCTGCAATGCGGGATTAATCCAATTCTGCAACTTAAAGAAAAAAAAGGGAAAACAACAAGGTGAAGGTGCGACCTCCGCTTCAATGCTGCAAGTCCTTTTCTTTTCTTTTTTTTTGGGGGCCGCCAAGGGAAAACTTCAAATTTTACACGCCAGGAAATGGGGAACTTTGAAGATTTTTTGCAAGAATGAATTCCAATTAGTTTAGAACTATACTTTAATCACTACAGGATTTCTAAAATTGTATGTAAACGAGTTATTCTGGACAAAACAGCCTCTACATCTATCTCTATACAATTTCTAAACAGCAGAAATACAATACATGTAGTAGCGACACAAACTAAATAGTTTCCCGTCTCCATTTAGCCTGACCAGCATCACCTTTTATCATAAATCCTAGCTGCTGTTTGCATACAGATTTACTCCTTTTGTCGGCTCCGCACTCTCGCAGTCATTTTGCACTTCAAAATTGCATTCACTGCCACTGAAAGAGAGCACGGTACAAAAACATGCTTCACCTCTTCGATGTAGGTCGATGAACAATCTTACTCTCCTCCTGAAAATTTATCGTTGTGTCGAACAAAGGGAGTGGTGCATCAGTTCAGCAATTTATGACAGAAAAAAGGAAAATATAGTAACATATGCTACATGCATAGCTATCCCCCAAAAGTAGGAATCAATTACTCAATCCTTCTCCTCTTATTCAGTTTCAACAGCCTCCCAAGTTGTACAAGGTGCGTCTATCAACCAGAAATCCCACAACTAATAGTTTGGGGGAACGTATTGACACCATAACTTCTATTATACGTCAAACTCAATTCCAAGCAAGCCTATAACGTTTAATAGCACGGTATACTTAAACTTAAAATTAGAGGTGGTCTCATGGGTTTGGGCCCAACCTTACCCATATGTGTCCAGTTTAGATTGACCAATACCCAAGGGTTGTTCCAACATATATCAAGATGGCCAAGGTCCTTAGGATGTTGAATATTTATCCTTATCATTGTCCAAGGATGACAGGTCTAAACTAACTGAAATGCTGGAAATTCTTGTGGATAATGACTAGGAAGACTACTAGATTATATTCGCTGGTATGACTATAAAAATTGTTAAAGATAATTTTTGAATCTAAGATTCCGTTTGGATTGACTTTTTTTTCAAAAAATAAGTTTTTCAAATACAATGTTACAGTAATATACAATAACTCAAGAAACATCCCATCCATATTAATATATCAAATATTTCAAAAAAATTTTATAGTAAAAATTTTTCATATACACTGCTACAATAAAATATTTCAAAAACACCTACCAAAAACAGCTAATCCAAACGGAGCCCTTGCCATTTGAGCCCAATGGGTACCCAAGTATTTCCCATCCTTTCCCATTCATTAATGGGTATAGTTGGGATGTGTCCCAACTTAAACCCAATACCAAATTATAATACCCATCCCGCCCAAAGTTCCTTTGGGCATGGGTAGCCCATTGGGACTTGGGACAAATTGCCAGCTCTACTTAAAATCCACACTGTATATTAAATTACCAATCTCTCTGCACAGAGCTGAAAGTACCTTTTGGTGGAAAAAATTGCCCCCCACTTGGTCTGAACCATACATCTATGATGTTTATGGAAAATATCATGTAAACCTAATCTTTCGCAACGAGTTGGCTAAGTAGTTAGTGTTGCATTTCTCCAAACCTATAATCTCATCTTCTCATCAACTATTTTTATCTGGAAACTTCCCCTTGCTACCTCTGAAACAATTCCCCTTCTTCCCATAAATTTTCCTAACTACCCTTCTTCCCCATTTTATCACATGAGATAAAATTGAAAAGCAAACATAGATGAGAACAGGGAATTTTGTTGTTGTTCTTGTCATTCTCCGGGGAAAATAGGAAAAGGAGTACAGCCTAAACAGATTCACCAAAATTTGTACACTAACGCAAAATCAAGGCAGGGGATCGACATGGGCACCTGGCAATCATTGATACCAGGGACAAAGATGAATATAGGTTAGGTTACATATTCAAGAAGAAAGACATAAAAAAGACAATGGTTCTTTTAGACATCATCCAAAAAATGCAGAGAAAGTCCTTTACAGCCACTCTAAATATCTGAACCAAGACTCTCTAAAATATATGAGCAGTGTGTCTTCTTCCATACCTCCTCCTTATCCTTTTGGGAGGGCCCAGAACTTACCTACTTTACCTTTGAAGTGAAAAATGAAATTCTGACCCAAATTTCATACTGATATCAACTAAGCCACCCTTTCCCATTGTATGCTCTTAAATCATCTTGATTTGCACCATAGTTCTAGTATTTCATGTCTTATTCATTAGAATTATACACTAAAAGAACAGGAAACAAAAGGCTAAAGCGACAAAGAGAAGTCAAGCTCTTCCAAATTACCTTTACTGAGGGAGTCCTGGCACTTCCTTGCCCCCTGTAAGAAACTGGCGCAAGACTGGCCTTGGATCTCAGTCCTTGTCCAGTATTTTTCACTCGGGCCTCCTCCTAAATCAAGTATGTCTTGTTGAGTTATTGTTCACATGTATTTAAAGCAAATAAATCAAGTGATGCTCAAAAAATGAGAAGAAGCATTCGCTTTAATTAGAAACTTAGGTCTACCTTTGTTTTAGAGCTAGAATGTGGTCTTTCAGCCTCTCTGACAAATGACTTTTCCCCAGGTTTCTTCAAAAACATCAGCAAATAAATAAAACACATTGCTCAATGGACACCAATAATGGAAGATGAAAATCTTAATTGCTTATTGTGAAAATAATTGTGAATATACATGTGAACTGTGAACAAATTTGGGCTTTAATCCATACCTCTTTCCATTTTTCAGCTCTGGCATCATGTCTCACACTGGTTGAAGATGAGACGGTTGTCACACCATTTTTGTCTACTCCTGAACCTCTAGTAGACCTGTTTATGACAGAGGTTATAATGAAATTCCAAGAAGGGAAACAAAAGCAAAATGGGACCAGACATTGAAAAGATATTTTATGGGAGCATTTATAGAGGTATAGAAAATATTCCTAAAGAAGTTGGACGGCCAAGCATCACTCCCCCCAGGACCAGTTGCATAGAATTGTTAGAATTGTAAAGTAGGAGAGGGTGAAGAGGCTAGAAGCATGATCAATTGATAATGTTGGTACCCTCAAACTTCACCGATCAATAGTTTGTATGGGGGCACAGCTGCAGTTTTTATTTCACCAAAGGGTCAAAGCCACAATCTCTCTAGCATGTCCATCTCAATCCAGCTAAATCCTATAGTAGATCATCCTTAATCTATCTTACCTTGTCTGTACCTAATTTTACTACTCAATTTAAAACAATAAATTTGGAAGTGTTTTTGCAGAATATAACATAGTGACAGGTCCATCAAGTAATCATAGTCTTTATAAATATCCACAGAAGCAATGACAGGAAAGGAAGATATGAGATGGTATGTTAAATTTAAACCACATCAAACAATTACAACCACGAATTCTTGTAAATTCTAATTGCAACCTAGCTGTTCACAAGAAAAAAGCCACATGTACCACAGAACATGGAACAAGGGCAGTTAAGAACGTAGCCAAGATACAACGTTGTTTGTATCCATGTAACAAAAGGGCAGCCAGAAAAAGTAGTCATAAAAACTGAGGAATGGTCAGAAAAGCAATTTAACACTAAGCACTCAAACTGAGAGCAAACGAGCACAGCATCTTACCAGGACGACACAAGATTTGAGGTGATCCCTGGCCGACCTCTTTGAATAGTCTTCTCTGCAGACTTCCTCAGTCTACAATCAAAGGCAAAAAGAAAAACATTCACTAACCAGATTGAAACTTAAATAGCTCACAACTCTCCAGCGAATGGCAGATTAATTGACATGAATACTAATGAATGTCAATAGAGACAGTAAAAATGCATGAAAAAAGTAGAGATATAAACACCATTGGAGGAAATTAAGGAATCTGCTATCTATGTTTTAGCTAGAAAGCATGATAAAGAATTACCCTTCATTCTCCTTTTGAGGAGTCATAGTAGAAATTTCCTTCACAGGACCCTTATATGACACCTGCCGAAACATATAAAATCAATATTCTATGTAACACACAAGTAAGCAAAACTGAAAAGGTGAAAATCACTCATATGTCTGCGTCATTGCATAGGCTAATATGTCTGTTAAACAAAAAGACTAGCATACTGTATCTATATGAAACAAAAAGATTAGCACGCAGTAAGCAGATCTGTTTCATTCTCTCTTGGGATAACGAAAATAAACTATTGCACCCAGATATCATAAATGACAAACCTGCTTGGACCAACTAGATAACCCATCATTTGGAGATTTTAATTCATTGTAACTATTTTGAAATGTCTTAAATGCCCGCCGAACAATGTCCTTATCCCCCATGCTCTCCATAATCAAGGATTTTCTGGTTGTAGTAAGAGAAGGCCCAGAACTTCTTGGATCCAAACTGAGAGACATATGAAGAGATGCCGGCATTGTTCTCCTTTTTTCTCCAGGAGTATTCTTGGCCCTTGGCAATGATGACCCACTGACTTTCTTTGTTGTGGATATAGACGCAGGTATCATTGTCGATTTTGACAATTTCGGAGTAGAAAGTTGTGGCAACTTGGTAACTGGTGAAGTTCTGGTTGCAGGTGACACTACTTTCTTTTTTGACCCAGCCGAGGTCTGCTCCTTTCGACTTGAAGTCATCTACAAAAAACATGGATTAGTTTCAATACACCAAATTTAGCTTCAATGGAAGTTCAACAAAATTGAAGGACTTAAAAATAGCCATAAGTAGCACTTTTCAATCCTCACCTTCTGAGAGACATTTCCTGAATATAACCTTGGGCCCTTGCTTTTGTTTAGTGGGGCTTTCTTGACCTTATGATCCACCTTCGAAAAAGGTTCTTCCACGACTTCCAGTGAGCCGTTCTGAGAAATATCTGCTTCAGCCAATACTGCTTCTCCTCCAGTGACTTCAGGTTTAGCTTGATTACCTATCAGTTCTTCATTGCCTGTTTCTACATCAATTGTTTCAGGGTTCTCAGTAGTTCCATTCAACTCTTCCATAGCTTCCTCAACTACTAAGCCTTGACAATCTACACCTACAGAAACATGCTCCTTTTCCACCTCAACAGTTGTGCTATTTGATCTATCCGTCCCAGCAACATCTGGCTCAACATCTGCAGCTGAGGTCCCGCCACCAGATAAACCAGATTCACCATTAGCTACAGCTGTGTGTTTGACAGGATCCTTGCTGCTTGGTTCACGTGAACTTGGAGGGACGGATTCCATTAACTTTTCCAGCTCTAATTGCTCAGACTTTCGAGCAGCAATTTTCTTGTAATGAGCTTCAAAATATGCCTTCTTTTGAGCAACTGATCCAGGAGTAGAACACTTCTCAACTTCTTCCAAATACTTATTTGGTGAAAAAGAAGACCACTTTTCCCAAGAAAGTGAATCACTCTCAAACCTACCAAAGGATACTGATACTTGAAGAGACGCAGAAGAGGACACAGATTCACCCATCTGATTGTTACAACACAAAATCATTACTTCAAACTAAAACGGTTGAAGCAAACTTAGATGATAACTCCATCTTGCAATTATGAATGAGAAATCAACCAAAATCTTTAATAAGAAAAAAGAAAAAGAAAAGGGAAAAAATTTAAAGCACAGGAATTAGCAACACAATTACTCAATTGGGCCATCTTCAATTGATCATCATAGGACAAAAGTTTTTACCTTTTTCTCAAAAGTTGGTCTTTCAATAACTGACTCACCCATCACTTCTCTAATACCAGTGAAGAATGACCCCAATTCTGGCAGAACAAGGCAATGGATTTGCTAACCTAGGCCTGAGAAAAAGCATGGGCAAACTGTGGATACAGCGAACTGAACCATACCGAAGTGAGCAACCAGAATAAGCAAATCATAATGAAGACAAAAAGAAGACCAGAAAAATTGCAGCCAATTCAGACAGGTCATGTGCCGAGCTTCTACTATTTTGTTTTTGACTAAAGATTATCGACTGAGAATTTTACAGTTATGAAAATTCTTGTCTGTTTCTGGGACTTCTAGATATCTCCTAAAATGATCACCTTAATCACTAACCATGAGTACAAAAGTTGTTGTGACTTTTCACAACAATGGGTCTTTCAAGAAACTTTTTCAAGTTAAAAACAGTTGAAAAAGTAGCAATTTTTGCTGTGCATCACATTGTAAAAGGAAAATTAAGGTTGAAGACTAAAACATTCACCAAATATTTAAATGGGTTTCTTTAGTTTAAACACTATCGGACAAAAGTTTGGAGATTAAACAACACAGAGTGGACTAATAATTCACTAATTGAAAAGAAAAAAAAAAAAGTGAAAGAACAGGAAAAAGAAGACTACAGCATGTTGTTTACCTGGGGTCTTAGTAGATTTTTTTTTCCCTTTTTTTTGTCTCCTAAAGACTGGAAACCCAAGTGGGGATGGAGGAGTTTGGTGATGATGAGCGGTTGATTGAATCGGGCACTTTGATGAGTTTGACGATGGGGATGGGGTACAAGGCCCACTGGCTGGAAGTGTTGTGTGAATTGTGATAGTACATGTACATATTTGCAGTGGGCAAAACTGGGAATTGAAGAGAAGGACAGGAACAGGATGAGCGAAAGTGTGGGCACGTGACAGTCCTGTTGATCCACAATTATGTTGGTAACTAACATGGGACACGTGTGGACCCTCTGTATTTATTTAATTTAATTAATTGATCAGAAATTTGTTCAGTAATCAATTACAAAATTGCATTTATTCTCAAGAGGAAAAAAAAAGACATTAAAAATCAAAAATCAAAATTAACCAACTCAAAAATCAATTGACTGCTTCCAAGTTGCTAACCGCGTTCATTATAATTGTTATATATACTCAGATCACTGTCAAGAGACTTATAGTTCTGGGTCTGTTTATCCCCCTTCGATGGGCCAAGATTAACTTAGAAGACGTTGGCATTATAATTGTTATATATACTCAGATCACTGTCAAGAGACTTATAGTTCTGGGTCTGTTTATCCCCCTTCGATGGGCCAAGATTAACTTAGAAGACAGGGAAGCATGTGGCTAATGGATAGACTTGGGCCCTACTGAACAATTTCCAGAGCGAATGCACTTTTAGCTCCTCAGTAAACATCAGGAACTGAAAAGCAAAAATTCATTTCAATCAGAAACCCAACCAATGAAATTTTTTTTTTTGCCCTCCTCCTTGGGGACTAAGCTAATCAGTCCCACTCTGCCAATGCCCAATTGAAAACCTTCTTCAGAGTATCCAATCAAAGCAAAGATGAATTAATTTACTAGCCGAGCCGGGCGTTCAGATTTTGTTATCTGCACTCCCATCATTTGTTATATCATATAATCTATCTAATAAATAAAAATTATATAATAAAAATGATAGTTGGAATGCAAATAACAAAAATGAAGTGAGAATAACATCTTCCTTTTATGGATAAAGATATATCTATGGTCAAAATCACTCGCTGTCATTGCTTTCTTTTCCTGGAAACTGGAATGCTCAGAAGCTACTCAATCTCTTCCCCAAGCAGGATGTGTGTCCGATTAACAAGTAAACAGTAGTGTATATAAACACAATAATGTCACTTGTTTGTCAGACGAGCAGTTCTCCATCGCATAGCAACAAGTGGAAGCTCCCTGTTCGTTTCAAGCATGAAAATCAGCTTTGTTCTTCTTCAACTAATTTTGGGCCCAATTTTTCTTTTGGGCTTTGTCCGTTCCGACCCAGATCCGCTTCAAGACTATTGCGTCGCATCCGCAGAAAATCCTCCCAACTTCTATGGTAATGGGGTGCCATGCATCAATCCGGACCAAGCAATTGCTTCCCATTTTGCGACGTCTGCTCTATCAACCCCCGGTGATACTCGCAATCAGTTCGGCTTCAGCACTTCTCTAACCAACACTAATAATTTACGGGGGCTCAATACTTTGGGCTTAGCCATGGCCCGACTGGATATTGCACCTGATGCTCTGTTGCCCCTGCATTCTCATCCAAGGGCCTCAGAAGTGACCATTTTGCTGAAGGGCTCCCTCTTTGTGGGCTTTGTCGATGCTTCTAATCACTTGTTCACTAGACAATTACGCCCCGGTGACTGTTTTGTATTTCCGAAAGGGCTAATCCATTATCTCTACAACATGGACAAAGAGGAAGCAGCATTAGCGATTTCCGGGTTCAGCAGCCAAAACCCCGGTCTACAAATCTCATCATCTGCCGCATTTACATCAAATCCAGGAATCCCTGATGAAGTTCTTGAGAAAACATTTAAGATACACGGTCCTGATGTGGCTAAGATTAGGAGGAGCCTTGGAGGATGACTTGGCTTTTAATCTAATGCTTCTAGAAATTGTTTGCTTTTGAAGCTTTATTTTGGGTGGTTGGGGATTGAAAAGTGCAGGTTAGGTATTTGGATAATTTTAAAAAAAAGGACTTCCCAACTACGGCTGTACAATTATATACTGGTACATCTTTTAGATTGCCACTTTCCATGTGTCGCATATGTATAGAAAAACTTTTTGATTCCACTCATCAAATCATGGTCCGGTGGCTATCTTCCTATTGGTAAATTCTGGAATTTGGCCTTGCAGCGTATCCGCCAATGGGACAAAAACTGGGGCCTGTATTCTTTCTTTTTATTGGAGTGTTAATTATTGATTTTGTTATACTATAGTAGTAGTAAATAAATTTGTGGAGATTGACTCAAATTAGCCTTTTTGTTTTGTGGGAGAATTTCGTGGTGACGCCTAATGATGGGGTCTATTTTTTTTTTTGGTTATCAAGGAGAGCTAACCAGCTCAAAACATAGATACTAAACGCAAGTTAGTTACTCCCACAATATCCAAGTTCATCCATCGCTGAACTATATCCGGTGGAGTCTATTTATTTACGGGTGAAGAAAAGAGATTTTTCAGCTGTCTTCGTCTATTCGTTAGTTGGGATGACTAAGCTTCCTGTGTAGAAGTTTCATTATCGTTGACCAGAAATCATAGGAGAACCTGCTTAACAAGGAACAATGATGTGTCAACTTATCAATTTAAGACACCAATCAATTTGGGTTATTAACAGGGTGCGAACAATCCAAAAAAAGTTTGCCAATGATACAAAATTAGACTTGTGGCAAAGGACTAAAAGGTCTCCGGCCAAGTTTTCACATTTTAACTGTGTGCGGGCTTTTTGAGGTTACTAGCGAAATAAAAAAAAAATTTTGAAAAGGTAGCAATGGTATATAGTTTTTTTTTTTGGTAATATGATATAGATTAAGTTTTTATTACGCTAATAATTATGAACGTACGGTACATGTACAAAAATTAAATTTCACAGCTGTGAACGTATTCCACGTATGCATATATAGGTTTTCGTAGGAAAATACACCAGAAAAGATAGCCTGTGTATGTAAGTTTACTGAGGTTGCTTTCCTGAAAAAAAGAAAAAACTATAAACAAAAGGTGAATAACAAAAAATATACATAAGGGCAAAACTAGTTGTTTATTTTTCAGCAAAGATGGTGATTTTATCAACAATTTATGATAAATACGAGAAATACTACAAATTATGTAACAGGTGCATATATATATATATATATGACATCTGTATTGAGTTTTGTATATATGAGCAAATCATAAAAAGTCAAGTAATAGCATATCCATTTGACAAAGACTACAGATCCAAGATACAAGTATACAAACTAGGAAATTAGCTGTAATTTGTTTTTTTTTTTTTGTTGTACTTGAAAAAAAAAAAGGTTTTCAGTAGTGTAATATGAGGCGATAAAATCAACAAAAGTGAGAAGGGCGACAGGGGATAGATAGCATATCTTCCTTTCTTCCGGACAAATTCAATGGAACCCATATCGTAAAAAGTTGGAACCGCCGCTTGGCATTTCCAACAATGCAAGTTATCATACTAATAATAATAAACAAATGCATTCATTCTATTAAGTGTAAAAGTATTCCAATCGTCAGAGTCGAATCTGATTCCCAGATGGTGTTTAATTTTACTTCAACCAAGTACATATCCATGTGATGAAACGCCAAATTAGGAATTTTATCCACTATCCTATCCTCCCCGTAAAAAAACATAGTAGAACTGATTAACTAAATTCACAAATACCAAGGTTTACAAGTTGAAACATTTTTTTTTTATTATTGAAGCTACAAGTTGTAGCATGCTAACTCTTCTTGACTTCCTCATAGTTGCAAAATTTTAATGATTCTTCTCAGTGACACAAGAAGGTCACATGAAGCTTTTAAGCTTTGAATGGGTCTTTACTTTGATGGAGTATTTATTTATGATGGCTATAGATGGTAGTACAATGGAATATGCCCTTGGCATTCATATGCTTCTTCTCATCAATTGGTAACGTCTCTATGTTGCCAACCACATAATAAGTTGAGTTGCTGCAGTACTTTGTTTGGATTGCTTCATATTTCCCCATTTTATTTGCAATATCTTTTTATCTCACATACATCACATCACAAAAAGTGCTACAGTAAAAATATCTCAAATAATTTGCAATCCAAATATATTGAGTTCAAACTCTAAATATGGAGTTGAGTTTGATGATCATCGAAATTGAATCTATCCAAATTTTTTATTTCAATGAATTTTTTTTTTAATGACCATGCTCAAAGAATATACTTTTGGGCAATCATGTTGAGTTTGCAATTTTCCCTCAGAAGATACAAACTATCAACTTGCTTGTTTTCTGTAATTCCATACAGATATAAGGAAATAGCTTTTTGTGAGGACTGATTTAAGTGTGTTTAGACAGAGTATTATTTGAAATAATTACTATAACACTTTTTTGTGATGTGATGTGATATATATAAAAATAAAAATATAAAAAGATGGATTGCAAAAATGTGTTTATGATACAAGCGAAACATATTATTATTTAGAATAATTTAGCAATCCAAACACACTTGCTATCAGTTGTGAAAGATAGTTCTCTCTTGTACATTTCATCTAATATAATGCGATGCATATAATTTTCAAGTCAATTCTCCGAGGCTAGAGACGAAGAGCCCCAATACTTCACGAAATTCCCAAGTGTAAAGAACTGAATTGCTCCAGCCTGCATTCATCGGATGGTATGGCGTGGAAACAAAAGGTTAAGTTGAACACCGCTTTGAATATGGAGGAGAGGGGGGGGGGGGCCCTAAAGTGATTGAGAACAACTTTGAAGTGAAGACAAGGTAGGGAGGGAGGGAGACTGTCTCATTGCTTGATAGCTGGACACTTGCTCTGCACTTTCTCTTGTGTTCCCATTTCATGCTGTCTTGGCTTTAAATTTTTGTCAACATCCTCCCAATCATGTCGTGCAACAATACCCAACCGCAACCAAAAAGATTTGATAAAACTAGTCCTCCCATCCCATCTGTCCAACCATTACTTTTTTAACTAACGAACGAGAGCTTCTAACGCACAATATTGTATGATTTAGAATTTTTGCATCTAATTAATGCACAAAAAAAATATACGGTACCATATTTCCGATGAGCTTACTATTCTTTCGATAGATCGGGGAGGAGAACCCAAAAAAAAAAAAAAAAAAACACCCCTCTCAAGATCACCAAAGATCTAGCTAGAGAAAGCTGAGTGGCAACATAAAGAAAACAACTGTTTGTCATTCATCTCGCATTACTTGTCAGAGACTCGCGGCCATACATACAATAATATCTCAATCACACCCAAAATTGTTCCAATTTAGGAACGAACCCACAACAATATCAAGAAAAAATGAACTGTAGAATTGAACCCGAAGAAAAATAGTGTCTTGTGTATAATATCTATAAAATTCCACCAATATCATCAATTGATCCCATTATTATTTTTTTCTTTTCCTCCCAACTAATCAATCTGTACATAGCTATCAAAGAATCTCTGAATCACCATGCTGGAAAAAGGGAAAAAAAATTGAAAATGCCAAAAAAATGTGGGAAAAAAAAATCAAATCAAATCAAATAATTGGAATATCCAATCAAATTCATCCCCTGCTGTAGCTGTTGATGTAGCTTCACTCTTCTCTGTTGATTAGGCTTGTATAAATCATGAGGCTCCCATAGATAATCCAAAGGACAAGGTTTCTTCTCATCGAGTCTCGCCCATGGTTTACCCTTCCCGCTCCAGTGCAACAGGCTCACCGGACCAGGATGGAGAGGCCTGCAAGAGCCCTTGACATTGTCCCCACCTAGCCCATGCTGGTTCCACCTGTGATCAATGGGCTCCACATTCCCACCAAACACTAGCAAGAACGGCGGCAACGACCCCAGCTCATATATCCTCTTCTTCTTCTGCACCTCCATCCAATTCTCTATTTTCCTTCTGTAGTTACCTTCTCTCCATTTGACCAAATCCATCACCATTACCCCCGTGTTAAAATAACACGGGTTCTTGGACCCGAATATCCGGGATAAAACCGGATCGGACCAGAAATAATCCGTGAAATACTTTGTAAAATTCGCGTGGCAGTACTCCGGCGCTCCAATAACCCGCGATTCACTTAACTGAACGTCCCAGAGCTTCTTTACGTCATCCACGACAACCACATCCGAATCCAAATAAATAACCCGCTTCACACACGGATCAATCATGTCACCCAGGTAGTTTCGGGCGTAATTCAACGGGTTTTCAAGTGCCGATCGTATTGAAGATGATATTAAGTTGACAACGCTATCCTCCCTAAAGATGTAGACTTTGAAGTTGAGAGAAGGGAATATGGACCTGACTATTCGGGTCAGGACCCGAGGACTAGCCGGGTCAAACTCGGCTGCGACGAAGTGGAAGAAAACGTGTTCCGGACAAGACGCGTGGCGGAGAACCGAATGAACAGCGGCCATGGAGCCCCGAAGGTACTCCAGGTCCAAAGTCATCGCTACATGAACCAAAGACGGATTGCAAAACGTCAGCGTTTCGTCGCTAGTCACAGGACACTCCACGCCGTTCCGGTACTCCGGTGCTTCAGTGAACCCAAACTCCGTTTCAGTAGGCCAACCGCCATTATTGGGAAAAGAACGAATAGCAGACGACATCTTTAACGGCGTGTGAAAAATCATCAAGAAAACAAGCAAAACTGAAACTGAACGAACCCATGAGTTGAAGTGAAAAGGCAAAAGAACCATATTTTCTTGGTGGGTTTTTTCTGGGTTCTTCTTAGTTTTCGGAGACAGAGACAGAAAAGAGTGAACGAGATTTGTGCTATTAATGCAAAGGCATTGTAGTACAAGCAGAGGAGAAAAGGAAACTGTGGTTCTTTTCTTTCTTTGTTTTCTCTAGAAGTTCTAGAGAGGAAACAAAGCAGGAATGAATGGTAAGTGAGCACTTATATATGTCAAGACTGAGGAGGGAGACGTGAAGACGTGTGAAAAAGAAAGGTATACTAGTAATAGGAGGAAGAAAAGAACACGGTGAATTGGCAGGCAGTAGTATAACCTTTTAGGAAAGGAAAATTTCAAAGAATACCGGATTTCTGTTCCATATATGAGGAAAAAGGAAAGAGAGAGAGAGGAGAGAAGAAAAAGAAAAAGAAAAAGGATAATTTCATATACCTCCCTTGAGGTTTTTAACCATTGCAGAAACTCCCCTCAATTTCTAAAATTTACACCTACCTCTCTTGTTTCACTATTTAAGTAACATTCTAGACCCAAAAGGCTATATTTTTTTCCAAAATTCCTATAATGCGCTTGAGTTATAATTTACAACAAAAATGTAAAGGAAAAAAATAGTTTACAGTTTCTATTTCATTTATATTTATTTTCTATCACTATTACCTACTTATCAACATCCAAATCATCACTAACTAAACATTTATCTTTGTTTAAATATTTCTCTTTTACTTACAAATTTCTGATGTAGACCATTGTATCAACTATAAATGTTACATCATATATCAAAAAACTTACCTACAATTTCATAATAATAACATATTTTACTTAATATACTACAATATTCATCAATATTCTTAAATTTCAATTCATGGCTGCCACCTTTTAATACAATATAATCTAAACCATCACTACTAATATTAATATCCAATATATTCAATTGGCACATAGTTCAAAATCAATCAAATTCTCTCTATAGGAATAATATTAATAGTTGTAAATAAAAAATAGAAACACAATGCAGTTATAAATATATACCAATAACACATTTTTTCATGATAACCATAATAGTATAACTTATATTTAGTTCCTATTCTATTTCTTATCCTTAATTTTTATTTTTTATCACTGTTACTATATTCATCTCCGTCTAATTTGATAATGAAATTAACACTGAATTTGTCAGTTGACAATTTCAATTTGCTAATACCTATCAGAAATTGGAAACAAAAATGGGCGCAAGGAAACTATGTACTAATAATGGAAAATTGAGGATTTGGAATAGATAACAAGATATATAAGTATTGGTGGTTCAATGTGTATGGTGATTTTATTGGTAGCGATAGTACACATTTGGTTGATAATAATAAATAAATGAGTTTAAATAGAAAAGACTGTGGTTTGAATAATTGATTAATAATATATGAGAGAGTTTTAATATTTCATAGAGTGTTCAATTAGTTGACAATTAATAAAAGGTATTATTATCTTTTTATCACAACGAAAGAGGTCTCTGTAATTATGTAAACCTCAAGGGAGCCGAGTGAAATTATCGAAAACCTCAAGGGAGGTTTCTGAAATTATCTAAAATAAAAATAGGAAGTGGGGAAGGCAAACAATCATCTATAAGTGTGAGTATGGGATTGCAAGGAAGAGAGACGGTTCTTAGCAATCAATTTTCTTAACGTGTTCTTGGCAATCAATTTGGCCGGGATTTGATTGCAGCCTTTCCTTATTTCAATAATTACATGTACCTAAAAAGTGCAGAACAAGTTAAATTAACGGTTAAAAATCAATTTTTCCATATCTATTTTTACATCTACGTAATTTTTTACTTTTACTATCAATTTTGATATAGTGGCATTTAATAGTAATTGATACCGATGATTTCCATACCTAAATACGGTTACTAAACCTTTACTTGAATATTGAGTTTTTGATTACCAAATTTATTGTGCGGTTTTTCTTTCACTCGGTCTTCTAATGCTTACCATTAAATAATGCTTGCAAATGACAATCCTTTAGATATATTCATTTGTTTTGGGTTGTTGTTCGCTTTCATTATTCTTTGAATATAGACAACTTACCATTGTGTGCGTAACATTACATAGTATTACACGAAAGGTATAGAAAAATTCATCATTTTCTTTACCATACCAAGTTAGTATTGTGCAGGAGAAAGGCAAACGGATGGTGCAATTAGAAGAAGTATGACAGTAGAATTGAGACATAAATTTAGCCCTTGGAAAATTGTTTGTTTGGATTGAGATGATTTCAAATAAAATAATTTGCCTCACAAATTCCAATCACCTTTTTTATCTTTCTAATTAGAATAGTACTATAATAAAAATTTCAAATAAATCATCCAAATAAATTACTATTCAAACAAACATAAAATTGTTTGTCATGGCAAAAATTTTATGAAGAATTAATAGAATATATCTCATAAATTCATAATAAGTATTGCCGTATGCAATAGAGAAAACAACATCTTTTTATTTAAAAAATATATACAAATTGGGAGTTTAGACGGTCACTATCCTTATACAAATACAAAATTGCAGATATGTATGACAATTATTAATGCCATCACTGCAGATTGAAGATTTAAGAAATACATAATAGGTAGGAAGTCATGTCATGTTATTGAAGCATTTGAAAGGAGCATGACAGCAAAAAAAACTACTGAGATTTGAAGAGATCATTGAACACTTTTTCTATTTCTATTGTTGAGTAATCCCTCAAGTACGTGGAAGTTCATAATACGAAGGAGGACATATATTTATAGTTGGTAGTTGGTATTCTTGTAATCATTTAATGCATTCTAAAATTTATTTTTGTAGAAAAAGACATAAAATTTTTTTTAGGCAGTTAGTTGCAAATTTGGCAGTTGCTTTTTCCTTTTCCTGATTATTGACGCTGAATTAAACATAATGAGCAAACAAAGCCAAGCGGATATGTCTCTTTGCTAGCTATCATCACACGACCACGTTTTATTACGTACTTTAGTTAGCATATTTTGGAGTCCAGAGGGCAAAAGCACAAACTTGCTACATATGCAAGCTTGGATTCGTTGACTTTGCATAATTTCTGAACAAGTTTTCAGTTTTGAACTCAAGGTTATCGCGGATTGATGATGTATTTGATTCCAAAACAGATTATCTAATTTTTAAGTTTATTCTGAAACTCAAATTCCAAAATATATTATTATGCTTTTGTACTAGAAAAAAAAATTAACATTAACTAATCTCCAAAGTATTTCCTTCGTAAACAACGTCAAACTTATTACTTTGATTGGTACTTGTTTTAATAAATAACCGTAAAGACGAAGTTACCATTTAGTCCATTGCAAAAAAAAAAAAAAATCGAAATCACTCAGCATCCTCAAAAGATTGAACGCTCCTATTTTTTTTTTTTCTTTTTTAATGACAGGTGGAGCTGGTTTTCGAACTGATAGCTAGACGAACGCTTCTAAGGCCTTGTTTGGATTGTTTGTTTCTGTCGAAAAATATTGTCATTTTCCGTGATCACATTTCCCTATAACATTTTTCCCTCACATATATCAAATCGCTACAGTAATTTTTTCATGAAAAATGATGGAAAATGCAATCCAAACACAACCTAGGCATCAAGGTGAGAATTTACCCCATCATTTTAATATATGACAAATTTTTGGGGTAGAATTTGGGAAGTGAGCAGTAATAGTCAAATAGTAATTCTGTCCACAAAAGAAAAAAAGAGAGAAAGTCAAATGTCAATATTTATTATAATAGTATTTGAAAAATTTGTGTTGGACCAAGCCAGCTGAGATAAAAAGGGTAGCGAGCTCTATGAGTTCCCATACGGCAAGGAATATTCATGGCTTTGCAACTAATGCAATGGCCAGCTGTAAAAAAGCGAATAGTGCCAGCTGGGTTTGGTATCGTGAGTTGTGAGATGATGTTGACGGCTGCGATCACCCTGGCACATAACATTGCTGCCACGTGATCACGTGTCACCAAGTCTTCCAACACCCCCACCAATCACTCTACAGACTATTTTTGACCCTTTATTAATTTTCCTATTACCAGAAAAAGAACAACCAAAAAAAATATATATATATACATATATATATTTGTGCTGGAATGTCATGCTGGTCCTATTATTGCTTTCACGTTTCTTCTTTTCCATTCCCTTGTTAGCTAAAATGTAATGATTGGTAGGGTTTCTATTCTAGAATGTTTGTTGTCCATGGAAAATTGGTTCCAAGAAATTGTGTATTGTTCCTTTTCCCCACTTTCTCTCTTTTATTTTCTTTACTTTCTTTTACCTTTCGTGCTTCTATTTGGGATTGCTGTGCATTTACAAAAATAAAAAATAAAAAATATTTTTAGGATGTTTGGTACCTAATTTTGTGTTATTTAAGGGATCTAACTTTTGATAACTTAAAAGTAATTTTGTTAAAATTACTTGTATTAAAAGTGCTTATTCATAAGTCATGCAGCCCAAAATGGTACATTCCATAATATGCTGCCAACAAGGATAATGAGCCAAACCCCAATTATTCATTTTAATAAACCATGCCTTTGGTTTTTTTTAATCTGATACTATACTTTTGTTTCTTGCATTTATATGCCCATAAAAACATAAGTTTAATTATTCCGTAACCATAAAAGCAGAAAATAAATCTCAAGTACGCAATAAGCACATCATGTTTGCCTTCCCACATGCAAGTTCAAATTATGATTATTATGCTCCGATAATTATTTTCTGCCAGCTGCAGATTGGTGCCTACCTTTTAGAGAAAATTAATGAAAATTCAACCAGAGTAACAAAAAGAAAATATGCGAAATATACCGCAATCCATATATTTATTATTATTAATCTGATTCAACAAAAGCTTCACTACTGAATATTTTTTAAAAAAAACAAAAAACCGTTTAAACTGTAATGGTTGGTTTATGCTCTGTCTAATTCCCTTCTCGGCTGGAGAAGCGGGACCCACTAATTAAGTATATATGTTTATGGCTAGCCAAACTCAATTTAAGCTAATTGACAAGTGGTACTTTTTGGACAAACTTAATCATAAGATTACAAAATGTGGGTGGGATGGTAGTTTTTGGAAGCTATCCGGTTTTTGATTTGGCTTCTTTCAGATTCTGACGCCCAACTTGACATTAATTAATCCATGTGTAGTAAACTAATCAAATTATCCTTCTTCAAGGCATTGTTTTTTTTTTTTTTAAAGTTTGGGGTGCTTAGCTGACTAATCAGATTTTGTTTCTTGGAGTCCTTTTTATTGTCACAATTTGGTATATATAGGAAAAAAATAATTCTTATAATTTGTGGATATTAGGCATCGTATTTTTGTTTACCTGACTAATCCAATAAAAATATAAGAGTCAAATTTTTCCTACATATACTAATTGTCACAAAAATAATATCATGGTGTTCGAAATGTAATTAGTATTTTCTTGGAGTGCATTAAAATAAATAACAAAAGAAATTGGAAATTAGCAAACTTGCCATTAATTGGGTAAAATGAGGTCGCATGAGAGTCTAAATTGTTGCCACTTTTTTGGCATTTGAAAGGAAGGGGAAAGGATGAGAATGGCGAGGGGCTTTTCAGCCCTCCAAAGGACTTGCATGCAATGGTCCTGATCCCTGAAAAAATTGCAAATTATATGAAATGGTCCTAATATATACCGTAGAATCAAAATCGCAAATTATATAGATGAAACAAAATTGTCATCTTGAAATTAAGAAGACCCGATTATTAAAGCTTATAATACTACTACTTCAACTATCAAAGAGACAGATCAGACTTGGGCGACCAATTGCTGCCTGCAGGTGATTGTGATATAGAAATATAAATTAATATTATTGAACAATCAATAATAATAATATTCCATAACTAGTAGGAAGAGTCATGAATGCTCGTCTTCTATCGCGTCTGTGTCACAATCGGACATTATTGTCATTGACTCGGTCAAAACATTTAACGTGAAAAGTACAACATCTGACTCGGCGACTCCAATCACCTTGCCCAGGTTACAAGTTTTTTTTTTTTAAAAAAAAAAGAAGTAAAAATATCATCTTACAAGTGGCCAGGTTACAATCACTTGCCCAATCGGGTTACTAGTGAAAAAAGGCAAAGCAAACTGCTTAGGAAGTCCAATTTGCTAAAAATTGTACTACATAGAAAAAAAAGGCGTGAAGATATCTGAATCGTAGAGCTGGACCTGGTAAATGATCTTAACTTGGATAAACTTAAATTATTTTTGTCAAACGTAGGCTGTAGCCAAATTTATAAGCTGGACTTGTTCTAGTGCAGAGATCAAATTCATATATGGCGATGTACGTAGCAGGTCCCAAACTTCTAGTATTGATTTTTGACGTTTTAAATGGTTTCTTATACATTTGCTTCTAGAAAATTTGGGCAATGCTCAAAACTCCATATTTTAAACTTTCGTGTCAGCCAGTAAAACATCTATACTCTACTCTAGTATTACAACAACAACAACAACAGTTTTAGCAAGACGAGAAGCATGCAGTCTGAATTTGTAGCAATTTTATTGTAAGAATCTGAGAGGTGGGAAAATAGAGCTGGAGATGCAGTTAGGAGTGGTGGACCTGTAGTTTGCAGAGCGCAGAGCGCAGAGGTGCATTGGATTCCCTGAGGGCTGAGGGGGGGCTTGTTTTGGTGCAGAAAATGGCCAAATCAAAATTCAAAACTAGTACTAGTACGTACCAAGTCGTGGTACGAGCAGTAATTTATTTAAGGCTAACAAGGCCCACACACACCCAGAGTTATCATTATTGATGTGCTGCTAATAATAATCTGCTATGCTACAAACAACACAACACAGGGGTTGAGTCGATCGAGTGCACTGGTGCGGTGCAAACTGCAAACCTGTCGGAGGGTGGTGCAGCATTTCTTGTCCCCATTCGAGTTTTTATATGTTCTGACCGCCGGCCCAGAAGGGAATAAATGTAAAACGAGGCGGAGGAACTAACAGGGAAGGAAGTCCAAGCCAGTTTAGCATTGTCGCTTACTTAATTGGTCTGGGTAAACCAAATCCAACTTGCCAGATCATTTCAGGATCCTCCTGGTTTTTCTTGATCCTCTTCCTTTTTTTTTTTTTCTTTTAATGCCTTGTTGCATTTAAATTGATTCTGTTCCATGATTACTCATATGCACTGGATTATTGTTGTATTAAGCTAACCATTAAGCCAGGTGTAACTCCCCTTGTGTATGACTATTAATAGCATGAAAGTAGTAGTAATATTTGGATTGCAGTAATATTTGATATGGACCTGGGGTGGGCAGACGAATGAAAGGAAAGCACTAGAACATCTACTTCGGTATAATATGACCCGAGACAATAATAAGTCTCATATCTAACTCTATTATGGTACGTTTTCGAGTATTGATTGCATCTAGGCCGGTCAACAGGCTGGTCCGGGCCGAAATTCATTATTTCAGATCCGGACCCGGCATACTGTATCAGATTCGAATCCGACGAGTCTTCTATTCTATATTTCGGATCCGGATTCAACGGGTCTCGGATCCGAATCGGGTTTACCCGAAAAATTCTATCAAATCTTACAATTTCTAATAAAAATGAGAACAAATATATTTGTAAACTAATTTCTAACTAATACAAGAAAAAATCAAATAAGAAAAGAAATCAAATTGACCTTACTCAAATACATCATCATAATCAAATTATATTGATAAATATATATTTTTTAAATTATTAATCCATTTATGTTCAGATTCGGATTGGAATACTTTATTCCGTATCTGAACCTTTTTTTTTTTACAAAAAGGATTCAGGTCGGATCCGAATCCGAAAAACGGAATTAAATCCCTACCCGTATTCGAAATACAGTTGACAGGCCTAATTGCATCCGGTGGAAGTTGAAAAGGCTAAAACAAAAACTCCTTTTCGAATGTGTAAGTTTTGAAGATGGCATGATTCTAACTCGAATAATTTTTCTCGACGCCATAGTACTACGCTGTTAACTTAGGCAGGGGCATTGAGGAGGCTGTAATTTACCATCTCGTACACTGCTGCTGGTTCAATTTCACCCAATCCCGCTGGCTGCGGGGTTTATCAATAAACATTAATATATATTTGGCAAAAGATGTTATGGCATGTGGACATATTTGCTTCGCCTAATTTATTTATTTCGTTTTTAACCACTCCCAATTTTCCACAGATTCTGTCATGCAGAGCCAACTTGTCTGGAGAGCTGTGCCTGACTATACCCCCACCAGCAGCAGCAGCAGCAGCAGCCAAGGACCAAACTCTAAAAGCTGCTTCGCTGTTGCAAGGCTTTAAGCGCATCCCCACAAATGTTAACCCTTTCCGTACTGCATTTTGTGGTACTCCTACATGCTTACCCACCAAAAAAATAATAATAATAATAATTTTATGGTACATACTTGTATAATAATATGATGTTAATAAGCAAAAGGGTGCAGCATACCAGGAGAGAACCTTTTCCCCTCCCAAAAAGAAAAATGTATTTTTATATATAAATTAAAAAGGCTGGACGACCAGCGGAAAAGAGAACGGGTTAACGAACTTACCAAAGCCACATCCAAGAATCATTTGGGAGTGCTCAATTTTAGACGAGCGTGTCTACACGCATATCATTCGCATTTCTTATTAAAACGAGTTTGTGATCTAAACAAACATTTATGGCAGCGGCAAAAATGAATAAAATGCATGATTTGTAAGGTCTTCCACAAAGGGCCATAACATAATGCACCTGTAGCGGTCTGGCGGCCACTTCAAAGAGTTGTAAAGGTGAATATCCACCGACGACTCTGGTGCAGCAGTGCTTTTAACAGAAATTAAATTTCACTTGAAAGTAACAGAGAGACTCTTTTAAGAACCTCACAAAAAGAGACAAAACTCCCCTGCAGAAATGCAAGCGTGACAATTGCTTTATGCATATCAATACATCCCACTTCCTCGAAAAAGAAAACAGAACAGAATGAATCTCGTAATCCCCCAGCTTTGCTTTCCAGAAAATCACAACCACTCAGCTGTCAAAAGGAGCACTAGGGAAGAACCGTTCCTATCCAAACAAAGGAGTCGATGAATACTGCACCAGTCCTCCCAAATATAGCGTAAAACTTTCTATTTTTGCAAGTATTATTGTCTAAAAATGTTCTTCTTTTGCTTCACATTGGTCCTAGCAGGTGGTTCCTTCAAATTTTTGCTTCATGGAAGTGCAGCTCTAATTTCTTTCCTGTCCGCTCCAAAAGACTGCAAAAGAACGCCTTCAGTTAATGCAAATACAACCACCATATTGAAACTCTGCTATGCAACCACCAATAGAAAATTCCTCTCTTTTCTTTCTTCTTCACCTTAATTCTCATATATTTTTTCCGCCCAGACAAGGAATAATGATAACAGGTACAACATAACCTATATGATATTGGCTGAAATTGAATAAAAAATCTTTCTACAACAAATTCTGAAATTACATAAAAACATTATTCATAAAATACCAGATCTCCTGTTGAGAAATAAGTCTCACGTTATCAATCATTTTCTGTTTTCATCCATTTCCATTGCCATATTTCGGAACAAAATAAGATAAAATGTGGCCTATTGTCTTTTAGGGTAAATCATATTACACCAAAAACAAAGTTATCCAAAGATTCCTTTTCATTTTGTATAATCGTGCAAATTAACATTGATCAAGCACCCAACAAAGAAAAATACCCCAGAAACTCTCATGGTAAGCCAAAAATAAATCAATATTTATGCTCAAATTTGAACAATGATGACTACAATCAACCAGTAGATGCGAGTCCAAACAATGACACCTAAACCGTACTCATAGCTGAAATCTATCATACCTCCACCCCGTATCCTTTGACATATACGTTTGTGAACAGTTCAGAAGGCTCAGGCAGAGGGCTCTCCTGCAAAGAGAGAGAGACATCAGCACTAGCTCATCTAAGTTAAAAGTAAGCCGAGTATGAGAAGGTCGAAACCAATGATACACATTATAGGTGCTCAGTCATGATTCTCACCTTTGCTTTTGCAATGGCTTCATCAACTTGTTTTCTCGCTTCTTTTTCAATATCCTGGGTATGGAAAAATTCAAATACATCAGCAAATAAACCAAAAAAGCAACCGTCAATCATGATATCCCATTATTCCCCAAAACTCTTTATGCATGTATTCTTGAAAAATATATGCAATTAAAAAAAAAAAGACAGATTAAGTGCCTATAAGAGGTTGAAAATTCTGAAGCCATTAAATCAGCATTAACCAAATTAAATTAACCTTCAGCTCCTTTTCATTGGCTATATCATATGCTAATAAGAGCTTCCTGACTCTTTCAATTGGATCACGCTCCTGCAGTAAAAAGTAGTTGATTTATTAAGTTTGTATGTGAAGCATCAAGGAGAATATATTTCTAACACAATAGGAAACATAACAACCTGTCTCACGCCAGAGATCTCATCACGGGTTCGGTATGTACTTCCAGGATCAGACATAGAGTGACCATGGTATCGATAGGTGTCCATTTCCAGAATCTGGACAATAACCAAGAGGACAAAGGTTAAATAAAATGAAATTTCTTCACATTCTTTAGCATTAGTAGTTTATGGATTCTTGGCAAATGATAAAAGTAATAGCACAGATTCTACCAAATAAAGTGACAAACTGGCTACATGAAGCAAGTAAACAGACAGTACAAGCTACCAATGATACATGCAAAAGGTTCAAACTGCTTGTCCCATGTATTAACAGCTATATTGCATCAAAAATTTCAACCAAAAGAATAAGCACTTAGTCCAAAATTTTGTTTTCTATAAGCTCCTTATGGCATCACATAATCTTTACTCACATCCATATATAACCTTTTACCCCCATCCAACTTATGCAATAGTGCACGATGATGAATGAAGAATAAAAGCACCTTGCCGGGCATTAAGCAGTGTGATTCAGGAGAATGTAAATTTCACGTGCATTAGACAAATATCAACACAACCCTAAAAGTTTTTTGCTCCTCAGTGAACGGAGACAGTATAGTAGATGCACTTTGAATGCTCACCAACCAATCCAAGCATCTTTATACTTCATATAATTTAAGTGTGCTCCGTAGTTAAAACACACCCATGGCTGACATGGAAAACAGAATTGACCATTTAAATAAAGAACCACAATATTTACTAAAAGACTTGGTCATTGGATGCTAATTCATTAACTTTATCCAGACGATCATCTTGAAATTAAAGTCATCCTAGGTTTAAAATTAAAGTTGTAGGATGTAGAGATTTTGTGCCATGCTGCTGAAGTGAAACTCGGAAATTTGAATTTTCTTTGTTTCCAACTACATTAGCTATTAAATGCATAAATATACTTGACAGGCAGATAATTTACCAAAAGCATGAATGTCGAATAGCACAATTACTGACACAATTGGAGAAAGGAAATAAGCATTATTTTTATGGGTATTCTACATAGTCATTTATGCCACAAGGATCTTTTGTTTCCTGTTTAAATTACTTGCAGAAATAAAGACATTAAGATGCTAGTAGTGAAAGATGATCAAAATTTCCCAATATGACTTTGCTTCTTGCATCTTATTTGTTATTATAAACCTAGAGTTTGTCAAATATTTGTTATTATAAACCTAGGGTTTGTCAAATAAACCATCACTCAAGCTTTTCTCTTGGTATTCTGACTAAACTACAAAACATTTCATGTGGGTTGAAAGAAACTCTGTTCTTCTCAGGATACTGTGTCAATTCTAACAGTTGACTGATAAAAGAGTTCATATTGGGATGTTGAATATTAAAAATAAAGAGTGGAAAGGAAACATAATAGTATAATACAAATAATCCAAAATAATGACTGGCCTTGTGGTAGACACGTTAGACTCTTTAGTAGGCCAAAGCTTAATCATAGGAAATGGATAATACTCTACTTATTTGTTCTCTTCCAACATATACTGCTTTACGCTTCTATTCAACCATCAAACTTGATATCATTTTCATACATAAGATTCCATGGATACGGCATAGCATTTGCTAACTCCAGGATAGGTCAACAGTCATAAAAGACTCAACAGCACATAAAGAGTAGTCAAGTTTTTCCCTTGCAGCATTTAGGATATGAAAAGTCTAGTTATAATATCTAGAACCAAAAGAATTAAGTACTATTTCAAAACTATATCTGCATTCCTTATGTAAATGCTTTCCAACATCAACTCTCTTCACCCTTGTTAGTAAATAAATCAATCAATTACAAGATTGCAACAATAAGATTACAGAGACACAACAACATAGACCAGCAACTAGATCCAATAATAAGTTCCACTATATCATATCTCTTTATCCTCACTTTTGCTTGAAGATGAATTAAATAAACAATGTATGATCTTATTGTCCAGACTTAAGGAAACATCAAAGTATAAATAAAGGAAGAAAGGAAAATGACAAGAGTTATCTAATGAACATCTACTCAATACTTAAAAAAGTACAGGGAATAAGCTATGTAGTTTTACTCACAATTGGCCCATTCGTCAGGGCATGTTCCTTGGCAAATCTGCATGCCTGTTTCACAGCAAGGGCATCCATACCATCTACCTGTTCTTGGACAAATATATAGAATTAACGATAACCGATATGAACAATGGAGAAACAAGAGAGAACAGACATGATTGCATATCATTCCATGACATTCTTATTTTATTTCTTTAACACTTTCAATCGACCAATGTCTTTTGAGATTGTCAAGCACTAAGCCTACTGATTTCCTGCAGTATAATAAACCAAAAACTATAGGAAAGATCTGGAAATATGTGAACATTCCTGTAGCACACCCCTCTCCCCAAGAAAAAAGCAAAGCAGAAACAAAAAAAGATAAACCTTTTCCAATTCACATGCCCGACTCAGGGGAGAAATCCCAAGTACAATCATCAAACATAAAGAAAACAACAATATCAGAGGAAAGAAAGGTACCATCTATAAATTAATAATTTTCGAATAAACAAGTCTATTACAGTTTTTTTTCATAGAAACAAGATAAACAAATGATGTGAACCACTATAACTTTCTGTAAGATTCTAAATGAACAGATCAAAATGAAATATTAGTGGAATTTATTCATTTAAGTGTGCTCATACTACCTTCAATTCAAAATCAATCAACATGAACATTATATGGCAGTTGAAAAATATCTACCACGTTGAGTGACATTCAATCTATCTGCAGAACTCGATATGTAAACCACCTACAGCATTTACAAAGAAATTACTTTCGAAGCATCATGTCTTGTTATCAAAGTGAGCCTCCCATTTAAAGGTTAAAGAAAAAAACTTTTTGACATTTCATCAACCTAGTTATCAAAGCAAAATCTTTTATTCCATTAATGACTGCCCCACTTTATCTTATTTTGTTGTCAACCAAATTTCAATTGCTTTATAACCCCAGGCACATGACAAATGCCATTTCCTCCAAAACAAGGCAAAAACAGGGTGGTAATTATCACATTACTTCATAAACTGGTATATTGAAAATGCTGCTGCAATTTGCTCCATGGTACCATTGCATTTTATTACAAAAGCATTGAATCAAATTTCAAGAATAACTTTCTTAACAAACTGCTTTGATTCAAAAATACACTCTTACAACTTTAGAACTAAAATATGTTAACTAAAACTAAATGAGTAAGTAGCAATAACAGAAGAAGCCAAAAATTAAACAAGTAAGGATGTTAAAGCACCTTCAAACCAGGAACATAATCCCCTCTCTTGTAGTAAGCTGGACTTTTTGCTGCCCTCCATTCTGCTGTCCCCATTCCATCTGTCAACCCAATAACAGATTACTTCCTTCAAATTTTGAATGCATTCCAAGACATTTCACAGATACACAATACCTAACACGTCTTCCTACCCGAAAACATTCAACAAAAACAAAAACCTCCTCTTTCAAATAGAATACAGGACAAGAAATTCTCAGAGAAACTCATACACATGGAAACTCTAACACCAAACAACAAATCAAACTGCATTTTACTTTTCCACAAAAACCCGACAACCACAAATATGAGAGAAAAAACTACATGCTAGAAACATAACTTTTCGAGCTATAAATTAACAACCATGAATGCAATAAAAAGAACAAAAGAGGAAAGGTATTTTGGGATGTTTACAGTGATTGTTTTCGCAGACTAAAATGGCAGGCAGATCCCAAAGAGCAGCCATATTCAAAGCCTCAAATAACTGCCCCTGATTCGCGGCGCCATCACCATACAAAGTAAAAGTAACATTCTCGTCATTTTTATACTTCTGAGCAAACGCCAATCCGCACCCCAAAGGAATCTGAGCCCCAACAATCCCGTGTCCTCCGTAAAATCCCCCTTCCTTCTTATAGAAATGCATCGAACCCCCTTTCCCCTTGGAACACCCATCTTTCCTCCCCATTAATTCAGAAAACGATTCCAATAGAGTTCCCCCGCGGCCTAGAAAGATACAATGGTCTCTGTAGGCAGTGATGATACAATCCTTTCTCGTGATGGCGGCTTCCATGCCGACCGCCACCGCTTCCTGGCCGTCGTAGAGGTGGCAGAAACCGCGGATGAGTTTGGCTTTGTAGAGAGAGTCGGCGGCAATTTCCATCCGGCGCATCAAGGCCATGTCGCGGAAGAACGACATGAGTTCTTGTGCTGTGGTATCGACGGAACGGGAGGGCGGGTCGATCTTGTGGCCGGTGAAGGGAACGCTGGTTTCGACGGTGATTGTGGAGGTGGAGTCGGTGGAGATGTGGCGGAGGTAAGAGATAGCAGGAGTTAGGTGGCGTAGGAGAGCGGTGGTGGTCCGGTGAGTCGAGAGGGCCATCTTCAGCTGTTGGTTTGCTTGACTTTTTTTTTTTTGTTTTATTCTTTTTAAGAATGGGCAGACGGGAAATTTATATGGTGAACAGGGAAATTATGACGGGTGTCTGTTTGGTTTGGTGGGAGCGTTGGAGAAGAAATGTGAATTAACTATATATTCCCTATAAATAGCAAAATGAGAATTTCAGCTATAAGCAGTATTCGATGGGACGGACGAGAGAGACAACAGTCCAGAGTTTGTACACTTGCAAAGATTGAATGCTACAAATATAAACTTTTGGAAAAAAAAAAAAAGAGGAAATGTCCAAGTAAAATACTACTACAGTATAAGAATCGAATCAGACTGGAGAAAAGCAAAATAAATGAGAGAAAAAAAAGCATATATAAATCCATAAAGCAAATATATAGTGTAGTGATCTATCATCTATCCCACTATCAGGCCCGCCGTAATATATGTATTAGTTGGACCGTCCTTTAGTTTTTACAAACAATAATTAAATCGTCCACCCAAGACTGAGTGGGGCTTCAATAATTGCATAAGACGCAAATCAATTTTAAGATTATTATTTTCTTTGTTGGTAATTTGTTTGCATAGCATACAATTGGTGATAAAGTTAAGGGCAAAATATAAAAAAGCTCCCTCTGGTTAAATTAACCTATGAAAAAGACTCTTATAGTTTTAAATCATACATTTTCAATCCCTCATGATTTGAACTAATTTGAAACAGCAACCGCAATCGTCAAAACTAATAAAGGTGGACTAAATGACACAATTAACCTAATATATATATATATATATATATATATAAGCAATAAAAGACTTTTTAACAACGATCTTATTAAGCAAACTTACAGAAAAGCCTTCTGTGATTAAACCAACCTACGGAAAGGCTCTTTATGATTACATGTTACTTTTATTTATTTATTTTATGCACAAGAATAAGGTAAGTTGTATTTGAAAGTTTTTATTTATTTATTTTGTGTATAGAAATTTATTTTGGAGTATTTGTTTATTGTATGTATAGAAATAAAGAGAGTTGTATTTGAAAGTTTTGGGGAGTTTTTGAATATTTTATGAGTTCTAAGGGGTTTAATAGGTATATTAGCTAAAACATTGATTTAAAAAACAATTTTCCATGTCAAACAACCTGAAACTCTTTAATTTAAATGATTGTTGTCAATTTTTCACATTAGTTCAAACCACGAGATATTAGATTGTATGACTTGAAATTATAAGGGACATTTTTGTAGATTTGTTTAACCATATGGGTTTTTTGATATTATAACTCTAATGGTATAACATGTATATCAATTAAAAATTATTTTTTTGTACAAATACTCTCAAAAGGAGCACGTGTATTTCAAAGCCATTAATTTAGATGATTTCCGTTGCTTTTGTAAATTAGTTCAAATCACAAGTTGTCAGTGTCTACCTTTTGAAATTCATAATATAAATATCCTTACAATTATCTGTTTCAATAGAGACGATAATAAACACAACAGCTCATTTTCTCTCCCGCCATGCCCGCACCCTGCTGCATCTTCTCCCCTCCCCTTCTCTCACTCTCCACACCGAAGTCCTCCCCATTTCTACCCTACCAGACTCTCCTCCATTTCCGAGCCTTCAATTTCTGCTCGCCCAAGACTCTTCACACCTCAAAAAACCCTCTCAAATTCGGCAAAACCTTTTATAAACTCCCTAAATCAATTTTCCCTGCCGAGTCTCAAGTCTCCGACGAAGAAGATGAAGACGAAGGCGAAGAGCAACTAGAGGAGGATGATAATGAATATGCGGACGACGATGAAGATATTGCGGCTGATGAATACGACGGCGTGCGACACGAGGTGAGCGAAGAAGAGGAAGAAGAGGAAATTGAGAGTTTTTCCGTGGTGGCCGAGAGTAAGGAGTCCAAGCATGAGGAATTCAAGTGGCAGAGAATCACGAGGATTTGTAACGAAGTTAAAGTGTTCGGCGATGAAATTCTCGATGTTGATGAGCTCGCTTCCATTTACTCTTTCAGAATTGATAAATTTCAGGTTCCTTTTTTTTTCTTTTGTCTTCTTCCTGTTTAATTTCCTTAAAAATTTAAGCTAAATTAAGCAATTGAGAAAAAAACTAATTCATCTTAAAATTGCGTCTGACGATTATTATTTGAGCTGAGCTCAAACGTAGTATATTTTGCTTAAACTTGTGTTGGACGATTATTACTTGAGCTCGACTGATGTATTGTTGAGGTAAGCACTCGTGTTGAGTTCGCGTAGCTCGATTTCTCATACGTGAACTTTAAGCTTTCTGCTTCTGGAGTTTAGTTGGAGCAGAGCCTAAAAGCTTTTAAAAATCTGAACTTTGTTCGGATTTGATTGGTCAATAAAGAACTCTCGTACCAACTTGATTTGAATTTCTAGTCGCTTGTTTACCTTTAGCCTCACATAAATGTTTAGAGATGAAGCAAAATGGAAAATAAATCGAGAATTTTGTGAATCTTTTGCAGCTATATGCTATTTAAGTGCATAATTCTTGGTATTCACGGTTATATATTGATAGACGCACACACCACTTTATTTTGCATTTACACTTTTACAGTAAACTGTATCACTGCGTGCGAATTTATTAGCACATTTTGTGTGATTCAAGAACATATTTTGCAGATGAACATCTGGTCGTCATCTACTTGTTTACGTGTTATCTAATTGTAGAAGTATAAAGTTTTGGAACCTGTTTGCAGCGATCGGCAATTCAAGCATTCCTGAGAGGATCATCAGTGGTGGTTTCTGCACCAACCAGTAGTGGGAAAACTCTAATAGCAGAAGCTGCAGCAGTTGCCACAGTGGCCAAAGAAAGAAGATTGTTCTACACAACTCCCTTAAAGGCTCTATCTAATCAGAAATTCCGTGAATTCCGGTCTGGAATTTGATTAAAGTAATAGTTTAACAATCAATTTATATTTTTATCGTTAATTTTGTATATTCTTGTCTGAGACATGTATATCAATTATTGTGGGCCTATTCGAAGTGAAGCATTTGGTGATAGTAATATTGGGCTCATTACTGGAGATTCAGCTATTAACAAAGATGCCCAAGTTGTAATTATGACTACAGAGATTTTGCGCAACATGCTGTATCAGAGGTAAATCATAGTTTATCTCTGGCTAGTGTTCTATTGTTTCCACGTACCATGCGAGAAAAGTTTGTCAAAACTAATTAAGATTCATTTAGTTAGAAAGATGATATGCTTTTCTTTAGTTAACATTCTCGCCTTCCAGTGTAGGAGTTGTTTCATCTGAAAGTGGACTTCTCCATGTTGATGTGATTGTTCTGGATGAAGTGCATTACTTGAGTGACATATCTCGGGGTACAGTTTGGGAAGAGATTGTGCGTGCTTCTCTCCCATCAGAAACTCTTTATGGTTTTAGTTATAGTATATCACATGAATTGTTCCAAAACTCTTTCAGGTTATATATTGCCCAAAAGAAGTGCAACTTATATGCCTCTCAGCAACTGTTGCTAATCCAGATGAACTGGCTGGTTGGATTAATCAGGTAAATGAATTACCCTTGGCAGATGTAGGTGCGGTCATAATTTTACTAAGGACTCATTTGACAATGGAGCGATTGACTTTGATCCTAATCTTTTCTTTTACATTTTCTACTGTAAGATTCATGGTAAAACCGAGTTGGTGACATCATCCAAGCGTCCGGTTCCTTTGACTTGGCACTTCTCAACAAAGACAGCTTTGTTACCTCTTCTTAATGAGAAAGGCACTGGCATGAATAGGTAGCCTCATCTTCTTTTGCTGGTCCATCAAAAGGGCCCTGCAGTCTTCTTGTGCTGATTGTTGTTGCTTTTTTGTACATATCTCATGTTTCTGAGATTTTAAACTCCATCCTGCTGTATTTCATTTTTACAAATTTTTGTGCCCCTATTTACTGTGTGTCTGGGCATTGTTGGGGGCCTTTTTGGTTTATGATCCATTATTAGTTAATCATTTATTTAGTGATAAAAAATGCATACGATGAGGCAATTTGGTTACTCACCCACCTGTATATGCAAGTTTCTTATTGTCATAGAGGGTCTTTTATCAATTTCTTATAAAAATAAGGGTCCCATTCTCCAACCTTGCCATGGGAGCCAAGATCTTCCTCCTATTTGATCTTCCTCAGAACGTTTGTCATGGGATCCGCACCAGAATTGAGTTTGATATAAGACAGAACAGTTGGTGATCAGAGTTCTCAAGTTAGCATTACTTCCTCTGACTATTCACTGAACGTATTTCATGCATCTAAAATGTGTTTTTCAAATGTCTCTTTCCTGATATCCTCAAAAAATGGGAAAAAAGGAATAATAAATTTATACTAATTATTTTCTGTGTTGCTGGTACTTTCTTTCTTTTGATTGGGACAGGAGGCTCTCACTAAATCGCATGGAACCTGATTCTTTTGGAACTGATTTCTCCAAGGATGAAAGGCCCAGGAGAAGGAACTCAAGAAAACATGAAAATGATGTAACTACACTTTCAAAGAATGGTGTAAACACCACTCGCCGCTCACAAGTATGGACTGAACCTTAGCTATGCAACTTTTAGTTGGCAACAATACTGTTGCCATCTTATTCCGTGGACATAACACATACTCGTTTTTGAAAATGGACATATCAGTGTTACTATCATTACTTCTCTCTCTCTCATTCCACTATCATCCTCATTTCATAATTTTTTTCTTCCCTGGTCCATGGTTTTACTTTTCTTCTTTTAGGTCCCTCAAGTTGTAGACACGTTATGGCAGCTTAAGGGATGGGATATGCTTCCTGCAATTTGGTTTATCTTTAGCAGGAAAGGATGTGATGCAGCGGTGCAGTATCTTGAAGACTGCAAGTTACTTGATGAGTGTGAGATGAGTGAAGTTGAACTGGCACTGAAGAAGTTTCGTGTTCAATATCCTGATGCTGTCAGAGAATCTTCCGTGAAAGGTCTTCTCCGAGGGGCTGCAGCTCATCATGCTGGCTGCCTTCCCTTATGGAAATCTTTCATAGAGGAGCTGTTTCAAAGAGGGCTAGTTAAGGTTGTTTTTGCCACGGAAACACTTGCTGCTGGAATTAACATGCCAGCGAGGACAGCTGTAATTTCGTGTCTTAGCAAAAGGGGTGAAAGTGGACATATCCAGTTAAGCTCAAATGACTTGATGCAAATGGCTGGCCGTGCTGGTCGTAGGGGCATTGATGATAGAGGTCATGCAGTTCTTGTTCAAACGCCATATGAAGGCCCTGAAGAGGGCTTCAAGCTTCTTTTTTCTGGCCTCAAGCCTCTTGTATCACAGTTTACTGCTTCTTATGGAATGGTTCTGAATCTTCTAGCGGTACGTTATTTAATGCAACATCATATTAATCCAGCTATCTTCATGTGATGGACTTCATTAAACGTGACTATGCAGGGTACAAAAGTTAGAAGTAGAATGAGTGAATCAGATGACATAAAAGTCTTACAAGCAGGCCGGACTTTAGAAGAAGCGAAGAAGTTAGTTGAGCAGAGTTTTGGAAATTATGTTGGGAGCAATGTTATGCTTGCTGCCAAAGAAGAACTTGCTAGGATACAAAATGATATAGAGATGCTGACTGCAGAAATTACTGATGAAGCTATTGATAGGAAAAGCCAGAAACTGTTGTCTCAATCAGCATATAAAGAGATTGCCACCCTCCAGGAAGAACTAAGGGTATGTCAGGCTTCCGTACTTTGCTTATGCTTCTAGTTTTAATGAACCTCTACGGTCTGTTAATAAGAATGCTTTGACAGACTCTGTGTATGGTCTCTGGTTGACCATTTTCCATTAAGTTGACACTCATTCAGTCATTGCACTATAAGTACTAAATTTGTCTTCTTTGTCCAGTGGATTACTTTTAGCACTTGAATAATCTTTTGCTGTCCTTCTCAGCAAGTTCAAGAATTCTCAGATGGTTCTCCTGTCACAAATTTCATTAGTTTTTTTTTTTTGGGTTAGTTTAGGTTTTGAATTTAATTGTGGCACTTTTTCCTTAGGCAGAAAAACGTAGGCGGACTGATCTACGAAGAAAAATGGAATTGGAGAGACTCTTTTCTTTGAAACCACTGTTGAAGGAGCTCGAAGATGGGCACTTACCCTTTATGTGCTTACAGTATAATGATACTGATGGGGTTCAACATCTGCTTCCTGCTGTCTATCTGGGGCTGCTTGATTCTCTGAATGCTTCCAAACTTAAAAAAATGGCAAGTGTGTTTAACCTTTTTTTTTCTTTTCCTTTCTAAAGAGCCAGTATGCAATTATGTCTTGCTGCTTGTACGCAGGTCAGCAGTTCAGATTCTTTTGCACTAAGTTTAGACAGACAAATTTATCAATCAGGTTATACTGGATGCAAACATGAAGTTGCACCATCTTATCATGTGGCTCTTGGTTCGGATAATTCTTGGTATCTTTTCACGGAAAAGTGGATAAGAACAGTTTACAGGACTGGCTTTCCTAATGTTCCCCTGGCTCAAGGTGATGCTTTGCCTCGGGTAATCATGACAGAACTTCTTGACAAGGGGGACATGCAGTGGCAGAAGCTTGTCGAATCTGAGCTTGGGGGTTTGTGGTGCATGGAAGGATCTCTTGAGACGTGGTCTTGGAGTTTAAACGTGCCAGTCTCAAGTAGTCTTTCACAAGATGATGAGGTAACTGTGATAGTAAAATGCTGCAAACTTTGTTGAATTCCAACTACCAAGGAAATTTCTCTTCATGCATTTGTGATGTTGTTTGGTAGGGGATTCATTGTTATAACTTTAACATCTAACTTTACCTGAAAATACTTCACTTGCATCATTTAATTGTTTCAAAGATGTATCTGCAGTTATATTTCTGCTTAAAGCACTTTGTCCCATCTAGAAACCTCACCCTAGCTTATTTGCCCCAACAATAATCTGGTTACTGACCTTCATGATATGTGGCTCACAGTCTAGGATGAAAACAGTGTATCTGGTTGAGACTTTCACTTGAGCTAGGTTTCCTGCATATTTTTGTAATCGTGATTCATTCATCAAAGAGTTTCTCTTGCACTTTTTAATGAATACAAGCTTGACAAGTTTAACTTTTAATGTATTGCTAGGTACTAAAACTATCTCAAGCATACTATGATGCAGTACAAAGCTACAAGGATCAGAGAAATAGAGTCTCCCGTTTAAAGAAAAAAATTGCACGTAGCGAAGGCTTTAAAGAATATAAGAAGATAACTGATTTTGCCAAGTTTACTGAAGAAAAGATTCGACGTTTAATGGCCAGATCAAAGCGTCTGACTAACAGAATCAAGCAGATTGAACCTTCTGGTTGGAAGGAATTTCTGCAGGTAATATGAGGAGTTATCCATGATTTGCTTTGCATTCTGGTCATAATTGGAGTTATTCATCGTTAGTTGTGATTTCCTCTGCATTTCCTAGGGAATATATATATGTAACAAGCTATACCCAGGTGCTGTGTGCTGGTTATGTTTCTTCATATCTTTGTCACTGACAGGCTTATCCTTCTTCTGACGGCAGTACGCTAATTTCTTAGCTTAGTCTTTGTGGTTATGATCAACTTCCTCCAAACCCAGACCTTTGTTTGATGTCGGGAAAAGAAATTTGCATGATATTAAGGGTTCTCTATCTTCTTCTTTCATCATTCTATTGGACTTTTTCGTAGAATGGTTTTGAATTTGAGTGTCCACCCAGCTATCTTTGGAGTGGTATCCATTTCTTGACATTGCTCTGTCATCCAAAGTTTCCAGTTCTCCTGTATTTCGTGTCATTTCTGATTTTCAGTGGTAGAAATAGTGCACTTGATTTTTGATATGTTTTGACAAAGATAAGAATGTAAGAATTCTTCCACACTTAAATAGGCACCAGAGTTGGGCAGTGAAACTCAGTACTTTACAATTGAAATGCATTCACTAGCACATTCTGGATAATTCATTTTGTAAATTGATATAGAATTACTCAAGAAGTTATTGCTCATTTTCCAACATGTTTTGAGGAGTAAAGGATGCAATTCATAGATGTTTCCTGTCTATTAAGAGTGCAGGAAAGCTGTTTCATTCAGAATAGTTGACCTGATTTCTGTTTGTAAAACGGTAGCTGTTCAAAAAGTTGTACTGCAAGACCTAGAAATCTTTTGCTTCAACTTTTGAGAATAGATAACTGAAATTTCCTCTTAAAGTTCCATTTTATTTATTCATCTGTATTTGATTGGTCAGTTACTTGATAAAGATAATTATATTACCAAATATTTTCTGCCAAGGATTACTTGTCAACTTTATCAGAATATCCTTGGACAGCTAAAACTATGTTTTTCCCCCCTAAACAAGTTCTTGACATCTTTCAGGTCAGCAATGTCATACATGAAGCTAGGGCCTTGGATATAAACACACACGTCATATTCCCCCTGGGTGAAACTGCAGCTGCAATTCGGGGAGAAAATGAACTCTGGCTTGCTATGGTTCTTCGAAACAAGATATTGCTGGATCTAAAACCTGCACAGTTTGCTGCTGTCTGTGGAAGCCTAGTTTCTGAAGGGATTAAGATCAGGCCCTGGAAAAATAACAGGTATCTTTGTTACTCTCAGATGAGTATGTAATCTCTTAGAATTCTGACTAGTTTAAGATCTCTGGGATGATGTGAGAGTCCAGAATAATGGTTCCTATTTGATTCAGTAAGTAATTATCTTATAAGTGGAGATTTGCATGGTTAGTAACAAAAATAATAATTCATGTATAACATTTTGTCTGGTCTGCAGCTATATATATGAAGCTTCCTCCACTGTGACCAACGTAATCGAATTTTTGGCAGATCAAAGAAGCTCACTCTTAGAACTTCAGGAAAAGCATGGAGTAATGGTGAGTTGCTAAATCAAGAGCTGTCTCAGTTGCTACATGAATATTTGCTTAAAAGCCTGCACCAAAGCCTGCACCATCCTTTCTTTGCTGCTCTTTCCTGAATTACACTTTTATTACTGGACCATGTTTTTGGCTTACAGATACCTTGCTGCTTGGATAGCCAATTTTCTGGTATGGTTGAAGCCTGGGCTTCTGGTCTAACTTGGAGAGAGATTATGATGGACTGTGCGATGGATGAAGGTGATCTAGCTCGTCTCTTACGTCGAACAATTGATTTATTAGCACAGGTATGTTGCTATTGACACACTGTACTTACACAAATAGTGGATGTATCAAATTCCTGGCTCGGCCGCTAAGTATTGATTTTTCACGATTGGCAGATTCCCAAGTTGCCTGACATTGACCCACTACTGCAAAGCAACGCCAAGGGTGCATCTGATATCATGGACCGTCCCCCAATAAGTGAGCTGGCGGGGTGAGCTATGACGAGGACATTAATTGGAGAAAATTATCTAATTGTGGGTGATGGTGTCCATTTCTACAAATTTCAAGGGACTGTTGATGATGGCAGACAAAAGCTACAAGAACATGCAGGTGAGGTGTGTGGCAAATTATTGGAAGGAAATGAAAAAGTTCCATACTTAGTTGCATCAGTAGAGGTCCTGAAGGAGACTACATAGCATAAATTGGTTGATGTTTGAGACTTCAATTGAAGTTTTTTGAACTCACACGTTACATCCTGCCGCTAATTTGACTAAAATGGAAAACGTTACATTTGCCACTTACTATTGTAAGAGGAGAAACCATTATCATCATCAAGGGGTAGGTGGGGAACCATTGTTGATCCCTTTTAAAAAGGAAAAGAATAGGAGAAACCATTATTCTTACATAAGACGTGTTTACATTTATTTCGATGATTTTTTCTTACTCTTTTTATCAATTGTTGCGACTTTTGAACAGAGATCTTTAAGAAGATCTGTGAAGAGCATTGAGATGTGTGAGTTTACCTGCTTTGAGCAGGCAGAATGACATGGTAAAGTATCAACTGCCAAGATAAAGTATTTTGGTGTTCATTTATCTGGTCACCTGAAATTGCCTTTAAGACGCAGAAATTGGCGTGGAATCCTATTTATTGCGAATATGCAGTTACTCCTTAGACATGGTGGTGAAACCGATGCATGTTTGCAATCGACAAATGTGCATTCTACTGTCACTTTTATCCCTATGCCATGCTGTTCGGGGGGGTGGGGAGGTGGTTGGGTGGTTGCTGCTAATTAGTTACTTCCGTTATTTAGTCTGAAAACCAGATTCTCAGGAATGATATTCGTATAGATAAGTAGGCTACGATTATAGGTTTTTGTGCTTTGTTAGATTCGTGAACAACAAGAAGCCGATGCTTCTTGGTTTGTGGCTGCCTAACCGTACTTCTTCGGTTGAAATATACTGAATTCAAACCTGTCAATGGGAGAAAAGAGGAGTTATGAATATTGATGGGGGCCGGTGTGGTTGGCAGGTCCGCTGCACCGTCCAGTGCAAGGCCCCAAGATCCGGCCCATCCAGCCCAATCTTAGGCCATTTACTGCATGGGCCCGTTGGCCCTGCAACCGCAGAGACCCCGGATCCTGTCAATACAAAATCAGGCCCAGCAGTTGACTTTCATAATTGAATAGTGCACAAATTCTTTGTGCATTTTTCTGCTGCGCTGCTTCTGTTATTATCATATATCAAAAGGCAATAATTCTGTAGGCCTTTTCTTTTTGTAGTTAGGTGTTGAAGAAGGCAACATAGCTGCCTATCAAGTTCCACAGCCACCAATAAAAGGGGCTTCCAGTTATTGACGTACATTTTATGTTGTGCTGCAAGAATGTTCAGGTGAAAATTAGCGACAACTGCAGAAGTTGGTATAAGAAGAAAAGCACTATCTGGCTACAAAAGGTTCCTATAATATATAATGCTCTTTGCTAAAAAGCGTTGATTTCTTGGTGGTGAGGGGCGTCATAATTGTCACAAAAAATTATACCATATGAGCTATGCACTGAAATAACAAATTTATACAATCAAACAAATGCATAAATTCAAACTACTGCAAAGCAACATTAACTTGCACGTTTTAGGGGTTAAAAGTACCTAAAATTGTTTTATACCAACATTCATTACATTAATTGCATTAGCATACACATTAGTTTTGTTTGTGCATATACATTTTAGAGTACAGTTGTGGCAGGTAACTATAGAGGTTATGGATCTTGCTTGACGCCTGAACATGTAACTTACCGTCGAAATGGCTATCACTCACTTATCCAATTACCCCTTCAGCTAGTCCCATCTCCTAGATCAATAACTTGGACCATAGATGTTTTTATCTTAGGGCCGTAGCCACAAATATTTTTTTATTATTTCCCCGCAGTCTGCTGGCATGTGAAGCGAATTCAGCTCCCGTAGCCATGCAGTTTTCGTTGTATCTCACCCCTTAAAACTCCAGTTCTCATGAAATAGTCATCTTAAAGAAAATTAAAACTAAAGGCAAAAACAATGTACTTTACTGAATAAAGAGTTGTTTTAGTCGAAAAGAAACCAGGACATGTTTTTCCTACACATGCGTTCTGAAAGCAACTTGAAAAGAAAAGGCCTGAATGGTCACCAACAAAAGGTATGTATCACGGTGCCAATATATACACATCATTGCTATCTCCAAGATTTGAACAGAAAATGTAACTCCTAAGCCACTAGTATCTCTTTAGCTCATCCTTATTCATTTGATGAGAGCTAGATTACATGACAAAGCAGAGATCAAGTAGTATATCCACTTCTGGTGTAAACTAATTTCGAACACCTCTACCTAATGTGCATGGTTCACCACTGAAGAATACACTGACAGAAATATCAGGAGCTCTATATTCTGTACTCTGTATTGAAACCAAGAGAAAGGAGTCAAAAGAGAAAGAAAGATACCGATGTCTGAGGTTTCAGATCATGCAAGATACTAGGCATAGCTAACTCGAAAGTTCTGTAGTACATAAACATGAAGTTATTAGCATATATAAAGGCTAAATACTGTGAGAGATGCACATTCCGGAGTAAAGGACGAAGATACACCTATCAACTGTTACTCCTGCAGAACTGCATATTGACTAAACAGCAATTTGTCCCAAATTTTATTGAAAAAACCATTTGAAGACTTTGCATGCCCATTGCATGAGCCATTCTCATGCGAAATTCTCCTCTTCTTCCTCCTCCTTAACAAAAGGTCTTCAGTGTCTAAAACATAAAATACCTACAAACACAAAGAGGACACATAACAACCACTTTTAAGTTTCTACGAATCAATAGATTGCACTTGTTATTTTGTGCTTGAACTCAATGAGTAAAATAGAATACCTTTGATGTGTTGCAATTAATCTTACACTCCAGACCATTACGCATCACAAGTCCCTTACTAGCCTCCATGAAAGCATCATTTTCATCTAAATGCATATATTTCCGCTTATTTCTAACAAAATAAGAGTCATCAGTGTAAGCATAATTCATTCTACAAGTTACAATGTGTTGAAGTAGTACCTTCTCAAGTACAACCCAGGATTGACCTTTCTCTCAGGAACAACAACAGACAGAAACTCTGTCAGATAAGCTGCAAAGTTTGGATCCATAGAAACAGCATTTGAATCTGGTTTATCAAACGAACAGTCCATGAGCTGTATAGACAATCTTGTTGGCACAGATGACTGCAGTAGAATCATACAGATTACTTTAGAAGTATAACCTTATGAGGAAGAGATCATCCTGAAGAGGAAAAACAAATATACTGTTTTGAAAGAGAAAACCAGGTAAAAGTTGCAATAACTTACACATTCTATTCGATAAATGTTCTCATCATTAAGAAAGATGCGGACGTTTTCATTGTAGTAGCAATCAACAAATTTTCCCGGTTTTCTTGATCTCTCGTATGCTTGTAGTTGAAGAAGTTTGTTGTTCATCTCCTCGGTTGCAATAGTTTGTAGCTAGAGGAGACATCAGAGGCATTTAACTTCAGCTTACAGAGTACAGAAGGTCATAAATTAAGGTCACAAAGATAGATTACCAGTAGCATGCCACTCACTTGTTTGACAAGTTTATATATAAGCTTGTCCAATGTAAAAAGAAGATAAGATTGAGTTCCAATAATAGCCCGGCAGTCATCCTCAAACTTGGTATTATCAGCAGAACCATCTAGTAAACTGTAAAGAGCATTCATAAACCTGTAAACACGAGAGCTTTCAATTATAAGAATGGTGGTGGCCAGAAAGTCTGTTATAATGATTACCATGTAAATGAACTACCTAGCATAGGAGTCTGTTGGATTTGTATCATTTGAAACCCTCCATTTATTTTCAGCAGAAGAAGAATGCAACTTTGCCTTGTGTATTCTTTCATACAGTATCTGTCATATATCAAAGAACAACTTTCATGTGAGTGAAAAAAAATTGCATGTAAAAGCCCAGAAACTGATCCAGTCACACAGGAAGCTGGCATTTGCTCTCAAATAACAAAGTGCTTACGTGGTGAAGCCTGAAAAGCACATAGAAGGAATCATTCCCGTAGAAGATCTGAGAACCCTTATCCCCTTCAGGTGATCCTGGAGGAATTAACTTTGTTAGAGGCTTAGCTGCCTGCAGAAATCGTTCTGAGTGTGGCAAAACAGCTCCATCCCCTTCAACATCATGAGCATCTGCTATTCCTTCTGCCTCACCCTCACTTTCAGCCTTGTTATCATTTGCATCATTCTCTCCATCTTCATCAGGCTCTTCAGGAGAGCACTCCTCTCCATCAGCAGATTCACTTGCTGAAACATCACCATTTCCAGAAGCGTTCTCACTGTCCTCTGATGACCTACGAGCACTTTCTTCACCTTCATCATCACCATCGGCATCATTTTCTCCTACTGCATCTCCGCCACAAGTTTCTCCTCCTCCAGTTACATCCTGATGCTGCGTCTTATGAGCATTAACCTTTGCATCACGTTCCACCTCTTTACATTCTGCAAAATTATCCTCCTCAAAATCACCAGTAGGAGATAATTCCCCTTCCTCTCTCTCCATTTTGAAGTGGGCTACAGATTCTTCTTGGAATTTCTGAATTTTGATGCCTTCTGGAGCAGTAACAGCTGAAGATGACTCAGGTTGGGTACAATCAGCATTCTGTGAAATACAGTGTCCAAAACTAAGATTAAAAAACAAGAAGTGTCAACAGATGCTTACAAAATTCAAAAAAAAAAAAGATCCATTGACAAATCAAACTCTAAGTCAAGAGCCATGAGAGCCATGGCTGAGCTCAAAATATTGCAATCACAAAAGATCATCTCCAATATGGACTTTTAAACCCCACAAATTCACAACACAAACCAGCTCAGCTTCTAATCTTGCAGCATTAACAGCTCCAATTACTAAAATTGAGAGGCATCAGATCTTTCAAGGTTAGGAATTTATGAAAGAAGCAGTTTGTTCCAATTCATGTAGATTGTGAAGTGACTGAAGCTTCTTCTTCTTTGCCTTTTTTCTATTTCACCTAAACTGTATCCACAGCAACTTAAAACCAGATTGATGGAGCCATATTGAGTCCTCAAAGATGCAGTCAAATTGGTGTGTAATCAGCTGGATCAGGCACATACCCCCACCCGCCGGGTTTTTACTGAACCCTGGGTCTCATTGTTGCATTTTAAGTTTTATATTCTAAAGGTTTACAGATGTTCTTAATTGGTGTGTGTATGTCGGAAGGAAGGGATGCTTATGTGAGGTCACGGGCTTTAAAATAAGAACAAAAATTGCAAAGATATCTTTTTATCGGTCTGCAACAATACTTGTCCCTTAATATGGTAAAGAAAATACTTGTCTGTTTTACTTGAGAAAGTAAGTTCAGCCCATAAAATGAGTAACCGACATAGTGAATGATTTTTCAAAGGCTATTCACAAATGAAAGGCTTTTTTTTTTTGGCTATTTTCACTTGGATACAAGTATAGAAATATAACTTTTTTGACCAATTAGTAAATAAAATACTCCTGCAATGTATAGGCCTGCAAACCATCAAGAAGCACAGATGAACTAAAATATAAGTATGCTAACTACAGTGATCTATCCACCCATGAAAGGCAGCTGGCTTGTGTAGCAGTTTTTACCAGGTGTGGAAGAGAGACGTCTAACCCACAGAGAACATGCTGAGACCATATCTACTTCCCAAAAGAAACTATTGATTAACTTGTAAAAAGAATAGCCAAATATGAGGAAGGATTAGTTCCCCAGCGAGAAGTCAATTTGAAGCACTATTGGGTTTCGGTATAGATTCTACATGAGCAACAACAGATGCAACTCAAAAGTTTTAAAAGCATGCAACTTGTTTCTTAAAAGCATGCAACTCCTGTCCTGTGTGAAAATATTTTCTCCTTTTTCCAATTATTTCAAACATAATTTTCTATCCCACCACTTTAAAAGACCACCTTATTAATCAGGTGAAGATGTTTGGTGGACAGATGGGGGAAGGGGAGCACAGACTAAGTTCCTAAACAGACAAAAAAAAAGAGTGTCTATTTATCAACTGGATTATTCATTCCTAGCTAAATACACTACAGGTCATACCTGAGATTCATTACTAGCTCTCATCTGAAGCTCAATTTCAGCAGTGACATCACCAGGTTTGCCAGGAGTAGCACAGGATCCTAGAAGTAAAAAATGCATCACAATTTCGATTATGAGAATTTAAATGATGAAAGCAATTAGAAATGCCACAATGATTATAGGAAAGAAGCAAAGCGTCCTAAATTGATACATCATAAGAATTTTTGTACCCGAAGCATTTTCTGCATTAGCTCTTTCATGTCCATCAGCACTAGAACTAGTTAGCTGCTCGCCAAGAGAAGCTAGCTTGCTGATCTCAGAAAATTCATCTGCCACAATGCCATCATTGCAGATCTTTGCAGGTGGTGAAGCATTGCCTAAACTGTCACTCTTATGTGCTGCATCATGTGAGTCATCATCTTTAACTTCATTACCACCATTTCTTGAAGTTGAGCGTTCAGAGGGAATACTTTCCTCTGCAATTTTAGAAGCATCTGACTGTTTGCAATCAATGACAGATGCACTGCCAGGAGGACTACCATCACTCCCACAAACAGTATTGGTAATAGTTCTAACAGAACAATTGCTAGCCTTTCGAACAATCTCAGTGTCCTCACGCTGAGGCCTGGAGCGAACACCAAGCATTGGTTCCAGGAAAGTAGTCCAAATCTTCATAACTTTATCCAACTGTTCGGAGGTACAAACTTCCCCACAAGAATATTTGATCAGTTGATATAGGTCTTCATGGATATCAGGATCAGGATACTCAAATTCCAAGTGAGGAACTAAAGGCTGTCTCCTTCCAGAAATTGTAGACAACAGCATATCATCTTCTTGGCTCCTTTTATCAAAAATTTCTCTGATCTCAGCTAATAGTGCTGCATCAAGAAGAGCAACATCAGTGAAAGGAAATAACGAAAGAGACAATTTGGTCCCAGTCATTAGCTAAACTGAAATTTGGGAGATCTGAGACAACTTCTTTGGCTGTGTCTCTACTTTCTGTGATCAATACTTCTCCAGAAAAATTAGCCAAAGAAACATAAATCAGATGTTAGAAAAATCAATGCCATCTTTTATATCCATCAAATAAAGCAACGACTTTTAAAACCAAGGACTTCTATTAGATTTAGAATCTAATTCAAGAATTTTCAGAGGCAGAAGAATCCAAAAAGTTGGAGCAAGAACACTGAGTTTCACATCAAATTTGCATGTTTTAGGTAGCAAAAAATGAGGATTAAAGAAAAGGGGCAAAGGGTAAAAATTTTCTCTTGTCATATGCAGAGTAACAGGCAGCGTTAAGGATACCAGAAATGAGATCACAACAAGAGCTAGATGGTGTTCTGGCAAAGCAAGAAGAGATTAGGATCTAATCAGCAGAGAACATTGTTGGTGGTAGTGAGTAAACTCTAGACCATGCTGTAGGGTAGAGAAGTGAGCGGCGTTTAAGATAGTAGCACCTGACCTAAGCACATCTATGCAAAAAGTACATAGTAATTGAAATAGTGTACTGGGATATTATAGGAAAATAGTAGATAATGATGTTAGGATGCTTTTAATTAACCTAGTTCTTTTCTCTCACTTGAATTACACTTCACCTGTATGCCTTCTCACTATAACTTATAATAAATGCTTGACAAGAAAATGGTAAGAAATTTAAAGATGAAACTCGATAATGAGTCACGGCGGTTAGGACTGCATATGGAAACACAGACCCATTTGCAAACTGAGATGTACAGCTATATGAAAGAATATAGAAGAACTGATTGCAACAACGACGTGAACCCTGTTTCCACGGCTATTAGATATACCAGCTCCATTCGAGAAAAGTTTATTGATTCTTCCCTTCTTGTGTTGCACCAAATAAATTTCCATACAAAGTTAGGCATATTTGTTAATACATTTGTAACGGAAAAGGTCGTGGCTTGACACATTTCTTGCTTGTCTGTTAAAGTTAATACTGACAAGCTTATTGGCTACACATGTTTCATGCTCTCTTTTGTTTTGTTGAAAATCTCACTTTTTTTTTATTAGGCATATCTATGTGGTCAAAATAGGACATTCATTCCCCAAAAAAAAAAAGAAGATATGTGAAAAACTATATTACCTTAGTTACATATATTAACTCGCAAGACTTCCTGTGATATCTTTGTTCTTGTAATAATTTGCAACAAGAACTACTAGCTTAAAGAATGAGCATGGCATGGTTAAAGTATGGAAATAAATTATCCTAAACCCAAATAAAGTCAATTTAAGTTACCTTTAGTGCTCAAGCTTTTCGTGTCCTGCTGTTTAAAATAGAAGCTGCGATGATCAAGTGATTTATGATAGTTCTTCGCATAGATTTCAGCCCATACTTTGTTAAAGTCAGAACGACACTTTGCCCACTCCTCTTGTTTTTGTTTTAAGCGAGTTAATATAACTGGCAATGCAAGAGGGGCATTCTTCCTCAGCACATCCATCACGTCAAGCCCATGGTCACCATACAGACGTTCAATGCACCTAAGATTTAGAGCTACAACAAAATGAAGAGATGAGCACTAAGACTGACAGCATCGTTCTTGCTTACTGCAGCATTTAACAGCTGATTACCAGTAAAGTGGTCTTCAACACAAATTGGACTCGAGTCATCATTCATCTTGTCTAACAAATCTTCAACACGTTTTGTTGTTGTATTCACCGACTCTATCAACATATCCAATTCAAACCTGTCAACAATAGTTCTTTACAGATTACTAAACCTTATGTGAGAAATATATAATGGAAGCACAAAAGGTATATCCAGGAATATTTGTATATAGTAATAGACAAGGGAAAGTAGAAGCTTAACCAATGAAAAATTGCACAAAAGAAGAGATAAATGATAACAGTGATGAGTAATCAATGCATATTTAAGTGAATGCAATGACGAGGTAAGTTGACGCCTATTGCAGATGAAACCTCAAGAGGCAAAAATCAGACAGAAACAAAATGACTGGACTGATGAAAAAGAAGAGGCAAATAATGAGAAATTTTTGCATAAAAGAATAACGTAATAAAAATGTCAAGACAGTTTCTAACCGGTCATCTTCACAACGGAACAAGCTTTCCTCGTATTGGTTCTTGCGCATGTGTTTGAAAGAGTAATCCTCACTTCCAGAAGTGACAGATACCCAATGATCATTTAGTACTTGAGCGCCAATTTCAGTTCTGTGGCTTGCTGAAGGAATTGGATACTGTACAAAGGTAGAATCAAATAAAGAATGAGCAGAAATGCTTCTTAAGTGAAACATCTTTGACATAAATAAACATTACTGAATGATGCATACATTCTTTGGAAGAAGTCGATAACTGGGAGTGCAGCGCTCACAGTTAGAAAGGTCAAGTTCTTGAATTGGTTTTGCCAAAAACTTATCCTTGCTTGCATATGAGGAGATCCTGGGCCCAGCAACATCTTTAAAACCAAAGGCCAACCCTCTGTCAGATCTGTCCCTTTCTCTATTACTATGATCTTTATCTCTCTCTTCCCTGTCCCATTCTCTGTCTCTTTCTCTATCCTCTACCTTCACTGATCTAGAAATTTGTCCATCATTCCACAAGGATCCTGCAATGTACTAAATTAGATGGAGCTTATGAACCTTCCATGAATCCATCAAATTATCAGACACACAAAGAAAAGGGTTCAACATTTCAGTGATTTCAGAATTCTACCAAGGGCAACTGTGGTTACAATTCTCCTATATCTGTTGTGGCACTTATCCTAGGTAAGTAACTGAGCACTAAGCCAAAAAACAAAGAACTCTTACTTACGTTTACTCATAACAGCAGCAAGACAAACATCTACTAAAAAGGTTTGATCAGATAAATGCAGGCAAAAAAATCAAGGGAAGACGATTGAACAGTTTTACAAAAGAATATAATACTGTCAATAAGGAAAAAAAACAAAGAAAATGTGGAAATCATATATTACCAGTTTTATCACGAGCTACAAATTCATTGAATTCTTCCATAAGGTCTGGATGTCCTTCAAGCAAATTAGCCACCTGAAACAATGAAAAGTTTTCATCCAAATTCATGATCATACAAGCACAGGTATGTTCTGGGGTTTACTCAGTTTCAGAATATTTACAAAAGCCACAGACTGAATGATTAACATTTGTACTTTAAGAATCCATATATAACTTTGACTGAAAAAAGTCAATTGCTAAAAGATTTTCAAGCCTTTTAAAGTTTGTTAACTATGAATCCACTAAAAAGACATCCATTATAGGCATCATATCAAGACAGACTTCCAACAACTTTAAACTTGGACATTGATAGAAAAACTAAACGTAAAATGGAAGGGAAAAAGAGTGATACCTGATTTTCCAACTGGGATTTTGTGATTATTTCATTGCCGTAGTTGTGAAGGCACCTCAAAAATTCCCGGTAATAATCAGAATTCAGTAATCTCTCCTTCACCTTCTCACGGAAAGCAAGCGCTTGGCCTTGCATGCCTGGCACGGTATAGTAGGATCATAAAAGTGATAAGCATTGATAGTAATTATAGTTGGCCAAAAGCAAGCGATGGAAACATCTAGTTAAAATAAAATGCACGGGTTTATAATACATATTTCCCCACTTGTCACTCTGAAAACAACAAAGAAGTATTATTAAACCTTGTTTTCTATAGATTACTACAGTTACATAGCATATACGTCCATGAAAATTGTTCTCCTTCTTTCAGTTGGAGGAAGAGATGATGATGTTTTACAAGTTCGTAAGAGATTTTTACTGTTTTTTGTAGTGCTGATCTTACTCTGATGGTGTAGTAACAAATGCATAGAGCCAAAAAAAAGTTTTTTATTTTTTAATTACAAAAAAAAGGAAGAAGAAGAAGAAGTAAGGACACCTTCACGCTCATGTAAGAACTACCTACTCTTACAATATTATGCTCAGTATCTACCATACCTTGATGATAGTAAGCGCCATCAGAATCTTCCTTGAGACCAGATTTCCTCCTGTGAGAAAAATGATGTGTCCCATCATCTAAATCCCTAGCATCATACTCTTGTTCTCTTAGCTCTCTGCCTTCTCGTCTCTTCTCCTCTTCTTTGAAACGCCTCCTCAGCTCCTTGTCAGATCGCATCAGTACTTTCTCAGGATCCCGATCCGGTCGATCAACACTTGGGTCATAGTCCCCATATGCTGAAGAAGGTTTCTGTAGAGAACAGCATTAACAACTATGCACACTGAGAAGAAATAAGAAACTGTATCATTATTTGCAACTACCTTATCAAAATGCATAGGCCTTGCCATTGTCATGGGAGAGCCTCTGTCATCACGACGCAGGGAAGAATTCCGACCAAGCTGAGCATTACGGGCAGATGCTGCAGCTTGGGTCTCAGGTAAAAAATGAGTGAACTCAACAAGAAGGTCACTGTGGTCACGAAAAAGAGCAGCAACCTGAAAAGCAATGATGTATAGATCATACCATCTTCATCGATGACAATCTTAACAGAGAAAAATTGTGTTACTTAAAATTTAAAATCAAATGAATGGGAGCAGGCACACAAGGAAACATTAAAGGTTACAAAATAAGTAAATTGGACAAAAAAAAAAAAAAAGAGAAACAAAAGAAACATACCTCCTCATAAACCTCTGTGATTTTTTTATTCTCCTTTCTGTACATATTCAAAATGTCAAGAAAAGATTTATACACATGGTCATCACCTTGAAATCTAGTCTGTAAAACAAAGACCTTCAGATGTAAGAACATCAATGTTAAGACTACAGTTTGAAGTTCAACCAAAGCACAAAACTTTCACCTTAATTTTGTTCACAAAACTGATTGCTTCTTCAAATTCAACCGGCTTCTTCAAAGGAGGTGGTTCATTCTCAGGTGGAAGGATAATTTCATATCCCTTTGGTAAAAAGGTATTGAAACCCAAAATCAGGTCTCTGTGTCCTTTAAATAATTCCTTCACTCTCGATATGACACCGGATGTGTCAGTCCTACAAGCAAGCCATTCAGGAGTATAATACAAGAATAATCAATTAGCAAGCATCAAGGAAGGAACAAGAATGTAAAGAAAAGTGGCACAAACCCAATAAAGTCCCAAACCTTTGAGCTTTAAAATCCTTCATGACTTCAAGAAACTCATCATATTTGTCTCGTCTGTCTTGAAAGATGTCCTTTACAGCCTTGAGATATGCCAATGCATCATTAGTCGTTAGCTTCTGTGCGCCACTTCCGCCCATCAATTGTGATTGCCCAGAGCTTCATTATCAGAAAACACAAATTGGTAAATCAATCACTTGCAATTATAAAGATTCCCAAATTATGTCCACACTAAAGCAAGGAAGCTTTATAATTATTACCAACGAAATCCGATTTGAGCTTTACTTCTTCATAAATGTGACGCATATTAAAGAACAGTTCCCATTTCTACTATGAGCTGCTAATCTTTCTATAAAGATCTGATCTTTTACCTACTAGTAACATTGCATTCACCACGTGGACATTATAAAAAGAGCATTCCAAAGAAATAGAAGATGAAACAGCGATTGCTAAAACAGGTAATATAACGAGCACTGACACGGTATTGAAGACTTACTAATAAAACCATAATTAGCTTAGAAGAGCTACAAACTTCAATGTCGATAGACAGTTACATCTTCTTACAAGGAAAAAAAATGGTTATTTGAGAATCTAATCATCAAAACACAACCACTAAACCCAATAGTCACATATAATTTCATGTAAATGAAAAGCGAAAAAAAATCCAAAATATAATTCAAGTGAAAAGATGATGAAACAGCTTACGGTTCAGCCCGAGAAGACATCATAGGGCGCTTAAGTTGAGAACTCGTATACGTATCATCTCTTGACCGCTTCATCTCTCCGTTAATTATTCATCAATTTCGTCAAAAAATTTTATTCTTTTATTCACTCCAATTCCAGGAAAAAAAATCAAAATTCCTGCAACATTGAAATAAAACAATTGAGAAACATACTCATTCAGCAAACAGATCTAACAAACCACGTAAAAAACACAATCACTCAACGTAACAGCCATAATCCATACCGTTACAGAGATCACTCACGAAATATCGACAAATCCTGCAAAATTCTGTTCACAAGTTTCTCATTACTTGAAATTCACGAAAAGCATAATTAAACAATCATCCAAAACAAAAAATGTGGGAAAAAGAGTTAAAAATTTACGCTGAGATCCTTCAACTTCTGAAAAAAAAATCAACAATAGAGCTTTCCGGCTCTGTAATCGTCACCTGTTTTTAATGAATTTCAATTATCACTGTTCAAAAGAATAATATTTTTGCATATATTTATTCATATATTCAAGAATTTGAGCTGGTTTTCTGGGAGGGAGGGAGGGAGAGAAAGCTATGTTTTAGTGTGTGTTGTGTGCGAAAATTTTTTTTGTGTGCTTTGGTTTGGTGTTGTAGTATGGGAAGGATATAAAAAAAAAGTATGGCAACGGAAGCATACAGGGGGAAGCTTGGGGGAGACGAGGGTAGAAGTGTCAATTCGTAGGTACTGTTTCTAGTAAGTTGTTGACTGGAAACCGGCGGTAGGCAGTGGCAGGAGTCCTAGGTGGAGGTGGAGGGGTATAAGAGAAAGGAACGTGGTAATTAAAGGAGGTTATGAAGGGTGTTTTAAGAATTGGAAGATTATTTAGTGTGGATAAATATTGAGGTGATGTGGTTCAATAGGAGACTATTTGAGGTGGTGCTTAGGTAAGTTTTGGTATTATCGGGGTTTCTTTTTTTTTTTTTTTTTTTGATCTTTTGTTCTGGAAAAAAAAATTAAGGAAATTAAGGCGGTGATTTTTTCAATTTTGGGCAATGCTAAGGGGCAGAATTGTCTGATTAAGGAAATAGAATTGTTTGGCAATCGTGCATGTTGGGTTTTCTTAATGTACTTGAGTTGCCTTTATGGGGAATCTAGGACTCCAATTGGCAGGGGATGGTATAATTTTGGTTAGATTAGGAGTTTTAGTAAAAAAAAAATATATACTGTAAAAATATGATATGTATGAAGTAGAAAATAATAAAAAAATATGTTTGCAAAGAAAGTAAAAATATTTCTACAGAAAACTACGATTCAAACAAGGCCAAAATGTCCCAACTTTTGTTTAGTACGAGGTAATGAGCGGACTAATCATCAAATTGCTTTCGAAAGACTAATAAAATTTGGATTTAACCCCTGTAATATGAGTTGGGTTGGAATAAAAGAATATCTAAGTTTTCGTTTTTTAATTAAACATTGTAGATTCTTTGCAATATTTTATTTTAGTACGGGTATATATAACAGGTGTTCATTGGTACTTGTTAAAATATATTTAAAACATCATATTTTTTAAAATGTAAGACTAATTAGAAAAAAAATAAATACAAAAGAGGGTATATAAGATTAAATAAGAAAATTATATAAATGTAATGAAAAATAATAATTATTAATCTACGTATATACATGGTAGAGTAATTGAATTTTATGCATATTAATAAGTGCTCAATGGACACCAGCTAAAAAAACTCTTTTAGTATGAATAAAAAATTAAAATGGTAAAAGCAATCTATACCATGTCAATCTGGATCAGCATCAAACTGCATAGAGGTTTTAATTAGTTGTGAGGGCAATTTTTTTCCACCAGTATGTCGTAAGTAATAACTGAAAATTCTAAAACTTTCCATGGCAAGCTGAATTTTGATCCATACTAAAAAGTGTAAGAAGAAAAATTGGGGGCAACATTACATGAGCTTCTCCACATTTTTAGCGCCTGTTAAAAGCAAGGGCCTATCTATTCCCATTTGCGGATCTTAATTCTCAAGGAATGTAACCAAGTTGCCTCCTAATGGCTTTCCTTTGGATGGGCCTCAGTCTGCTTTGCTGGAGAAGCTTGACAAGAATGTGCTTCTGCATCTGCATGAAATGGTGTTCAATGGAAACCATGTGATTGGATCAACTGCAAAAGGCCAGCCCATGAGATGGGGTCAGCTTGTTTGTGAGATCTTAGGTTTGTGTACCCAAGACTCCACGATTTAGTTTCGTTGGTGTGGATGTTCTCAAACTTTGCCTTTTATCCTTGCGGCTTTCTTATCGTAAGGATTGCAGTCTCCCGTTAAGCCCAAAAAAAAGAAAAGAAAAGAGAGAGAGAGACAAACGAGCTTAGGCAAATGCAACCTATTCTTCCCATTAATTACAACTAATTAGGATAGAGAGACAGTGAAGAAAGTCAACTGTCTCGCAGTATAGGCATCTGATTTTTTTTCCTTTAATAAGCTAATGTGAATGAAGTTTTTCTTCTATCAACTGATGTTACGTTTTTCAGATAGTCATCGTTTTGTTTGAATTAGCTGTTTTTTGGGATGTTTTTGAAATATTTTACTGTAACAACGTATATGAAAAAATTTTACTATAGATGTTTTTTGAAATATTGTATGGATGAGATATTTTTTGAGTTATTTTTGTTTGTGTATTATTGTAGCATTATATTTGAAAAACTTATTTTGAAAAATAGGCCAATCCAAACAGAGCTAATGAAATTTGCGTGTTGATAAACGAAAAAAAAAAAGAAGAAAGATTATGATAGGTATCTTCACATTGAAAATATTTTTATGAGATTGTATATGTTTATGATTTCAAATATACCCCTGAAAACATGTTCCTTTTATGTCCGCAAATTATATCTCTTCCAGGAGATTGGTCCCAAGGCCATGAATATAAGTCCCAACAGTTTTCTTTTCCAAAGTGGACAATTACGAGTGTTACGGCTCCAAGAGGTACGCCGTACATATTATAGTTTCATTATACAGAAAAGGAAACCATGAGAAGATTTTTTTTTTCTTGTCTGAAGATGTTAATGCTTATACAATTTTTGAATGCATGATCCTCTGTAAAATGGATATATCCAATAAGTATAGGTGGCAAACCAACCCACTTAACTAAATTTATCCATACCCGTCCATGAATAGATGGGTATGGATATCTTAAATTTTTGTATATGGGTATAAATGGTTACCCAATAATACCCATTTATTAAATGGGTATTATTGGGCAACCCATCAAATCCAATTAACCCATTTAGAATTCTCTTCTCTTCCCCCACCCATTTTTTTTTTTCCAAAATTTTCATTTTGTCATGAACTACTTTTGTTTCATTAATCCAATTAACTACTTTTGTTTCATTATTATTATTATTTGTTGATTTTATCTTATTATTTTATTTTATCTTAGTTTGTTAACTTGCTTATTTTTCAGCATTACCAATTTATGATAAATTTTAGGCTCTTTTCTTATCTTTCTAAAATGAAATTTTAAATTTATATATGAAAATAATGTTAAGGATTCAAAATTTTTGGTTTAAGTTTTATATTAACTTTTATAGTACTTAGTTCAAATTTTTATATTCTTATTATTCAATTATTAAATAATATTTAATTTTGCTTCATAAAGTATAAATGGAAAAAAATTGGTAATTAGGCTTATTGAGCATTACAAGTAAATATTTAAAACTAATGATGGATACAAAGAGCGGTATAAATTGATAACTTAGTTTGCAAAAATGAATTTAAATGAGTTTACAAAAAATTAAAATAAATGGGTTATAAATGGGTAATTTGGTTACCCAATTCATTTTTTGACTTACCCATTTATACCCATCTAATTAGATGGGTATAAATGGGTTGACTCACTTATATCCATTACTCATTTTACCCAATCCAAACCCGGCCAAGTCACCCATTTTGACACCTCTACCAATAAGTATCCCCTTGGATCTAAGCAACTATAATGTAGTCTTTACTTGGTCCCGCCAAAAAAATAAACATCGCGTCGATATTAGGTGAAATGTTGATTCATTAACCTTGAATTAGTGGTTTTTCTTTTCTTAGGTGAAATGTTGATTCAGTAACCTTGAATTGGTGGTTTTTTTTTTTCTTTTTCTTTTTTCCCCTCCCCCTCATGATGAACCATTCATTGCATTTTTGTACACTCGAAATACAGAACCAATCAAAGCGTAATTGCTTGCGACGGAAGGTTCCTGTTGGTGTCGGGTACAAACAACCAACCGTGAAACTAATATCTCAGCTTCCCAAAAGTTCTAAAAGAGTGCTGCAGGGATTTTACTCTTCCACGACGACAGCCTCTTGCCTATGGCATGGAGAATTTAAGGGTTTGATTCAAAGAACAATTGGAATATGTATTTCTCGGTAACACTACTTTTAGTAAAAGCTTTATGAAGCAAATGATTGGGGTGAGTAGTTTGTTAATCTTATTCAGCTAAAACTCTAAACAAATTTTTAGTGATAATAAGACTTTAATTGTTGTCCTAAATCAAACAGCATCCACGATCATTTATGTACAAAATGTAACCATTACTGTGATTATGTAATCCCTTAAGTTTGCAAGCTGATAATCTTAACGAGTAGTATAATCTTGCTCAATAAATGTTGCTTTACCCCTTAGAATTAAGATGCCTATCTCAGAGAAACTACTATTATTATCTATCTTCAGAAAAGCAGGTATTTAAGTATACATAAACGAACATATCCATTACCAGGAAATTTTTAATGGGCTAGATTGTTTTCTGAAAATTGTGTACATTGTTTGTGGTTAAACTGATCCATGCAAGCAAGCAAGCCTTGGCGGTTAAGATGAGAAAGAATGTGCATTACCTCAGAAATTTACGCATGCATTGATGAATGAATATGATTTCAAATTCATCACGTGTTCAACAAGCCAAGAAAATGCAACATGGTATATATATATATATATGAAATGGATTCAATCAAGAAAGGTTAATGTTATGCAATTGTATATCATTAAAATATATGCATGCCCAGATTGTTGTATAAAACTCTCAAACGATTGGTAGAGACTGGCGACAAATGGGACAATTAGGCCTCTTGATTAGCCAAGGTTTGATACAAGATGAATGGAATGCATGTTGACAATCAGGAAGAGCCTGGCATAATTCTCCATCCTTCAAATCTTCCAAGCAAATTGCACAGCTAACTATTGAATGGTTTCGGTTTCTCTTGTACGTTGCAGGGGCTGGGATAATCTCCAAGACCTTCACGGCCTCCTCCACCTCCTTCCTTTGAACATTAGCGGTCACAGACGGCGACGGCGCTGGCGGTGTTGCTCCATTGTTGCCCAGATGCCACCTCTCGCACACGACAGCGAAGAGTTTGTCGAAAGCCGATTTGATTCCAAGAGTTATGTAAAAGGCGCTGAAAATGGCGATGGTACAGAAGAATGCCAAAAGGGCTGGGTAGATGATCCAGTCTGTTATCAACTCAAGGGATTTAATCATGCTGAAAATTGATGTACCAGTATAATTATATATGGAGATTGTCCTACCATCTATATCACCTAGGGTGGAAAAATCTCTTGCGTTGTTTTCCGGCCATTGTTTTGGTTTTTTTACCTTGTAAGTTTTAACCTCCCATTTGTGATCATCGCATATTGACTTGGAAATTCTAGACGTCCTGGCTGGCTATACAGAATTCTTGACCAATTACGGTGCATCGAGTCTCAGCCAATGGCTGGCTTCCACCTGGTTCCTCCTCTAGTTAAACTTTTTTTTACCTACGGAATCCTCAATGCCACTTTTCCGATGGCAATTCAGTGTCATTTCTATATTTATGTCAAGTGTTCTGTTTATTTAATTTGTCACGTGCTGTTTATTTAAATTTTTTCTACCATCACGTGATAAGTGGGATTGGCACTGAATTTGACACCGAATAGTGACACAGAGGATCCTAACTGACATGATTAGACCTTGTTGGAAGGTCATTTTCCATCAAAAATTTTTTACATTTTTTGTGAATATATTTTTTAATTATTTTTTAGTTTATATATATATATATATATCAAAACGATATAGTATAATATTTAAGTTTTTGTTTTTTTTTTCTTTTTTGCTCATTATTCTCTTTTTCTTTTTTTTTCTTTTTTGGGGGGCTTGGAGGTTGGGGGTGGCTACCTAAAACTTAGAACTCCTCTTACAACAGTTGTACGAAAATTTCAAGTCAAAATTTGTTCAACATCCTTTTTTTTTCTCTTAAGATGAATACAGATTTATGATGCGGAAAAGGATTCATTTATTAATGGCTGTACAGTACGATTACGAAAAATGGAAACATACTAAATTCTCCCCCCAACACCAAAAAATAATAATAATGTTCCTTCCTTCCTAGAGTCTCATGGAAGACAACTCCACTAGCATTGAAACATGAAGTTAAAACTTTAAGTTCATAGTATTCGAGGTTTAAGACGACCCTCACCCTGTTTTTAATTATGGTGCTCAAACACAAGATCCAATGTAGAAGGTTGGTAGCTGATATTGATATGAATATTTGTACCAGGCCCACAAAACTCAAAACCAAAGAAACAAGCAATCATATAGCCATATAGTACAACATAGACATTGCATCCGATTGAATTGAATGGAGGGAGCATAGGAAATGCCAGCTCCACGTGACAACGAGGCAAACAATAATCAAAGAGAAGAGAAAGGAAGAAGAATGTCTTCTTCGTCATTGAAAATTTTCCTAAAACCAATAAATATAGCCCCATATAATGTACCCTTCTATGAATCCTGCATCTACCTAGCTTTCATCAATAAACTCTGCATGTGTTAATGTCGCCTAGATATAATTCATTATGCAACAGCCGAAACAGCAGGAACTCGACACGAATCCAAGAGGGTTTTGGTCTCATTTTCTGAAGTTCCCATGTGAATGCATGCGCACACCTTTGAATCGATGGTGGGTACCTTAATTGAACAGGGCACTGTCTAGGAGTCAAGCAACATCTAGTAGGAGAAATAGGCCCTTCGCCCTCCAACGTTCCTGTCGAACTTCATTACTGATTGGTTCTCCTTTGTACATCTCCCTTGATCTAAGCACATCTTTATCATGCATGAGACGTCGACCATTATTCGTGTTCGGCAAATATCCAAATTTCAACACGAGAACAAAACTAGCCTATATGCGCAAGCTCAGCACAAGTATTTTGAGAAATTGGAGGCCGTAGGGTCGATGTTTGTGAGACTTGCGTGAAGGGAATAAAAAAAAAAAAAACAAAGAATTCTCGACATTAATCAAAAGTTTGACTGATGAATTGCTAATTGTATTCTTCTCGGTTACCAGAAAGATGAAAGATGGTGTCTGAACTTTAATGGCTTTCAAAATGCGGTAATGAAGGATCAGTTCTTTATTTTCCCCATCCTTAAGCCTGTTATTGCTTAATTAGCTGACAATTATATATAAATCTTCGGATTAAGCATATTCCATGGATGTCCTCTTTCTTTTTCCTTTTTTTTTCTTTTTTTTTTCTCTTGTGTAGGCTTCAACTATTGTGAACAAATCCTGGCTCCGCAGAGCTCTGCCTGCGGCTAACATTCTTCCTGCGCATATAATGCTAGTATATTTATCTTAATGTTTTCTGATGAGAAAATAATTAATGGAGATTTTCTCTGTCAACAATAATGTCTTTTATTCTAAATCTAATCGTAATGATTTGAGGGGACAGCTGGAATCATTGGGGTTAACAACTAAACACATGTCATTAACTAATATTCGTTATAAAACTGCAATTTGATAAAGAATACTTCTTTTCTTTACGCCCTAGCTATCACTTATCCATTTTCCAGTCGGTAAAAAAAAAAAAAAAAAAACACTCGAGTACTATTAATCTCTTTTTGTCGAGCAAAGACAAGAATGCACGTCATGTAATCAGTCTTCTGTAAGCTAGCAAGAAATGCCCGCAGACCTTAGGCAACCAAAGGCCAAAAAAAAAAAAAAAAAAAAAAAAAAGGAAAAATAGAAGAAAGAGTCAACTTATGTCTTCATTCTCATTTGACATTTTGCTAATTAGATGAGATCATGAAAATATAATATTTTGCAACGAAAAATACATAGCTTTTTTCAGCTGCATAAAATTATTGAATGATATTCCACCCCACGTTCATTCCACAGAGAAATGGTCGTTAAAAATGTGATGGCTCTGTTTGGAATATTAAAACTTCGATCATGACCTATCTGAAAACAACAATACAGTGCCAATATGCCAATCTATTTGAGCCTATAAAATCCAAACGAGGTCACATGGATTCTAACCTATTTAGCGTCACCATCTTCTCTCTATATGAGATGATTTGTAACCTCTTGCTATTGTTATGCTACTATCTTTGGTGATTCAATCTGTAACCCTTTTTATCTCATCCTTTGGTTTGCCCTTCTTGATACATATTGCACTTGTTCAATTGAATCACGAACACATGATTTCTTCTCCTTCAATGGTCCTTATCTCTTTTAGCAATTCCACAGCCTGTTAAGTGGTGTATAAATCCATATTGTACCGTTAAATCATGTGGATCATTTTTATTTGATTGCGTAAATTGATGGCTTTACGGACTATAGGTTGTCTTTTGGGGAAAAAGGGTTAAGTGGTATAGAAATGAGAGTAAGTAAGAGATTCCGATTTCAAAACCTTCCACTTACACTACTAAAAAAAAATGTAACTTGTTTTTGTAAATCACAGAATTACTTCACAGTAAAACAAGACGCAGTCGATTTAGTTATGAAATTAGAATTTGCATTAATGTATTATATACATATATATATATATATATGTAAAGTTAGAAAAGGATAAGGGAGAGTTGATTACGAACCTTTCTAGGTTGTACCTGATCGATCCATCACATTATGCATGCATGTATATTAGTACGAGTATTCCCTGGAGAAGGTAAAACAGCTCTAGTATTCTTTCACGCATTCTTGCATACTTTCCCTTCTCCAGCCTCCAAACTCCCATTCCCCCTCCCAAAAAGTGCCAAAAGCTACAAGAAAAAAGAAAAAATCTTGATGCAAGATTACTAGCTGTATGACTCCATCACAATCGAATTCTAGCAGAATCTCAATATTAGCACTGATTTACCAAACGAAGCCAACCTTTCCCAACCCTTTGCCACAAAAAGTCGCTCTCGCAGTCTCACCCGATTTGGGCCGCCACTTTCTCTTTGGCAAATGCTTTTACTGTAGGAAACGGAATGGAAAAAATAAATCAAAAATTTTCAGTTCAATGAATATCGCCCTGTACTGTCACGTGAATATCTGGTGTTAAAGAACTAGAGAATTCTGCTTTTGTTTTCTTCCTCACATGCTCTACATTTTCAGCACTTCCTCCTAGATTTGCATCTATGTTATTATATACAGTAAAGACACTCATCCCTTAACTGCTGAATTCATACTTTTTTCCCCTTGTATTGTATGTACCCTTAGATTTGGATTCCAAAAGCTAAAAAGTAAAAGTTCCAAGTCATGGTGCAATAAGGTGATCGAGTTAAGAGGTAATTAAGTATTCAATTAAAGCCAATAATTATTCACCTAGAAAATCTTTCCTGTTTTGTTTTCTTTTGATTCATTGCGGGGAAAAGGAGAGGAGAGGAACGTGAGCAAAAATGGAAACTAATATATTGTACATCCATAAACCATTGTTACTACCATTAAGCCTTAATTTACCACTAATCAAACCCTCCTAATTTCATTATTTCCTGTCGCTGGAGCTTCATATCTCTCTCTTTCTTCTTCTCTCTTGCGGGCAGTTCTAAATTTAGTTAATATACATTGTAGACAATGAAATTTTAATTAATTCTAAAAATTATTATTGATTTATAAATTATTTCTATGATTTATTTTTATTCAATTGGATGTTGCCACATGTCATATATACTTGGAAGTTTGGCTATTCGGCAGCCAATCATGTCTCGCCACATGTTAAGTTGAGGAGGTGTCGACACCAATTAAAATTGTTGAGATGTCTCTGCTAATCAAATTATGCCATGTCACGTGTCTTTATGACTTGACAAAATTATGAATAAATATCTAAATAATTATTTCTTTATTAAAGAGATAATATTTAGAGTTATTTAATCTATGTATATGTCTTATATACTGCAATGGTTCGTTCAGTTAAATTGTGCCATGTCATATGTCCCTACAAGTCTAATCAATTAAGGAAATATTTATTAATTTTATCTCTTTATCAATAAATATAAAATGAAGAGATAATATTTAAAGTGAAGCAATCCTTATATGACTGGATGTCTTATAAGACAAGTAAAGTGGCATACATGACTTCAGGCTCTACCTTATTTTACAGTTATAGATAGGGGATCTCTCCACCAAGGCGCACATCACATTCTCATACTTTCATATTTTTTTGAAGTTCCAAGGGTGTGAAGGCTCTGCATTTTCAAATGTTCGAGTTCTTCAAAGGAATGACTTAAATCTTCAAGTGTTTGAATTCATAAGTTGTTCAAATCTTCTATAAATCGACTATTGAATCAAGAAAATATTTTACAAATTAGAGAAAGAAGCTTTATACAAATTAGAGAAAATTTCAGAAATTATAACTCACATATTTTCTTAAAATTCATGTAATTCATATTTGTCGTATATTTTTCTTGTCTTATAATTTTCTTGCAAGACAATTTTATCGCGTACATACATGTCTAGAAAATATTTTACAAGTGACAAAATGATAACACAAAGTAGTGGTATAGTTTAAGAAATTCTAACCAGAATACATCCAGAATCCCAATGTAGCTAGTTTGACAATCGTGACAACCACAAATTGTTTGAGAGGAAAGGAAAAATATATCAACTGACCAGGGGGAGGAAAAAAGAAAAAGAAAAAAGAAAAGAAAAGAAAGAAGTAAAAGAGCTTGGTAGCTGGATAATTTCGGGATAGCCAACTATAAACATATCTGTCAAGTGCTTGGTGTTCAGCTAATTCAGATTTAGCTCCTATTTTGTAGGTTTATAATAATGTTCTACCTACGGGCGTAAACAGCTAGTAAAGGGGTCGTTTGTATTTGCTGTCAACATCCTGCGGATAAAGAAGAATCGATCTCCAAATGAAATCGCATCTCTTGGTGTCCATCCTGGGTATCCAAAGTCAACAGAATTTCTGACAAACCCCACAACAGATTTAATAAGATGCATAGCAATGGATAATAATGCATATTAAACCTCTTTTTTCTTGACAAAAACAGGATATCAATGATGCAAATTTCTCCCCTCACAAACAAACCTACTATCAGCCTATCAATGATAGAATATACATACAATTGCTCTTCCTTTGACGTAGTATATACTATATCAAATACTCAGATGGCAGCTACCTTCTACGAGCTAACAAATAGTAATTACTTTCTTGAATTCCCCAGTTCGAAGTGCTAGATCAAGACCGCATGAAAGAAAAGAAAAGAAGGAAGGCAGTTGATATATTGTAGAACCATATGAAAAACAGCCGAATGAAAGACGGTTGATGTTTACCTTTTCTCCAACCGTCTAAATCTTACGAGTATCGAATCACAAGAAAGTTTCACAAGAATTGCGGTTGAAAAACGAAAAAAAGTCTCTTTGATCATCATTAATTCATAGGGTAAAAGTAAAATAAACGAAGAGTTCCGAATGCTGGTAACATGCAGGGTATTATTCTTATTGTTTTTTACGATCGAGTTTCTATGTCTTATCATTAACATTGTCTGATTAATACCATACTATGAAATTAAATTCTCTGAGTTCAGCATGTGACTGCCCTCTCGCTAGGACGCATGATCCGTTGCAGGCACCATGTGATTATGACTAAGAGAAAGGTATGGAGGTGACTTTGAAACAAAGATTAGAATTTTGGATTTCAAGTATACTCATTATCAGTTTCATTCCTCTTATTCCTCACTAGAAATCGACAAATTTTCACCACTCTAATTTTAGCTTTAAGAACTGGGGAATCAGCAGATGTATGTAGGGGAGGGAGGTTAATGCATACAATAATTAGAGTTGTCATTTAGATTTCTGAAGAATATATATATATATATATATTAGAATTTTTGAAAGTGTATGCCAGGAGTGCAAACGAGTCGAGTCGAGTCGAGTCGAGTTTTGACCTTATCGAGCCGAGTCTCCTGTTAATTTTATGAAACTCGAACTCGACGAGCTCAAAATGTCGAACTCGAGGTTAAAAAATAAAAAAATAATAATTATTTTATTTTTAAAAAATAAAAATAATTATTTTATTTTTAAAAAATAAAAAATAATTATTTTATTTTTAAAAATGAATAAAATAATAATTTTTTAACAAATAATAAAATATTAAAGATATATATGTAATTTTACTATTAAAATAAAAAATAAAAATATAATCGAACTCGCGAGCCAACGAGCTTAATGTTTAACTCGAATTCAACTTGATTAACCCGAGTTCGACTCGAACTCGATATTGATCGAATTCGAGTCGAGTTCGTTTGTAAACAGCTCTAGTGTATATATTATCAGTATATAGAAAATTAATTAATTATATGTATTTTTTTTGGTATCCACGAGCATATATTTGGAACTAAAATTCATTCTAAGGGACCATGAATGTGTTCCAAAATTTCGGCGCCAGGACTGTCTATCGGCCCCGCTCTTCTGCTATTATTTGCATGCGACAAGAAGTACACCTCCAAGCATTATAAAGATTGGAGTATCATATGAATAAACTGAGCAAACTGGATAAAATTGTGACTCTATAAACTGAAAATAATAAAAGCCAAAAAACAAAAGAAAAATCTAAAATTTCACGATTGAGAAATAGGCAAACACTTTAATCGTGTAACATTAATTATTATACATCCCAAAAATTTAAAACCTTAAAAATTTTCTAGTATGGTTTCGTATTATTAGTACTTTCACTGAGCCAAGTAACTTTCATGGTAGTACACTATTTAACTTATTGAACGGTTACCAAAAAAAAAAATTGAACAGTTACAATTATTTTTATTATAGAAAAGAGTTACTATATGAGATTTATCAGTTGATAACCATACTCACTTTCATTTTAATGACTAATCTCTGGAGAATTAAAGGGCATGTTTACTACTAGCATAAATCACAAATCGGAATGTAGGTTTCTATCTTTGGTGTAGAGTTGATCTGGTTTGTTTGGATAGTGGGTTATTTCCCCAAATATATTTGCTTACATCACCATTACAATTTCCAATACAGCTTTTTATCTTCCCAATTACCTTTTTATCTCACATACATCACATCACAAAAAGTGCTACAGTAAAAATATCTCAAATAATTTACAATCCAAACAAACATTATATTGTTTTCCTCGGTCCCCTAGTCCAGTCTGGGGGGTCTTCTTCTGGCGTGGATTAGAATAGAAGTAACGTAGAAGATTTGTTGTTCCATCGACAAACAAATCAAGCAAATTTTTTTTTTCATCTTATTTTCTGATAGCGTGACGTAATATTTGAACAGTAAATGCAGTAAAATAAATTTTTATTGACCCTGATATTTGTAACAGTAGTTTCCATTCCCCATGCTTATTCCCCCTCTATAAAGTCTAAACGCCTCGACTGTCGAGCGAAGTTAAAATTGGAAAACCCCACACAGAAAAAAATAGACCAATGCAATGCACCCCCTCAAATCCTCACTCACTTTCACTGTCCACCCCAATCCCCAGACTCCATGTTCTCCTCCCCAACCGGTTCCACTCCAAGTCCCACCATACCCATTCCCACCCCACCCTGCTAAGATATAAAAGCCATTCCCCCCATTTCCCACCCATTTCCTCACTCACTCTCTCGCAACAAACTCCAACCCCACTCTTCAACCAACCCAACCACCCACAGATTCCCATTTCCTCCCCCCACATGCCACCATTTCCTCCTCTCCTTACCGCCGCAGCAACCATCTAATACTCCACCAAAGGTTTTGGTACTAATTTTTACGTCAGCATTGCGTAAATGGCGCAGCTTTCTCGCCAACAGTCCGACTTAAAAAACCGAGTGATCACTTGCCTCAACAAGCTCTCCGACCGGGACACTCTTCCCCAAGCCTCCAACGAGCTCGAGTCCATAGCTAAGACCTTGTCCAACGACGGTTTTGCACCTTTCCTAACTTGCCTCTCCGCCACTGATTCTTCCGACAAGTCCCCAGTCCGCCGCCAATGCGTCCGCATCCTCGGCATCCTCTCCGCCGCGCATGGCGACGCTCTTTCCCCTTACCTCTCCAAAATGCTCTCCTCCCTCCTCCGACGCCTTCGCGACCCTGACAGCTCCGTCCGCTCCGCCTGCGTCGACGCCGTCTCCTCCATTGCCTCGCACATAACTAGACCGCCGTTTTCTCTCATTTCGAAGCCTTTGATCGATTGTATATCTCACGAGCAGGACTACAATGCGCAGATCGGAGCTTCACTCTGTTTTGCCGCTGCTATTGAGGCTGCGCCGGAGCCTGACCCTGCCGAGCTCAAGAAACTCTTGCCTAGACTGCTAAAACTGGTGAAAAATGATTGCTTCAAAGCAAAATCTGCTTTGCTGTCGCTAGTTGGCAGCATAGCTAGGGTTGGAGGTGCTTCCAGTAAAAATGTAGTCAATAGTTTGGTTTCGACTATGGTCGAGTTCCTGAGTAGCGACGATTGGTCGGCAAGGAAGGCTGCCGCCGAAGCATTGGGGATGTTAGCAGTGGCAGAGAGGGATTTTTTATCAGATTTTAAGTCCAACTGTGTAGCTGCCTTGGAAAGCAGACGATTTGACAAGGTATTTTATCACTGTTGTTCTCAATGGCATTTTTGGTGAATGTTTTATTCTATTTTATTTTTTACTTTAATGAAAGTCTTTTCTGAAAACCTGTAGGTGAAGGTTGTAAGGGAGACGATGAATCGGGCAATGGAATTGTGGAAAGGGGTTCCGGGAGTTTCAGATGAGGTTTCGGATGAAGCAGAATCCAAGTCCTCCGTGAAAGGTCAGGTGCCCCATGCCTTAGTTTATTTTAGTATTTGGGATTTTTAATTTTAAATTTATGGTATGAGACTTGAATTTGTGAGTGTGCAAATGATGGTAAAGGAATTTCTTGAGTTGATTTGTGGGCTATGACCGATGGGAATGGCCAATAAGTTAAGAATGCCTTGTCTTTCATGTTTGTAATTTGGATTTTTTTGGGTCAGTTACTACTTGCTAGTAGTATGACAAATTGACTATGGTAATAATATGGTCCCTGAGTCCCTGACCTAATATTATTTGGGGTCCCCTACTATAGTGTGTCCCCAAATAGCTTCATTTAAGCAGGCAAACAACGAGTGTTTGTATAATGGTTTGTTGCTGCATAATCTTTGTTGTAAGTACTCATACTTTTACCGCCCTACATACTCTGGCTGCAATGTCAAAGCAAATCATTTTGGTGTAAAGTATCGAATGTTATTTTATTAGTAGTTGGTTTTTCATGTTCTCGTGTCACTTTTAAAGTTGCCAATCATTCCTTGGATGATTACCCCTGTTTCTCTAACGTTTCTGCATTTCTAGATATTGAAGCTAGCTTGTTTTCTGGAAAAAAAGAAAAAAGAAATGCTTTGGGAGTTTCTCCATATCCCTTTTAATTAGTCGTCCATGTTGCTTTTGTTAGTTATAAAACTTTGAATGATTCCTTTTGTGTTATATTCGTGGCCTCTCCAAGTATCTGAAAATTTCCTATACCTGTTAATGACATCTAGCATGATGACAATCTGTGCAGATTTTGGCAGTGATGATTTTGGCTATGTGACCCCTCATATGAAAAAAGCAGCCCCTAGAATCAGGTCACCCACGTCCAATACTTCATCTACTACCAACAATCAAAAGAATACTTCTTTGAAGAGTGATTTTGGCAAACCAAAAGCTGCAAGGTCTTGTCAGGCGGATTTTAAAAGGTTCTCTGAGTGCAGAATTGAAGTTGCTGTACCAGAAAATCCCATTGAGCAGATGAACCAAAACCTTGGAGATTCAGATTCAGAAGATAGTGAAAGCTGCTTAAACAGAAATTTTGAAGCGAAGTGCTTCCCATTCAACCGAAACTCAGATGAAAGAAGCAGGATTGGTAGTTCGAAATTTGGGGCTCGTGTGGTTCCATTATATGGGAATGCAGACTGTGATTCAACTGCACTAGATATCAATGCTACTGATGTGGCTGGGAGCCAAAAAGAGTTTGAAAACCTATCTTTGATACAGAAACAACTTCGTCAGATTGAAAACCAGCAATCAAGTTTATTGGATCTCCTTCAGGTACTTGCTCTCTCTCTCTCTCTCTCTCTCTCTGCACACGCGTGTGCATGTGGTTTCATCTCTCTTTTTTTGCTTATATTTTGAGACCATACTTCTGCCTCTGTTAACCATTCACCTGCTATTTGCTCGAGCTGGTCAAGGAGAACCTGCTTTCTTATACCTCATCTTTTGATGTCTAAGTCCATCATAATCCTTTGTGTGCATCATGTGTGAATATAGTTTTGAAAGCATCTAATGTTCGTGCAAAATTTTTTTAGAGATGTAATCATGTGAGTTTCAATGGTTTTAACATTTTTCTTTAGTTACAAATTTAAAATTCTCCATTTTGTTATGTTTCTGCTCTGCTTTTTTGTTGATATGTTGTAGCTGGATCAACTGTTTGCTACATTCACTTATTTTTCAAATTTGTGATGCATTTCTGCCAAGAAAAAGTACGTTGAAACCGAAATGCTTTTTCATTTGTTGGTTTCGGAGGTTTGCCATGCTTCATGCTGATAAAGATGTAAAACTTGTTATGGTTTTCTTCTGTACATCTGGAAGATGCTTATGCGTTGTTTCACAGTGTTCAAATAGGATTGCATCTTTCTGCTTCTAGCATATGTAGCAGTGAATCCTCAATATGAAACTGAAAAATTAGTGCTGAAACCAGTTTTATGCATTGTCTCATGGTCATGAAATAGGATTGTGTCTTCTGCTTCTAGCATATGTAGCTGTGAATCCTCAACACGAAACTGGAAAATTAGCTGAAATCAGTTTTATGCTGTTGTGAATTTCAGAGTTTTATTGGCCATTCACAAAATGGGATGAATTCTCTGGAGAGACGTGTAAATGGTCTAGAGAAAGCTCTTGATGTGATGTGCAGTGATCTGGCAATATCAACAGGAAAGATTACAGACACTGATGCTACAGGAAATACATGTTGCATGCTGCCTGGTGCAGAATTCTTGAGTCCTAAGTTCTGGAGGAAAAGTGACGGACAGAATTTCAGTTCGAAGGTTTCTTTCTCAAACCGATGCCAGTCACTTAATTATATGCCAAACAAATATGTAAATTCTGAATCATCAAAACTGGAGAGTCCAATAGAGAAGCATCAAATAGGGAGTGTGTCTGCTGTGGGCTTCATGGGAGATGCTCAAGCAGGCTCTAGGGAAACTCCGGATTCCCACTCAAAAAGAAGGATTAATAGGTTACTCAAAGATGCTGATGCGGTAAAAAGTTTCTATAGTGGTGGCCTTGATAGGGCATCACATGCTACTTGTGTACAGAAGCAGACTTGAATAACTGGTAATTGGCATTTGTTTTCAGTTTCGGCTCCATGCTTTGGAACATTTCATTCGCCCTTCCTCGTTTTCTGCCTAAATAATGCATTCTGCATTTTAGTTGTTAGTGCATAGAGCTTTGTCCTTTTATGAAAGCCCAAAAACTGCAGATGTACATCTAATACTTTGATACGTATTTTAATATTTCTGAACAGGTCATGAAGAACATGGAAAAGTCGCCGCAGGCTCCACATTCAGATGACCGATTGTCCATCATGAATTGAATTAGAATAGGTTCTAGGTTAAATTCCAAGCAGGGAAGATCTTAGTTCGGTAGAATTGCATGTCAAAGGGTTGGAGCACCATGCAGCAGCAATTTTCTCTGTATTTATACCACTTCAAAAAGATCCTTATTTCAGGGTTTATTGTGCACGACATGATGCTGCCCGTCTTGCGTAATTCTGATTTTTCTAGAATGCTTTAGATATAAATGTCGCGCCCCATTTTTAAATGAGGAGCAACAATGCCATAGTGCAAAGCGAATGATACTCCCAAATGAGGTTGGGAAGGAAGACTTCTCTGCAGAAGTTCTTTCAAATTTAGGCTGAAATACAAGGTCGCCAGCTCACCTCAGATAAGAGAGTTCCTTTCTCTGGTCCGCAAATGAATGCGTGTAAAGCAATAACTAAATCTTGAATGACCTGCCGACCATTAACCAATGTATTGAAAATCAGCCGGACTGATAGGTCGAATCGGGAATTGGCCATGCCTTCGATTTGAGTTAATCATTAACTCAAAGAGTCAATTGAATTGATTAAATTCGATCAAGAATCAATTGAATTGATAAAAATTTGGAGGTTTAATGATTTTTTATTAATTTTTTATTTTTGAAAATAAATATTTTAGTTTTATTTAAAATTGTTAATGTTAAAATAAATAAAAAAATTATTAAAATTTTGAATTGGTTAAACCATGAATTAGAAGGTTTTCTATTCGAGTTTAAAAGCAGTGCCATTAACAAAGCAAAGCAGCTGAACGATGCTTTACATTTGACGACGAATCATCGAGATATCATTTGGGAAATGAACACCTCAGTTCGATCCACCTGCGTACTTAAATTGCGTCTATGAATACTCTGTGTGATTGGGATACTCGGTCTTATCAATTGAACGTGTTGAACATTTGAGAACTTGATAATGTAGAAGTGCAGAATCAAAGAATGAAAAGGTGAAGCTTGGAACTCAGAGGGGGAAGAGGAGTGGTTGAATCATGATAGTTGGTGGCTGGCGTACGTAGTAGTGCAGAGAGAACGGAGATTCAGGACAAAGTTGATCAAACGTACACGCTGCTCTCGAACTCACTACTTTTGTCCTTCATACCAAATATAGGGTCCTCCTGCCAGTTGCATCGACTAGTCTTTAGTCTTTACTGAATACTGACTGCATTAGATTTTGGACACGGCATCGATTCTCTTTGGCACTTAAAAGATTTTGTGAAGATCTTTTACGAAGTTCCTCACACACTGATATTCCCTCCTTTGTGGCTTTCAACTTTTTCTTCTTTTTTGGGTAACATGGACCCGTCTGTCTTCACTTGCTTCTCTTTTTTCTTTTCTCCCTTTGATGCAGAACAACTCAGACTGACTACTTCCTATAATTTTTTGATAAAATGCTTTTCCTATATTAAAAGTATTCTTTACTAATTTTACTTGACGCCAAAAAAGCGAAAAAAACCACACATACACGCCTGCGCAAATAGCTTTCTTTCAGAGAACCCAAGTGAGTTTGTTCATATTTTTTTTTTTGGCTAAAATTCAGCCAGCTAGTTTGACCTGTGATAGTGGCAATCACCATGTATTATTAGGTGTAATTAAAAGAAAAGTGAACGAATCTTTAGGTATGTAGCCTTTCGTGTTCCTAATAATGCCCTGTATCCATGTTTAGAGAGTTCTGTGCTTGTAATTTGAGCGTAGAAAGCGCATTGAAAATTTTGATTTAATAACAATTATTATTTCATGTCTTACCATACAATAGCCGACGTTAGGTATTAATTAATCAACACTATTAACTACAACATATTTTTCCCTTTTCAAGTTCATATTTTGACACTAAATTGTAATTTTCTAGTTACAGTAAGTTCTTTTACAACTTGCATAGGCATAGGGATGACAATGGTGTGGGTTTGGAACGGGGGACTGCCCCATTGCCATAAAACTCTCCCTGCCCTCGCCTCCGTTTCCCCTACCCCGTCTCGCCCCGCTTCCTGTACGGGTGATAATTTTATTATTATTATTTTTTAGAAATCTTTATTCAATAGATCAAAACTAAATTCAAAGAATAAGCTAAAATACGGAACTGAAAAAAGTGAAAAAAGAAAAATGAAACAAGAAAAGTGTCGAAATAAAACACTAAGAAAATTAATTAAATTGTATAGATAACATTTAAGAATACTTATAGAACGCGTAATATGCTTGTACCAAATATCAATTAGAAATTTGGATAGAAATGGGATAAAGATTATGTTTAGTTGGCAAAAATTCTATATTTATCATTATTAGATTATATGATATATTACATTTATTTATATTAATAAATTGAAGTGGGAACGGAGCAGGGGTATCGTTTCCCTCCCCTCGCCCCATTCCTCGTCCCCGCTCGCGTCCCGCCCCATTACATCCTCTGCAGGGCGGACACCTGTCCCATTGCCATCTCTACATAGACATGACTGCACGAGTATGCAACAACTATCGCTAGCGAGAAAGGGCCTAAAAATAGAAAACCAGCCACTCATGGGTAGCCCACATTTAGGTAGCAGGCTTTTGAGAATCCAAAAATAGAGCGGTCTGTCAGCATGGGCTCTTCTTGCCAGCCCAAACTCCAACTAATTGGACTGTGACTTTCTAATTTTTCTCTAGAATGGGCTCTGTTTTCTGGAGAAAGCAACGTGGGGTTACTTTGATAACAGATCCACCAGATCAGTCCATCATTTGTTGTCAGCTGATTGTTCAAGTCTTTAAGACGGATTTGAATCCACTGTTGACAGATTTGACCTTGATCGGTTGAACCGTTGAACTCAGTTTGGCTCGATTATTGGTTTAAAATTTAATTGAATTTTAAATTAATAGTTGAGATAAACTCGAGATCGAATCGACTGATCTCTCGACTATAAAAAGTCCTCAATTACACTTACAATCTTGAAGGACTCGCATTTTTTTAAAAGTGACCCATTGTCAGATATTCCATGTAAGTTAAAGCCCATTTGAATTGTAAGTTTTTTGAATTTTTGTATAAATATATAATGTAGTAAAGTGATATATATGGAATAAAAAAATGATTAAAAAAATATGTCAAATAAATATTTCAAAAAATTTTGGACAAAAAGTCACAATTGAAACAAGCTCTTGGGCTTTCAACCTCTTATCCGGTCAGAAAAGGATTGAAATCCTTGCCCGACCACGTTGAGTCGAAATGCTAGCCATGCTTGGATTGCTTGTTTCCGTCGGAAAATATTGTCGTTTTCCGTGATCACATTTCCCTATCACCTTTTTCCCTCACATATATCAAATCGCTACAGTAATTTTTCCATGAAAAATGACGAAAAATGCAATCCAAACACAACCTAAGCGCGTTGCTCAACTCTTTTGGTACCACATCATTTGACATGGAAGAGAACATGTGCCAGATTTGATATGAAGGGAATTAAATTAGATACAAGAGGACCATGCTAAAGATGACGAGTATATTATTACTCTCCTCCAATAAAACATAATTTTTTTTTTTTTTTGGGTACATGAGAGAGAGGATTCGAACCCAAAATCTCTTATGCACAATTCTTTTCACCTTACCACCCGATCCGGTCCTCCTCTAATAAGCATAACCATTTATTCTTTAATGTCCAATAACAACTGCAATATAACTCTAGTGAAGTTCCCTAGCATAGTTGGTAGTTCCATACAGTTCCTGATTTTATAGACAAAAACCAAAATGTCTCTTAATGTTAGATTATGCAAACAGAAACCCACTCTTTTAATGCCAATTGGAAGGAGCTTTAGATGATTAAAGAAAAAAGAAAAAAGGTAGAGAACATATGTTAATTCCTTTTCCCAGCTGAGCTAGGAGAATCTCTCCTCCCCAGTAAAATACAGCCCAAAAAAAAAAAGAAGAAGAAGAAGAAAAAAGAAGCAAACCCCAGTGCACCTTTTCCAGCATAGTTGTCTGTTGTCTGTCTGTCTCTATTAAAGCGTGTAGTTTACACTTTAAAGAGGCGGATTTAGCGGTATTAAACCAATCAACTGCGGGGCTTTGCATATTCTAGGAAATTTCCATTATGTTAGTTCTTCATTCCTTGCTTTCCTAATATTTCTCCTATGACAATTATCTTTACTCGTATTGTTCTTTTTCATACGCGTGTAGATTACGTCGTTGAGGCCAATGTGGACCAACCAGCGGTCAAGCAGCCAATTGCCGGCTAATATTTAATTATGTCCGCTCAAAGTTTTTAAAGTTATGATTAAGGGGGAGGGATGTTACTGAATGATGTTAGTTACTTGGCAAAGTTTGCCATAAACCTGATAGATGAAATTGTGTGGAAGCAATCCTTTCCTGCATAGCTTATTATTTTTCATTGTGGCTGTTGTTACTTTTTTACCAATCATGCAGTTGTCCAAACTAATTTGGTTGATGACCAAACTAATAAGCTTCAAACTTCTGTTGGCTTCTTGTTTATTACTACTACTTATTACAAACAAGCTTAAGATAGGATAGACTTTCGTGCAGTCTGGTTCCAGTTTCTATAGCTAAACTAATAAGCCAACAAAACAATTTCAAACAAAGCACGTCGAGGAGGACACAAATTCCGCGTTTGGAAATTCCCTAAGCGGTGGTTAACTTGGATGACAATCTGGCACTAATCACACGTTCTGATATGTTTCTGACTTTTTGATACTACTTGTGCATCTGGAAGCTTCCTCGTCGTTTGTGTTCTGAATATATTCCCAAGTACCGTCTGGATTATCAAATAGTACTAACTATTTAGCAGAAGCCATCATCCCATCTGTCACGGGAGTCGATCGATAATTTGCCAAGCTGTTAACCTAATCATCGAACACTTGATGACAAGTTTTTTTTTTTTTGTGGCAGGCTGTGATGATTTATGCATATAAATGAAAATTCATCGTATAACAAGATTAAGTACTGGTCCAGAAAAAAGGAAAAATAATTGATGGTTCGGTTCGAAGTACTCTATGACAATGCACTCATGGATTGATTGCATTTTTTTTTGAATTTTTTGTAAAAAAATTACTGTAGTGATTTGATATATATGAGGTAAAAAGATGATTAAAAAATATATTCACGAAAAACATAATAATTTTGCTTTCCAAACAAGGTATGGTCTGCCAAATGCATAGATAGAAAATTTTTGACAAAAAAAAAAAAGCATAGAAAATGGAAAGTCGTGCAGGCCGATCACTCTTGCCGATAATATGAGTTACTAAACTATGTAGGGATACAATCAATTAAAAGGACAGCAATTTGTGACAAAATAGCCTAACTGGCCTGGATAATAATAAAATAGCAATTTGTCTACATGCATTTTATATATATATATGGAGTAGATGATGATGGTCATTGGTCCAGGTTCAAGGCCAACACCTCATTTTGTTCCTTTTTATAATTGTATCTTTCTTTCTTTTATCAGCTGGCGATGAGGATAACGAAAGCAACTTCTAAACTTGATAAGAGGGGAAGGGAAATGGAGTCGTAAAGATGTCATAGATAGAACAATTATGGTCCAATGAGAAAAAGCTAAGCCAGAAGACCCCAAAATGAATTATGATATCTATTCAATCATTAATCAATGAAACTTAGTGATTTTGATAATGACAATGAAACAAAGTTTGTACATACAAAATTCATATGCAAACTGTGCGGATTTGTTGAGCAAAAGTGATTCCGTAATGGTAAGCAAGCATTTAAGATAACTGATGATCAGCTCATTTTGTTTCTTTTTGCTCAGTATCGTTAATTAATATATTTTTTTCCCTATCAAAATTAAGCAAATTTCAGGTAGAAAATCATCACTATGCTTAAGATAAAGTACCGTGTTGTTGTTGTTAGCGTTCTTTAGGTAATGAGCATCATAAGAAAGAAAACTCCTAACCAACCCCCCCCCTCCCCCCCAACCCCTACCACCCACAAAAAAAAAAAATACTTGGAAGGGGAGAAAAGTGTAATTGCGTAAAATTATGATGGCAACAAACGCAGATAATTTAGAAGTAGAAAGGAATTGATTAAATAATGGAATTCACTAAAAATCAAGATAGATATAAATATGGAATCCCTAAAATGATGAAGGAGGAGTAGGAATTTTCTAAATAATAGACTAGACAAAAGCTGAAAGTGAAACTAGAGATGAATTCCAAAAACAAAGATGGGCTATTCCCCATACAAAAAAAAAAAAATTAAAAAAAATGAAGTGAAGCCTCCGGTGTTCCAATAGTGCTATGCGACGCCGGCCCGAGCACATTCTTGACGCGTGACAGCCAAACGCTGGGATTCAGTAGGCTTTAAGAAAACGAAAGACCCCGTCCGCCAAAACTACGTCATAGCCATTTGCAATTTCTTTGGACAGGAGATTATTTGATCAAATATATTTGTTTACATCATTATTACAATTTTCAATATATTTTTTTATCTTCTTAATTATCTTTTTATCTCACATACATCACATCACAATAATATTTCAAATAATTTACAATCCAAAGCTGAAAAACTTGACCAAATAAAAAGGCAAACAAGCTGAATGAATAATTCTCCATGATTCCAATAGCATATTTATATCGTTATCCTTATGCTTGACAGTGGTTTCACTTCGATCTCTCATTTTTCAAGCTCAACACATTTGGTCCTTTATTTACGAGTCTAACCTTATTTTCATCCATCACATTTCAATATTAGTGAATTTTGTGCATTATGTTTACAAAATTTTATTATAAGAATGATTAGGTAATGATTAATATTACAACTTCTAAAATGAAAACATGAATGCACGAAACGCAAAAGAGTTAAAGAAAATCTCGGCATAAATTTAATCACCGAAAATCTATTTTTTTCTTCATTACTTTTGAATGAGGATTCCTTTCCACTCTTTCTCTTCTTTTAAAACATCAAAATAAGAATAGCTTAGAGTTAGAGATTATTACTTGGTGATTTGTGCTTTATGACCTTGGATAGAAGTTGGGATGGGATTGATAATTTTTTTTAAAAAAAAAATGATAAAATTATCAACACATTTTTTAATTATTTTTAAATATTTTTGACATACTTTATTGTTTCATATACAAAACATTACAGTATTATCTTCAAAAAAAATTTATAAATTACCTTAAATCCAAACAAACCCATTGTTCTAAAACACAAAGAACGAAAGAAAAATATGAGAATCTATATCTATATGTATTGAGGAAGGGGTTTTTAGCAGAAACCCTCTCAATGGCTTCTAAACTTCCCATTCTTTTTTCTAGATTTTTGTATTTATTTTAATATATAAAAAGTAGTGGGTTATAACCAACCCTATCACCAATCAAATTTAAAATTTAAAGTTTTTCCACTATCTAATTCATAAACTGTTTATAGTTGTTATTTATATTTTAAATCATTTTTACTTCTTAATTAAAGACAAATGCTCATTCGTATGCTATTTTAATACAATGTTACATTTTTATAATTAAGAAATATTTGTCACCACACTAACCTTATAACCACCCTTACAAATGAATTTTACAAATTACAATCACTTTTCAAAAAAATCACAAATGTGCAACTAAATGTAAAGTTGAGGGGGTAAAGTGCAACTAAACGTAAAGTTAAGGGGGTTTACTATATTTAACCCTAAAAAAATCCCAATAACGTAACAAGTAGTGGGTTATAGATTTTTATATTTATTTTAATATATAAAAAGTAGTGAGTTATAACCAACCCTATCACCAGTCAAATTTAAAATTAAAAACTTTCTCATAATCTATTTCATAAACCGTTTATAGTTTGTTATTTATACTTTAAATTTTTTTTACTCCTTAATTAAAGACAAATGCTCATTCACATGCTATTTTAATACAATTTTAATTCGCAAGCATACAGCATGATCAAGAAATAGCAGAACCAATTAGGACTAGATTTTGACAAAAAAAAAATTAGGCCTAGATGGAACTGGCACGTTGCCGTAACTTGCGATGCCAATTAGGACTATTTAGTGTTTTTTTTTTTTTACAAGGAGTTAGGACACTGTAAAACTTATTTAGGCAAATTTTACCTTATCGGTGATTTGAGTATCAAGTTATTGAATATACTACAAATTCTATAATATCAGTCTGCTACAAAAAATAATATTTTACTAGCATGTGGTATTTGTGTACGAAATTTCAGAGGTAAATCAAATGCTTTTACTTATAATTTATATAATTTGAATAGTTTTTTAGCGAATATAACCATACTATACAGGACCATCACTTTGTACAATTGGAGCTAGCAAATTGTATATCAATCACAATTTAGATTTTGCTCGATACCTACGCAGTTGGTGAGTTCCATCAATAACACTACATCAAACTTTTAATGTTGTTTTATACTCTTATAAACATGTATTTCAAAAAATTGTAGGTTTGAAAATGATACATGTGCTCGAAAGTTAGTTACCTGATTGATGTCAAGCAATTTTACAACATCACAAGTATTGTTGATAGTAAATTCAAAGAAAATATGGATATCCGAATATACAATCATACGTACGGTAAACTTACTCTATTTAATTTAATTACTGCACAAACTTTTTAAATTTATAATCATAACCTATACCTTCTTTCATTCTTACTAGATTAAATATTTTCGAATATTTGCTTACATTCAGAGCATTAATATAGAAAACATTTTCTATGAGCTATGCAAAAATTGTGGATAACTATGTGAAGGTTGTTTTTTAAAAACAGTGTTTATACATTGTAATGACGTGGTCGACACTGTTGTTAGGTAATTAATTTCATATACCTTTAATTTCAACAATTTTTTCTGTATTGTATATAACATTTTATTTGGCAAACAGGTACAATGTTAACATACAAATTAAAGATTCCAGTGGTAATATGCATCTTAATCTACAGGACAGACATGCACGATTCATATTTGATTGTAATGCTTCTTATCTCAGAAAATTACAAAGGAAGGTAAAATTTCTTGATATATGTTTATTTTTTATAATGCTATTTATAAACTATGTAAAAAAAATACACTAATTTTGAATTTCGCACTTACTTAATTCTCAGGACAATGGTGATAGGTTGTTCAACCAACGAATCAATTCATGCAAAGATCGTGCATTTTCATTTATAGAACGCATTCCACAAAATTCAACAGAATTAATTAAATCACCAATTTTGGCTTTCGTACTAAAAGTTGATTGGTGTGAAGAGTGTTCGCATCTTCATGCAAGATTATCAAATCGAATGCATAATATTTGTAAGTATTTTATTTTAACAGCATTTAATTACATTCATTTTTATTCATATATCATTTATTTTCTAATATAAATTTCTATTATTTTTTCAAGATTTATCTTCCGAAAAAAGGTAATTTTTGAATAATATACACATTCTATCATATTTCAAACTATTGTTAGACAGATATTATATTTTAATTATGTTGGTATAATTTTTTAACCTTTTTTAATTCACCCTTTTATTTTCATTTTTTCAATAATGTCAGGACCGTGCGTAGCACGGGTATTCACACTAGTTATAGATGATTGATGAGGGACTAAATTAGGACAAGCACGAAAGATAAGGACAGGTATACAAAAAAGTGGGATTCTAACGGTCTAAAGATTTTGGGGGTTACTCCACGCGCTCTTTCATGAATGGTCCACGTATTTCATTCAATCCAGCCAGCAAATGTGGACTTTCAGAATCCAGACCCAGCTTTTCTTGTTCCTACATGATTTCGCCACCATTAATTATAAAATCGTACTAGCAAATACCAAAAGCGTTCCTCGGAGAATGAATAAAGCAATCTTCAATTCTATTGAGAATCATCCAAACACGTCCTCTCCGACAATTACCGGATTACCAGCTGAGCAGAACTGAGCATCAGAACCTCAAAAGGCCAGAGGACCTCTGTCGGCGTCCCATCCCACGTTAGATCTACTCCAACACAAAACTTCAACTTAACCCAGAGAAACTCTTTCTTGAATTGAATGCATCCTAGCTCAATATAACGGATTTTTTCCAGACAAGTTATGGATTCTTCAGACCAAAGGAGGAAGAGAAAACGGCTACTTAGAACATCTGCAGCATCGCAAACTTCATATCTATTAGTTCTACCTTCTCATTTATTTTCAGTAAGATCTCTTCTTCTTTGTTTCACCTTCTTCACCTTTCTTTGCCTCTTATCCTACACGGCAAAGATTCATTCTTCAGTTTTTAGGCCAGTTTTGGTAGTTTCTAGCTTATCTTTATTGTCTTCTAGTAGTGATTCCGTTCAACATTTTGATAAGTTGATATCGTTGCCATTTAAGATAGAGGATCGGGTTTTGTTGCCTGATCATATACTTTTGTTGGTAAAGAATAATGGGACAGTGAAGAGAAATCAAGAATTGGATTGTGTTTACTGGAGAAGCATAGTTTCTGAAGGTAGGAACATCGATGGTCTGGAGGCAAGGCAGAGTCTTGTTGCCAAGCTGAATGTTTTGTCCGTTGATGAATATGACGAATTTAGATTGATTGTCAGATGTCCAATTCCGCCTGTCAATTACTCTGCTGTGGTAAATTTACAAAGGCGCTGGAGAAATGGGATTGAGAATTTAGGGGATGAAAATGGCTTACGGGGGATTAGTAATCAGTCAGTTCATAAATGGGAACGTGTGGCCTATACTGCTACTTTGGATGGGGACACTGCTGTGGTGTTTGTAAAAGGTTTGAATCTTAGGCAACAACGAGAATCGGATCCGAGGCAGTTCAGCTGCCATTTTGGGTTGGGGAACTGGGAGGCGGATGGAAAATTTATGCTCACGACAAAAGCTGTTACGGCTGCTCAAGAGGTTGTGAGGTGTTTGTTGCCGCGGAGTATCAAGAAGGCCCCTGAAAAGGCTCAGGGAATTAGGGTGACAATTGGAGTGACACCCCATGTTCGTGCCAGAGCTCATGAGCATGTGGTTTTTCCTTCTGTGGCTAAGATTTTTAGTCCGAAGTCTATCGAGGGTGGGGTTGGTGGTCGGGGAAAGTATGAGCTCTGTGTGTGTACAATGGTGTGGAATCAGGGCTCTGCTTTGCGTGAATGGATTATGTATCATGCTTGGCTGGGAGTTGAGAGGTGGTTCATTTATGATAACAATAGTGACGATAACATCAAACAGGTAATTGGGGAGCTCGAGCGAGAGAACTACAATGTCACCAGGCATGTGTGGCCTTGGGTTAAGACTCAGGAAGCTGGTTTCTCTCATTGTGCTCTTAGAGCAAAGGATGAATGCAATTGGGTTTCGTTCATGGATGTTGACGAGTTTTTCTATTTTCCCTATTCAACACCAAGGCATCAGACATTCAGGGAAGTGGGCTATGCTGGTCAGAATTCACTACGGACTCTGGTGGCAAATGTTTCATCATCCCCAAGAATTGCAGAGATAAGAACTACTTGCCATAGTTTTGGGCCATCAGGATTGAGTAAACAGCCTCCTCAGGGAGTTATGGCAGGATACACTTGCCGACTTCAGAGTCCTGAGCGACACAAATCAATTATTCGCCCCAAGGCCCTTGACGCTACCCTTCTGAATGTGGTGCATCACTTCCACTTAAGAAATGGATTCAAGTACCTAAATTTGCCTCAGAGCACAGCTGTGATAAATCATTACAAATACCAGGTGTGGGATGTTTTCAAAGCAAAATTTTACAGAAGAGTTGCAACCTATGTTGCTGATTGGCAAGAAAACCACAATGAAGGGTCTAGGGATAGAGCTCCTGGCTTGGGAACCGAGGCCATCGAACCTCCCAATTGGCCACAACAGTTTTGTGAGGTTTGGGACACTGGCCTACGAGATTTTGTTTTGGCCAACTTGGTTGATACCTCAAATGGTCTGTTGCCCTGGGAAACATCTTCTTTAGACCAATGAAGTTGGTAATGGTTCCACGCTTGTAGAACAGAGAATTAATTATACACACCCAATTCTTTCCCTACATTGTTTTATGGTATGTTGTAGTTTTTCTTTGTAGACACTCAATGAAAAGGCACCAGTTAGATTAGGAGATTTTCTTGGAAATTATACATTCAACATTAAAGTAACCCTTCTATTTTCTCAGTGATTGATATATTATTTGATTCCTTTCTTCTCACAGTTCATATGTTGAGCTTCTATTGTGACTAATGTGACACGGGCCAAGGGGGGGAATAAAGGAAGACAAGTTTCAACTATGTCAAACAGACTTATTAGAGAGGAAACGCAAAAATAATGAAACCTTCCTTATGATCCAAGCAAATTCAGAATCATATCAGTCTAGCTTGCAACCTTCTGTAAAACAGACACCTGCTGGATAAGTTTCAAATGGAGCTGCAATAGATTTAGCAACGTGAATGGTTGAGCGAGAACAATCTTAGTTTTCAGCAGTTGTTGTTATTGAGGGTATCAATTCAGCGAACCAAAATACAAGAATTAGCAGCCATCAAAAGTTCTATAACTTTCCGAGTTTCAATTTAGTTTATTTAAAAAAAAAAAAAAAAAATACTTCTCCACTAACTGTGGCAGTTAGCAAGATCTCTGTAGTTTTTAGTTTTTCCATCCAATTAAAAGAATAGAACTGCCGCATTTTGATTTTGAATCGTGGTTGGATTGTTAGTTTCCAATTTCGACGTGCGCGATATCAATAGTTTATCGGTTTTTAGTAAGTTCTAACTCTTTGCAGCAGGTCAGATTCCTAAGTGGAATCGAGCTTAGTCTATATCTATTTACGGTATTTAATACCCTTCTTTTTTTTTCTTCTTAAAATATATAGTTATCCCTCGTACAAAGTAGTATTTGAAAGTTTAACATCGAATCAATTTCTAAGAAATGAGAAGAATCAAAATAATTTCATGATGATGAAAGCCTGCAGCGATAAGTACCATGATGTTGAAATCAAACGAAAGACAGAGGATCATATTCATGGATGCCTCAGATCTTATTAATGAATTGCTGGATGAAATCCTCATAGAAATCTTTGTTACGCTGTCAGTTAAAGAGGCAGCCAGAAGTAGTGTTGTTTCCCATAGGTGAGTGAGTTTATGGAAATTTTACAGCGGCTGTATAAGACATGCCAGCGGCTGTTTTATGGTATGGTATGGTAAATTATGACAGAGGAACGAAGCAAGTACGTGAATTGGGAGTACTTGCCTCGCATCAAGGAGGGACAAGGATGAATTGACTAACACCGACAGATGGATCCAGTTTGCAGCAGCCAAGGGGGTTCGCAGGCTTGAGTTCAACTTTTCAGATGAGTATGTAATTCATCCACGATGTCAGACCCGCCATCTTTCGGAGGCTGAAAGGTGTTACACCTCGCCAACTCCAATAACTGAGTTAATGAAATTAGGCAGGGATTTAAAGCAGCTGGCTTCCCTCCGCCTGCACTCTGTCGGTCTAGCCGATGAGCACGTGCCTTGCTTCTTGCATAATTGTCCCCAACTGGAGGAGCTATCAATTGTTCATGCACCATCTCTATGTGATGTGAAGGTTGTTGCTGCCAATGTTGGCCATGCTCTTAGGTTGAAGCACTTGGAGATCAGAGAGTGTAAGGGGTTGCAGCATCTTGAGGTCTTTGCTTCTTTTTAAGTTTGATGGGACTGTCACTGCTCATTGAAGGTCCCTCTTTTGTTTGCAAAATCCAGAACCACCTCATCTTCCGAACATGCTCTTCCAAGATGTTCCCCAACTTTCTTCCCTTTCTCGTAGAGGTGGTGATTTACTCTGCACTTGGTAGCTACTGAATTCAGAGGGCTCCCCATTCCTATCGCACAGCTACATACGTTGGCACTGAGATCTGATTTCTTGCTGTGTGCCGTATCCTGCTACAAGTTTCCTCGTCAAGAATTTACAGCTCAATTTACGAACCTTCGCTAACTGGAATCATCATTCAAGGTACTAGATGAGCAGACCATGCTTTTCGTGGGATCATTTCTACGTGCATCTTCTGCTCTGCACAAGTTGGTTCTTAAGTATCAAATGTCTGGGGAAGAGTTCTGTTGTTCCAAAAGACAAGGACGGTTTTGTCCATAAAAAGTACCATTTTCTCAGTCCTCCTCCAGCAGAAAGCAGCATATAAGTTGTGAATGCCTAATGATAGTTGCGATTGATCTAGCAGAAAGCAGCATAAAGGATACTAGCGATCGCCCTAAGGAATGGTAATGTAGTGTCAATAATCCCAATTTGGTATATGGATCAGGGTTAAAAGCTTAAACCTACGGTTGCTAACGATTCTTACAATAGCTCAGAAACGTTGAGATTTTTGGGAAGATTCTTTATTACACAAATGAAGGGAGTAACTTCCAAAACATTACTGTTCCCTTCTGAGGAGATTCTGCCAGAAGATTGGAACTTGAACTGACATTCTCTCCGAGTTCAAAATGCAATAGCTGATAGAGGAACTGTGGCACATTAAACAAGTGTATCAACTTAAGACTTGAAAGAAGCGGCTCAATAACTTGATGGGACTGATCAGCTGAGCATGCATCTTATGCATTCACCGGAATATTGTTCATTTTTGCAAGTGTAGCATCTAACTTTTCTCCAACCAGGGTGATCCATGCCTGTGCGTCAAAGAGAGAAGACATATACCTTAATAATGGCAAAAAGGTAACCTAGATCATGAATTCAGGGAGCATTACAGTCTAACAACAAACTTAATCCAAAGAAAGAAACAGCCAAGTGTTCAAATACACAAATAAAGGATGTAATTCTGTGTTTATAGATGTTAATCAGTAATACCACTTAAAAGTAAAAACTGTACAAGCGGAGAAGAAAGCATAATTGAAACTTAAAAACAATTCTTAGCTTCTCACCTGGTCAGAAGTAGTGAATCCCCGGATCATGTCACCACCAATTATGGCGAGTCCTTTATCACCAAGGGGTTGCAAGATGACTGCCTAGAGATTCAATATGGGGATCAGAAAAAACACTATATGGCCATGGGGAAAACAATTGACAGGATAACAAAATTTCAGGGATTGCAGGAATTGCAAGAATTGCACAAAATTTTCTTTTTCCCTTCTTTGTTTGCTCATGCTCATATATAATCCAGTCATCAGTATCTTGGAGTATAATGGAAAATGAAATGATCAATTCCCTTTTAACAATCTTGAATCAACAATCGAACAAGTTAATAACCTCCTGGATTTTTGACAAAATTAAAAAAGTCCTAGAATGTGCTCACCTTTTTAAAGTTGTTTCATATAACATGTAACCATGAAAACAAAGGATCATAAGAACAAAGGAAAATCATTTTCCAAGATAAGTTGTTATACTGTTTTTTGTATCTCTCAATCTCATCAAACTTCTCAACGAAGAAAATATATCTCAATCATGATTATGCAGACAGAAAAAAATCATGACTACCTGTGTATTGGGAGGTAGAAATGGCAACTCAGACTTGGCAGGATAAAGAGATAAGTTGGCTAAGTAGCTCTCTGCAAACAAGGTAATAATTCGCATCTTCAAAAAACACCTGAGGGATAAACATTATACCAAACATGCCAGAACCAAATGAAGGTGAATGCAGGTCTCTTACGTGATTTGGATTTCAAAGCACCCTGGTAAAGCGATCCTTTCATCAATTTATCAACATCAACCACTACTGCATCGTCAGTATTAGACGATGCAGTAGCAAACCCTATTTGGAGGATGACTCTCTTATCATACACAATAATGAGAGACCTGCAGCATGTTGCATCTGATAGAGACTCCCATACCCTGAGAATAAGCAAAATTACCATCTTCAGAATGCTGTCAATCATCATCAAACAGCTTGATTGATGTCCATTCTGGCGTTCCACCTTTAAGTAGGACAAAAGCTTTTCCTTAAGCGTTTTTAAGTGAATAGTTAGTTCTCATTAACTCTAAAATCCGATATAAAGGTCTTCTGTCATAATAGTTCACCCATTTTCATCTTTTTTTTTTTTGCTAGTTCATTCATCGTCTGAGTCCTCAACACCACAATTTTAGCCCCAATCATTTGCTCGATCTAGTAGTTGTATGCTTATCCAGAATATGATGAGCTGCAATACTAATGCTTATGGGCTCTAAATCATCACAACAATCATCTTCAATGGATGGTGTAATCCCCAGTTACCAATAACCATCAGAAGAGACATCTCCAGTCATCACCTTATCTAGTCCATTCAAGGATCCCAGTAAATGCCGCACATACAGAGAAAATATTGATACAGGGCAACACCATTGCAGTTCACAAATTACAAAACCATCTATTAGACTGATGAAATTCGATATCACTAGAAAAAATAGCAGCTGAAACTATTCAAGGGATTCACCAAAACTTCCCAGGCATGACTAGTGAATTAAGACATAGACGAAACATTATCAAGAACAATTGGACCGGCACTATGAAAGCGTCCTACCAAAGGAGCTCTGAGGATATGAAATCAGGAAGCAAAGGACATATACTTTGGCACTCCACACCTTCAGGGTTTACCTGTGGAAACTTAAAATAGTTGAAGGACAAAATATTGTGGAACTACAGATAAGAAAATAATGTGCAGGAGCAGGATATCAAGTATATTAAAATTGAAAAGCCTCACCGCAGACACAGATTTTGGTCTGATAGAAAGCCATACTAGACCATTCAGGATGTTCGTGACAGCCAATCCAAGGGTCAATAGATCTGCTCTAGACTGAGAACTACAGAAAGTCGAGGCTTTGAATTGTGAGAGGGGAGAAATAGTAAATTCTTGGAAAAATTACAAATCAAATCTCGAAAATTTCTTTTCTAGCAGTATAGGGTGCAAAGGTATGAATTGGACTGACCTGCTGGCATCAGCAACCGGAGCAATGCCGGAAATAGTACGATTAACGAGAACAGCTAATAGCGACAGCCCTCCAACATAAATGGGCAAGCTCCTAACAACGTCGTTGTTCTGAGAAACCCAATCTGCTACCCATTCCCGTTTTGGCTTCGGGCCTCGATAATCTCCCTGCCCATTTCATTCGTAAGTGTTGCAAATTTTGTTTGAAGAAATGCTAACTAATTCATTTATAGACGCACGGACCTGGGAATTTAGAGAAGACGATGCCTTAACGGGGGTGGAGGAGCGCGGGATAGAAATAGAATTAGAGGAATGATAACCGGGAGTCGGAGGGCGGGGGGGTGGCCGTTGCTGGGACAGGGGGCTGGATTTTAATGGAGTCGGACGGATAAGTGTTCCCGCCCCCATTGAAAAATCAGTTAGTTGTAGCGGAAGGGATATTATCGTAGTACTTGAAACGGATTAGCATTGGCCAATCCACCAATAACTAAGCCAATTTGGTACAACAAGTACTGGAGCATGGGGAACAAACACCTTTGAGCTGAGCTATGTGTCGCTGACCCAGTTTTCCGATATAGCAGCATGAAACCAGAAATGGGTTTCTTGTTGACATGAATGATCAACGCAAAGTTAAATTGATCAATAAGATGGTGGTTCTTAATTCATTAACCATATAGACTAAGGGCGGAAGCCCGGTGTCCACGTCGGCGTGGTCGTCCTCCGCGTGGCGGCTGGGGATTCGTTTGTTTGGTGTCCTTTTTTTTTCCCCGCACTGTTTTCTTCTTTTCTTTCTTTCTTCTTGCTCGGTTGGAGGCTGGCTGAGGTCGTGGATCACTTCTCTGCCACTTCCTCAGTCTCCTGTGTACCAACTCCACCAAGCGGAAGCTTTTCCTCCTTGTGCGGTCTTCTTTGCAGCTCACGTTTTACCCTCAACTTTTACCCTCAACTCAAGTTTCACCTTGTAAGACCCGTCTTTCGTTGGCCCTGTTTGCCTGCATCCGTTAGGTTGGCTCCGTCAGGTGCCTCTCTGCTGGCTGAGCCAGCTCGTCTCTAGCGGCTCCATCTTCCTTCTGTCCTTCTTTTTCTTTCTTCCTCGACCACAGATTCTGTTTTGTTTCGTTCAGCTGCAAAATTTAGCCCCCCGTAAAGGTCCAAATCTTTCCTGCCCCATATGTTAAAAAATCCCCTTTTTCCCCCGTCTTGGCTTCTTCTCTTTTTTATTTTTTCCCCGCTCCATCGCTCTGTCCGGCTGCGTCCCCCCAGCCTTTACTGTTCCGCTTTGCCCCCTTACACGCCTTCTCCTTCTGCTGTCTCCCCGTGGCTGCTGACGGATTAGGTTGCTGCAATGATGGCCGATGTAGCTGCTTCTCCTTACCTCTCCCCACGACTGGTCAATTGTTCTTCCGTTGGTGTTTCCCTGCTGCTGCTCCTTCTCCCTGCTTCCCATTTCGCTCCGCCAGGTAACCTCTGCTCCTCTTTTTTCCACCTGCTTTTATCGCCTTCTCCGTTTCCCCTTCCTTTTCTTTTCCCCTCCATGTTTGTTGATTGCACATCCCACCAATTACAGCATCTGTTTTGGACGAATCCCTCCCCCCGCTTTTCCCACCCTCGCTTTCTGGTTCTTAATTTTAGTGGATCAGTGTGCTTCCGTCTCCCCCCCTGCCCCCCAAATTAGCGCTGCCCCCTCCAAATTCTCCCTCAAATTACTGCCTCCGCCTGATCCTCAGTCTTCCGTATGCTGTATTTTCCCCGCTTTACATTGTTGTTGCTGTACAGTCTGCTTAACCCAATCAAGATACCGAATAACAAACCGCCCAATTGCCCTTCCATGAGGCAGATTGTTCTCCCAAAATTTTTTTAAAATACATCTTTGAAAACTATTTTTTATTATGCATACTTGTATACCGCTGTATTGCCACTATAGTAGCTGTCTATTATTGCGCTTATTAAAATAAAGTCATGCTTCGACTTTAGGATTAAGGCGTTGGAATTGAGGCCTTTTAGTAGTGGATTTTTAAATTAATGGATCCTTTCACCAGGTCACTATAATTCCCTATTGAATGATGATAGTCTTGTAGAAAATTTAAGAAACAAAAAAAAGCTCAATTGATCACCCTATTTGCAGCTCAAAAACTGCATTGAAAGATGGAAGCAAGGAGAGAGCTCTTGTCCAACTTATCTTTTTTTTTTTGTGCCAAAAAATTGGATGTTGTTGTACATGCTTCTGTAATTTTTAATTATTTGGTTGACCAACAATTCATGTTAGTTTTGATACAAAACATGTTCCGAGGAAAACAAATTTTACTTGGGACAACCAGATAATTAGCAATAGCTCATTTCACTGTTATAAACCAGTAAGGAAAAGACATTATGTTGATCTCAGCATTGCTCATTCTAATCGTTTTTTGGCAATTGTTTGGTGTATCATATGTTCGTTTTCTTCCTTTTGGATTACTTTGTTTTTTCTTTGGTGGTTTATCAGGGTTTCAGTTTTGCATCAAAGAAAAAAAAATTTTGACAGTCTTCCTTTTGGTTTCTGCAGGCCCATTTCGACTGCTTCATCTAGCTTGTTCTTCTGCTTACGCCTGCCTGTTGCTCCAGGTAATTTCCTTTCTACTTGGTTTCGCATCACCCTGTTGTGGTTTTTTTATATATTCTTATTCTTGTTGTTATGGCTTGCTTCTCTGTTCGCTCCAACCTCTCCCCCCCCTATCTCTCTTACTGCTATGCTTGCTCCGTTCCATTACATGCTATGTTTGCTTTCCTTTTACACGCTTAACTTGCAATGTGTCTTCTTTTGCTTCATTGTGTGCAACTTTATATTGCATTTTGTGTCTTTCAATTCAAAGAAATACATTGGCCGTTATGTATTTGTATACTTTTCAAGCTCGCATTCTCCCTAATTTTTTTCCCTCATGTGTTGGAAGGTGAGAATCATGTACTCACGAGGTTTGTTTTCCCCCTCGGTTTTATTATCCTTTTTTTCCCTTGTCCATATTTCTTCCTTATTTTAACCCTTCTTGTCATAACCGTTTTGTTCCTTTTTTTTCGCAGGAAATCTTTGTCGCCCTTTAAGGAGAGGAATGGGTTTTATTTTTTCTCTCAGTTTTACTTCCTCTTTTTTTCCTCTTATGCATAATTTTTTCCTTACTTTCTTGCCATAACTGTTCTGTTTTTTTCTTTTTTCCACAATAAAACTTCGTTGCACTTTAAGAAGGGAAATAAAAAATTTATTAATGTTTTGTCTCCTTGTCTTATTGCCTAGCTTGATCTGATTCATGCATCGTGAAGAGCAATCGTCCAGGAGGAGAAAAGGAAAGAATAGTTTGATGCTGTTGGCTTCAGGTTTTTCTTCATTTTCTTCATTTTTTTCTGGTGTTTTTGGTATTTTTCTTCGGCCGAGATTGCTACAAGAAGGATAAGAAGTGTTGCTTGAGTGCTCAAAATAAATAGATACTATAAGGAAAGCAAGAGAGACAGAAAGAGGAGAGAAAATAGAACACCCGAGCACGAGCGAAAATGAAAGCGAAGTAATTATTGAAATCAGGAAACTGAGAATAGTGCTGGAGTTGCAGCCAAATCTTAGACTTATCGGAAGTCAGAGAAATTTGCTGCTCCAGCCCAACTGATTTGTCCAATTAGAAATGCCTCAAATTTCTTACTCAGAGCCCAAGCTTTAAATCTTGAATTTTTCTTGTACCTTCGATTTAAATAGCCTCAGTCCCAAAAAAAATTGGGGCCTTTAGTCTAAATTACCTGTAAATTTGCTATCTTAGGCATTTATGACTCATCTAATGTCACCTCAGCTTAATACCATCTATCTTTGCTAATTGGTATCCTCTCTTTTGCTATCATAAACTTCCCAGCGAGCCCTGCAATGGAGTAAAAATTGTAGCATTCCAGCTAAGCATTTTCTTCTGGGGGATAGATCTTGAAGATTAGCTTCAAGATATAAAGATGGGCTATTTAGTTGTGTACTACGTGGGATTGTGGATATGGTTGTCTTTGTTTAGTTATAGCTCCATTTTCGTGTACTCTGAGATTGTAAAAGACACTGGAACATCCCAAGGCTTTGTATTTGTAGATGGGATTAGTGCCATTGGAGAAATAGATGACGATTTCATTTGTGCCACCTTGGATCCCTTCTCATTCTGGTACTTTCCATTTTCCTGCATTTGCAGCTATTTTGTGTCTCATGTTTATGTCAATGCGTGTGTGTGTGTGCCTTTTTTAATGTTACCTGCAAGCTTACTACGTTGGTATGCTGAAGTTGTTGATGGATTTATCCACCTGAACCAATGCCGTCTTTTATAACAAGGGGATGATGGCTTGTTTGAGCTGTATATTTCAGCTTCAAATTCATTTCCGGTTAAAAAGATGTGATTTTTATGCTTTAGATGGTGTGTCAGAAAAGTTTTTTGATGGCTGCTGATGCTTTCAGCAATGAAGTTGTAAAAGGGGAAGAAGACAATACTTGTCGCTTATCATTTATGCTCTGTTTTGTTTGCCTTTTGATTAAAGTCCAAAAGATCTTGATTGTGTTCTGAGAGAGATGTTATCGAATTTCAAATTGTCCAAAATGATTCTGGGCTATTATATGCGTGACCAATTTGAAGTAAAAGATGAGTGTTTAATGGACTGGTTTGATCTGTTTCTTGTTTTATTTGCAGGATCTTAACAACATAATTTTATTAAATGCAGTAAAAGGTATTAACTTTTTCTAGCTTTCTTGATTACTAAAAATGGCATTCTAACGTTATAGTCCCGTTATGGGAGCTCAAGTTGCTATCTTCCCCTAATTTTGCAGCTTTTTCGCCATTAAAGATTAGACTTGGGGGCACCCTGCAAGATAATGTCATATATCAAACTCAGAGTAATCAATGCTGCCATTCATTTGTTAAGAATTCCCCAGAGTTGTTTGGCTTCACTCAATGGTGCCTTCCTTCGTCTTGATGGGATGAATTAAACTCCTTTTTCAAGAAATCTGGGTACATAAGAAGCACTGCCTTGGTTAGTTAGACTGGTAATTATTTATCATTATTCTCATCGATCTAAAATTAATGAATCATTGTCTTCATTCCTGGGCTGAAATTATATTTTGTTTGAATGCTCTGAATGGGAAGAGAATAAGGTCCGATGGTTCAATAGTTGGAGCTTGGGATTCCTCAAATGGTGAAGCTTTTATTCATTACATTGTTGAAAAGGGCTACAACATATATGGCTGGGAACTTGGTAATATCATTTACCTTTCTATGGTTAGCCTGCTGCAGAAATGCTTCTTCTCTGTTTTTATATAGTTTTTTCAAATGATTTAGATAGCTTGAGATTAGTTTCGGATGGTAATTTTTCATCATCTATTTTGGCCAGGGAATGAACTTTCCGGCGGTGAAGTTGGGACAAGAGTTGCACCTGATCAGTATGCTTCTAATACAATCGTACTACACAACAAAGTACTAGAAATCTACAAGGATGTAGCAAACAAGCCAATTGTTTTAGCGCCAGGAAGATTCTTTGATGTCAACTGGTTTACAGATTTTTTGCACAGGACCAACAACGCTGTAGATTTGTATTGGAACAGATTGCCTTTCTTTTTTTATTTAAATCAGATGGTGAAAATGATTTGCCTCACCTACTTATGTGCCTATAATTTGCTGAAGAAAATGACCTTTTGTTTATTCAGCTTAACCTAAGCTTTCGCCTTTCTTGGATTTCTTCTGGAGCTGGAAGCAAAAATGGCCACCCGTGAAAAACAACTAGTGAGGGAAAACGTAAGTTTTGTTATATCATTCTGATTTAATTTTTTCCTTTAAATTGCTCTCTTCAGACCTGGTATGCTTTCTCTTTGGTTATTTTCTTTGGCCTTTGCTCTTTTCAAACTCATTCAAATTTTCTTTTTAATCATTTTTTGGCGTCTTTCACGCAGGTATTTTGTTGATCTTCTCAAAAAAAGCAATGTATATGGTAACTAAAAAGATTTACTTGTTTAAAATATATTTCTTCATCTTCAAAATGTTTTTCTTTTTGCTTCGGTTCTTCCGTTTCTTTTTCCTTCATTGGGTTTCCAACACTTGAAGAACTAATGAATTTCTTCTCTAGGAGTTCTGTGCCAAGTTGGTCATTGGCCAAAATTTTACGTTACAAAAGATCTTGGGATGCTACTCTTTTGAATGCTTTGTGTTGAATTTTATGTCTTTTAGCACAGAGAATTGTCTCTTGTTGAAATCTTTTGAATATTTGTTTTACGAGCCTTAAGTGGATATTAAATCAAGTATTTTCAGCAATCTTTTATTGATTAATTGTTTCTGATTCACTAGATCTTATAAATGGTTTTCCTGTTTATAGGTGATTAAAGGTTTGCCCAAGATAAGGATTCTCAAATATTAGATTCTAAGCACCTGCTTGAAATAGTGAGTAAGTTATTGTTTTAATTAAACACCTTAAATGTTCTATTCATTCACCGGAAAAAGAATTTTTTACATTTTTACAACGCCTGTATAATTACGACTTCTTTCCAGTGCAACTGCTTTTTCACTTTTATTCTTGTATAATATAGCTCCGTTTTTTACCCCTATTCTTCAGTCTCACAAATATTACTAGCTAACATTAACTGGGCATGTATACCACCGCGCAAGGCGCGGTGTTACCACCTAGTATTCATAATGAATTTATCATCGTGCGACTCTGAAGGGAGCAGTAAGAATGACTCAGTCGGCTAATTATTCCATTTTGATGGATGAATGAAGAAAGGACATAAGGTTACTTTTTAGTAATTAAGCTTATCGCTCGCAAACATATATTAATTTTTTCCAAAAAAAAAAAAACCAACCCGGCAGCAGAAGAATGGACAGAAAAGGAAAACACATTAACCCAGAAGAACAATCATAAAGGAATCGAGAACTAAGATTCAAATGTGATTTTTTTTTTTTTGGACAAAATACACTTTACCCCCGAATTTTTCACATAATTTATTACTATAATTTTAAAAATTATACATAATTTTTCATGATTTGAATTAAAATATCAAAATATGAGATTTTCAATTATTTATTACCATCAAATATATCAGAACAAGATAGACCTAGACCAGATTCATGCCCTTCAGATCTCAAATACTTTTTTTTGAAAATATAAGAACTTTCTAGTTCAACAAGCACTACTGGATAATATGATGTGGTGTGCCCGTTACACAAGCACACTTGTAAGTCTAATTTAGTGGACACACCTAGCCTATATCATTTGCATATCCAAGTCTGCTTTTCTTTTTGGTATCCCCAAATCTAGACCGTCCAAGTCACAAAATGTACTATAAAGAAACCAAAAATCAAGGGCAACAAATTTGGATGGCTCTCAAATTATTAAGTTTGTAGATTTTTAACCCTCCAACTATTAAGTGTATAATTTTTGTCCCTCAAACTTGTAAAAGGTATATTTCTCACCCTTTTGGTTGGAGATAATTTTAGAAACCTCTCCTTGAGATTTTTGTTAATATTTCTTGACATTCCTAAAGTTTCAAAAATATTACTAACATCCCCTAAAATCATATTTTTTTTGTAATGATCTCAACCTTGCATCATTCATAGAAAACCCTTGCATCTCCTAAAATTCGTATTTTCTTAACCTAACATCTCCTAAAAATTTACAGAAAACAAAGTTATACATGTCTTTTTATGGAATTTGTAAGGCCTCAATGCAAGAAATATCTCCGTCTCTTCCACATCTCAACAAACCAACCACCAGCACCACACCTCACCCAAATTTCCAACGACAATCATCAACAGACAAGGCAACCACAACATTAACAATAATCACCACACCCAAAAATCACAGGACAAGGAGTATTCAAATACTGGAAAACTCTTGCGCTTTTACTAAGGATCTTTTTACTCTAACGTTGAACCCTAAATTTACATAAAAAAAATGAAAAAAAAAATATGAAATCTTCATTACTTATTCAAGATTCATTGGAAAATGATAAAAGGAGCTGGAATTGCTGATAAAGCTGTATGTGTAATCTATTTTCTTGCCTCCAAAAGTTAGAATAGTTTCTTTTATTGTTTTTGAGAATTGCAGAGTGGATAGAGGAGGTAGGAAAAGAAACAACCATAGTAACAATAATCATAAAACTAGAAAATTGAAGGATGAAAAATAGTTGAATATAACAGAGTCCCTGTGCTTCCAAATTGAACCTTAATTCCACATGAAAATGGGGAAAATATATATCTTCACTACTTCTTCAAAATTCACCGGAAGATGAGGAGGACAATTAGAAGCAAGGGATTCTAAGGGGCTTACACAAAATGGGTTATGTATACAATAGAACAAAAAGTTCTTTCAAATTCTCTTTCGTCGTCTATGTAATCTTTTGTACATTGAGAATTTCAGAGTGAAAAGGGAAGATGGAAGGGGAAAAGGGAGACGGAGGGAAAAGTTATTTATACTCCTGATTCTAGAAATGGAGGAGGGGAAAAATGAAAAATGATTATGATTTCAAAAAATTGATAGGGAAGTTGCATGGGGAAGAAAAGGGGTCTGGAGTCCAATTTATCTCCAAACCAAAGAGTTTAAGCCGTCTTAAAATTATAGAGCTTAAGCCCAATGAATGATTTTTTTTTTTTTGTTCAATCTTTTCTCATGGCCATGGCCAGTTTGGAAGCAAAGATATGGGAAAAAGAAAAAAGATTATAAAAATAAAAGAAGGAAAAAAATTGATGGTTGTACATTTTCTCACTATCTCTATCTATCTGTTCTTTGTCCCTTTTTTCCTTTCCAAGTCTGGGATGGGAGAAATGGAAAGAACAAATTTTGCAGGATGGTTCTCTTTGTTATGACCACTTTTGCCCTTGGAACACAATTGAAGAACTTAAAACGGTAAATTTGCAAGGACAATTTTGATTATTTTGCCTTTTCATCAACTGTCTGAAATAACATGGGAAGGAAAGGTGAAAATTTATCACGTGTTTTCATTTTAATCGAAGTTTTTTCCTCCTGACTTCAAACATTGCAAAGGCCAAAGTGCAATTTGATTAACAATCTCTTAGTAACGTTCAGTCACCTCAATTGTGTGATGTAATGCCAGTGCAAGATAATCATTGGATGTGGGGCTTTTTTACCCACAAAATTGTAATAAATTCACAATAATAAGATTATGATAAATACTACTATATATAATTATAGGAGTTTTTTGAACGATAACATAATGAGCACTTGTCAAAATACTTAGGTCTTGTTTCATAATTCAATTCAGCACTTAAACTTAATGTATTCAAATCTAGGTAAAACTTGCTCTCAGAAATAAGTGATAAGTTTATCATCGAATGCATGCGATATACAATCAAATATGTTTGATTTAATACTTAATAATTCAATAATTTAATGAATGCAGTTCAGTTTTCAGACTTTAATTTTATCAAACGCACCCTTAAATTACATCTTGCTATATGTAAACACACACACGTACTAACAATTATTAACCTGTGATGGAATCGGAAAGCATCCTTGATACTACCCTAGCAAGCAGTTTGGCAGCGCAATTGTGATCCGATCCTTTTATTGTAGTCTGATTTTGTGATTGTGAAGTAATTTATAATCAGCAGTGTTTTGCTTTTACGTCCATGATTCTCAAATCAAGAAACGGTTCCACATCATAGCTTATGAACTGGGGATTAGGTCAAGTTTGCGTTTTTGATTGGCTTTCAAGTAGTGTAAAAATTAGTAGATAGTGGCAGAGTAATTTTATGCATCCCATCCCCATCCCATCACGTGCTTATGCTGGAAATCTGCTGTCGTAATTCAGGACCGTTCATCGTTTGAAATGATCCTGTGGGGCAGCCACGCACATAATAACACGTACTAGCCCAAAAATATTGTACCATGGAAATTGAACAGGGAGCACACGTACGCTTAAACCACCGTAAAGGGATAAGATGGGGCGTGTAATGTTTGTTTCTTACGGGACATTATTATATTGATTGATTTTTTAGGTCAATAATCAGCAGAAGGGTTGTGAAGAAAAAGACTGTGATGAATGTATTCACCCTATTGTGTATGTTATTGGTCCTCGTTGTGTTGTACTGAACAGGGCGACAAGACAATGGCACAGCCGGACGCCCACGCAAGTTAAAAAAAAAAGGACAATTGAATGAAACTATGAAAGGGATGGATGGAGAGGAGAAATTAATAAGGATAAGAAAAACGTGCTATCCATCCACTTCTCTTCTCTCCCTCCTCCTCCTCCTCCTCCACAAAATAAATACAGCTCCACCCTTTCTCTCTCTTCTGACAAATAAAATAGTTCACTCTTTTTTTTTTTTAAATATATATATATATATGTTACGTTACATTTTTGGAAGGCGGACTAGCTAGTATTAACTGAGGGGGATGTCATGGTTTTTCAGATGAAATGGTGGGGAAGGAAGCTTGGTCTTGGTGTATATATATATATATATGTATGTATATGTATATGTCATAGTACTACTAATTATTGGTTGATCCAATAAGCAATGACAACTTAACAGGAAGGATACTAGAAATAAAATACAAAGTCAGATGACCACGAGGGTTCATGCGCATATATGTCGGCTACAAAAGAAAAAGGGAGAAGGGGCAGGGACGTTCCTGCCAGTTAATGGCCAAGATTTGGCCAACAAAATTTGTAAGGTCTAGATTTTAACATGTGTGAGATCCATAAAATATTGTTTTAGTGTTACTCGCTGTTATTTTAGTGTTATATCGTGTACAAATGATATTACATCGTGTACAAAATGCACATAAGCTTCCGGAACGATTGCACTGACAACCGTTCCAGCCCGGGTCCAAGAAAAAGGCAAGACACTGGAAAAATTGATCTGAACAAACCTGTGAATATATATTACAAAATCATGTGAAGGGGTGTAATTAAATATGAATTATTTTTTTTTATGAATTCATAAAAATAAAAATATGAAAAAAAAATTAGAGAGGAGAGGAGAGGAGAGGAAGGGAAGGGACCGTGAGATGAGAGAAGAAGAAGAAGAAGAAACAGGAACTTCCACTACAGCCACTCGAAAAGGCTGATGAAAAAGAGTTGGGGAGGAGGGATGATAAGTGGGGTCTTAATGCCCCTTATCCTCACAATTCGCAAATCACACCCACCAGTCGTCCACCACCACCAGACCACCACCAAAGGTGACTGACTATCACTATACAAAGCCAATGGCAGGACGAAAGCAAAATATTATTAGTAATAGAGAGACAACCATCATATCTTTTTCCAAAAGAAACACAACCCCCCCCGAATATGCCAATTTGACGGTGGAGAACTGCCCCTCCACCTCCACCATCCCTTTTTCTTTCCATTTTTTTTTGAATCCTGTCTCTCTCTCTCTCTCTCTCTCTCTCTGCCCTTCCTTCTTTCATATTTCTTTCTTAATGATTCTTAAGCATTTAATAATACTTCCACTAATGGGCGAGCATTAATTCTCCCCTATCACCTAACTTATACTACTACTTTCATCGATCGGTTCAAAATATTCATCAACTAATTTAAAAGTTACTACAGTACTAAAAATTCATCAATAGTAATTCTCTTCATCAATCTTCATGCATGCATTCTGCTAATTAAAAATGTCACTAGCTAGTCCATGATAAAAAGTCTTGATCCTTATATATGCTTCTACACTTCTTTTTTTTTGGCAATAGTAATTCGACACTTCTTTTTTTTTTTTCTTTTTTGGCAAGAAAGTCAAATGTCTAACAATCGTTAATTAATCACGTCAATTTCCAGTACTCAATAAAACGCCCTTACCAATTACCCCCGCTTTTTTTTTTTGACAAAAAAAAAAAAAAAAATTACCCCCGCTAGAAGGAACCACAGGACGGAGGAGAGATTATGGAGACACGTGGTTTTAGTGATAATAATGACGCTACTCTATTTCCAGTGAAGAACTCACCCACTACGACTTTGATTCTTTGAAGTTGATGGCTTTGATTTTTGTGACTTTCTGTCTTGGGCTCATTTTGATAGTTGACGTTCGAGATTTAGAGTTGTAGGTATTTGCAATGTCCCTGCGAAGCATTGGAATATTTTAAGTAATAGTAGTAGTACCAAGAAAGAAGTCATTAAGCACAAGCTAATAAACAAAGAAAACCCTAGCTTGAATGCTATGGTATAATAATATCAACAACAGCGGCATCCCACTCGTTCTTATTCATCCTTTCTTCTGTCTTATTTTCTTTCTATCTTTCTCAGGAGAGAGCAAAACCAAAAAAAAAAAAAAAAGAAAAAGGAAAAAGAAAGCGTCCATTTCTACTTTTCCCTTCTTTTTCTCTCTCTCTCCTTTTGCTTGTATGGGCGGCTGAGGATCATTTGCACCAAGCTTGATAGCAGTATATCATCTAACCGTACGTTTTATTTCTTAATTTTCTTGACGAAGTAAGGGAATAGCCAGCTGGGGAGGCTGCGAAAAATGGCCAGCTCATGCTCTCTGCAGTGTGGAAATGATGGCCAGAACTGCTGGCAAACATGCCCGGAAGTTAGTGGTGCCGGGCCGGCCGCGGCGGCTGCGGCTGAAGGTTGTAATAAAGGGTTCATGCTGTTTGGTGTGAGAGTGATGGAGGGATCATTCAGGAAAAGTGCTAGTATGAACAATCTTGCTCAGTTTGAGCAGCCTCAGGATTCCATGAATAATAATGATGTTAATGCCGGATATGCTTCTGATGATGTTGTCCATCCTTCTGCTAGAAACCGGGAACGAAAACGAGGTAATATCTTCTAAAATCACTCTTATATATATATGTCCGTTAAATTAAATTTGATACATAGCGAGAAGGGGCTCTCACTTTATTGTAGGAACCGTATGAGTTTTTGGATGATGAATTGGTGTGTGTGTATATATATATATATAAATATATGTATGCAGGAGTGCCCTGGACTGAGGACGAGCACAGGCTATTTTTGCTGGGATTGCAAAAAGTGGGGAAAGGAGATTGGAGAGGAATTTCAAGAAACTTTGTTAAGACACGTACACCTACTCAGGTTGCTAGCCATGCTCAGAAATACTTCCTCCGCCGCAACAATCACAGCCGGAGGCGCCGGAGATCTAGTCTCTTTGACATCACCACTGATACGGTATTCAACCAATCACTTTTATTTGTTTATTATGATGAAGATTATTATTATTCAACCAATAAATACCCTTGTCAATTATTTTTCTAAACTAGGAAATCCTTTCTGAAATGAATTGACAGGTTTTGGGCTCAGCAATGGAAGACAGAACACAAGAAGAATCCGTGCCTCAACCAGCAATGCAACAGCAGAAAAATCTAATCAACAATCTGGAAAAATTTCCCATGTCCACCTATCCAACAAATATTGCGCCTGTAATGTTACCAGTCAGCCCAGTCAAGGGTGCATCATCGTTAGAGAGCCTTACATTAGGACCAGCCAACAATCAATTGCTGCTAAACCGTACCAACAATGCATCATCCCCAACTCCTAAGCTTATTCGTCCAATCCCTCTTGCTCCGATCCCTCCATCCTCAAAAATGGCAGATCTCAACTTAAACAAGACAACCATCCCAGACCCTTTGCCTTTATCATTAAAACTATCAACCCCTTCGTCATCAGCAGCATCACAACCATCATCAGAGCAGCACTCGCCGTCATCATCGTCACCGCCGGCGAGGCACACATCACCATTTCAGGCCATGCCAAGTAGTTTTGACAATAGCAGTGGAGATAGCATCATCAGTGTTGCTTGATGGAGAAAAAGCCTAATTAGTAGTACGTACAAGTAGTAATGTTATTATAACTAATGCAATCTGTGTTGTAAAGTAGAGCTTTTCTTTTCTTTTCTTTTTTAGAGTAACATAATATGATAGGGTTAGGTTTGATTAGCTTTTAGCATTAGATTATTAGGTGGTTAATTAGAGACAATTCCTTGTTGTACAGGGTTTGGGGGTAATAATTAATTAATTAATTAATAATGTGATGAGAGTGAGATAACGTTAAGTCACTTTCAATAGTTGGGGAAATTCCTGTTTTATTTATGGCTGATTCCTTTGTGGCCTCGTACAGGCAAAATGGATCAACTTTCTGCTTGTTGGTGTCCCCTTGCCTTACTATGTTGCTTCCACTTGTAAAAAAGCAGTATGGAGTATATCTCTTTATGCCAATATTCGTAAGGTTCCTATGCCACCAAACCCTATTTGTACCAGAAATGTGGCGCTTTTATGATTTTTGGGCATAAATGATTCCCACAGACTTTTTGTAATTTTTCCCCTCTCCCTAATTAAGGCCATCTCTTCTTCTCTGGATATGGTACATGACAACTGCCAGACCAGAGCGTCATGCTCACTGGGTCTTGGCATATTAGAAAGGTAATGGGTATATATGAAAGAGAAGTCAAAAGAAATATTCTTCTCATCAACCAAGCAATGGTGTAAAAGCGATTTGGAATATTTAAACATGTAATCAAGCAACTTCAACCTTCTAAGCATCCTTCGATTGGACTTGTTAGTCTAAGGCTTATTAGGGGTAATGTTACATGTAACCTCACTACATACTTGTAGGAAAAGTTTTTGTTTATAAGTCGGCATGAATGGTTAATTTACCTAACAATTTATAGGAATCGTTAAGTGATAATTTTCTGGTATAAGCAACTGCTTAATTAGGTAGTGATCAAAATATTGTAGCATTTTTTTTTAAAGTAGCAAGAAGATCCAGGTAATTTGTTTGGATTGCCGGTTTCCGTCGAAAAATTACGTCGTTTTCCGTTATCACATTTCCTTATTACTTTTTTCCCTCACATACATCAAATCGCTACAGTAATTTTTCCATGAAAAATCACGGAAAATGCAATCCAAACACTAATTAGTCCAGAAAGAAGAAGAAGAAGAAGAAAAGCAGTTAGTTCCAAGTGTCAGTGAGTTTGTTTGGATAAGAGTTTATTTGGATGATTTATTTGAAATAATTACTGTAACACTTTTTGTGATATGATGTATGTGAGATAAAACGGTGATTGAGAAAATAAAAAGGTAATTGAGAAATTTGTGAGACAAATTATTTTTTTTTCAAATTATCTCTATCCAAACACACTCGTGCTTTATGTACGGCTAATTACACTAGTTGAATTTTCAGGTACTTAATTAAAATATATTGGTCATTTCAGGTGATGGTTAATACTTGAATGGCGAGGGCCTACGTGGATCCGAATCTTCATTAGTAGGAGCAATCAATTCCTAAATATTACACCAGGGTAACGCAGCTCATAGAGACTAGAGAATTCTTTGTCATCCAAAAAAACGCAAAAAGAAGAACAAAAATGAAAGACCAGAGTTATTTGAAGGCCAATATAAATATGCATGGCATATTTCTTGATGGATTTAAAAGAAAAGTAAAGAAAATGATTCACTGAACAACCAGCAAAGTGTAACAGTCTAAATCCTATTAAAAGTTGAGTAGGGGAATTTTTAATTAGTATTTGATAAATATCAATGTTGTCGACTTGCTAGTTGGGAAATCTAAATTAATGTAATTGTTTATTATACATTGATAGAGATAATCGTGCTCCGCTCTTTTTTTTTTTGTTTTGTTTTGGGAGAAGATTATAAGGAATATACAATAGTGAGAATAATACAATCAACAAAAAAAATCTTTTACTTACTGTAGTGGGGCCCACGTGCACGTCGGCCCGGCCCACAAGCTCGGCTAGTAGGAGGTTCTCGGCCCAGCAGGTCGGCTTGGGGGCCCAGAGGGCGCGGTCTCCCCAAGCGGGTGGGCCGCGCGGGCTGCAGATCCCAAGCACGCCTTAACTGAGTTATGGAGCCCTAGGGAGAGTTCTGCTCCCATAAGAACTCCCTATTCTACTAGGAGACTACCATCTGTGGTCCTATAAATACCACGCGTGGGAGAAACACAAGGTACGCTATTCACAGCACAAACTCTACTCTTTTACTTACGAATCTTCTTCTGACTTGACCGTCGGAGTTGCTCCAGGGGACTTAGCCCCGCAGCTCGCTCACGTGCAGGTCGAACGCTCCAGCTCGCTCCCCAGGCACCGGGCCAGGTCGGACCTTCACTTCGGCAGTCGCATCAATTGGCGCCGTCTGTGGGAAACACGTTACTTTTTTCGCGAATCATGCCGAAAACTAGGTCGCAACGGAACGCTGGTAGATCCAAAGGGATGGAGCGAAGTGGCCCTCAACACTCTCATCGGGATCCAACACCTGAAGAAGGAGGGGCGGGGCCCTCACGAATTCCGCCCGAACAGCTAGTTCAAACGGTGGCAGCAAACCTGCCCACCTTCGAGGCGATCATGAACTACCTCAAAGGGCAATCGGGGGGTCAGTCCGACAAGGAGCCGACCTGTCAGAGTCCCGAACTGGGAGTCCCAATCACGGGGCCAAGCGGGCGCATCGGGAACTCAAGCGTGAGCAGGTCGAGGTCGTAGAGCCATCTCACAAGAACTCCCGGACTGAACATCCGGAGCCCGTCCGGAGGCTCTCCCCCCGGAGGGAGCGGCAACAGGTACGGGACGAGCTGGACCTAATGCTCGATCCGGAGGCGGACAGGTACATCGCTTCCCCCTTTGTGCTTGACATCGAGGAATACCAACTGCCCGCAAAGTTCAAAATTCCAACCATGAAATCTTACGACGCTACTACGGATCCGAAAGACCACCTGTTCGTGTTCATGACGTAGATGCGCTTACAAACGGCCGCGGATGCGGTCAGGTGCAAGACCTTCCCGATGTTCCTAGAAGGAAGGGCTCGGCAGTGGTTCCAGGGACTTCCCCCCAGGTCGATCAGCTCTTTCACCCAGCTCGCGCGACTGTTCTCAGCACAGTTCGTTTCCTCACGAGCCTTCTCTAAAAGCACCGCTCACCTTATGACCATCCAACAAAGGGTCGAGGAATCACTGCGTGAATACATGGTGCGGTTTAATAACGAATCCCTCCAGGTCCGCGACCGAGACGACAAGGTGGTCATGGCTGCCTTCATTAACGGGCTACGGAAGCAGAAGTTATACACCGAGCTCGTGGAGAAACCGCCCAAGTCAGTTCGGGAGATGCTGGATCGAGCTCATGAGAAAGCCAATGCTGAAGAAGCCAATCGCTTGAAGAGCGCTCAGGAGAGGCAGAGGGATGACAAGCGCCGAAGGATAACCGACCAAGGGGACGCGCGACGTGACCAAGGGCGGAAGACTACTTATGACCACCCGCCTAGAAGTCGGCCCTTAGGGGGGGACAAGCCTTGGACTTCCCTCACGGCCCCCAGGGCTCGGGTCCTTGCAGTAATGGAGCAGCAGGGACTCTCCCGACCCTTGGCCGGAGACAAAAGCAGACGGGATCAGGACCTGTACTGCGCTTACCACCGAGACGTCGGACATGATATTGAGGACTGCCGACACCTCAAGAAGGAGATCGAAAAGCTGATACGAAGGGGCCATCTCTGGCAGTTCGTCCGTGACGGACGGGCAGATCAGAGGCCAGGGGGGTTCAAGCGAGACCGGGCTACCAGCTCGCACGACCGACCTCGAGGTCCCCGTGATCGGACTCCGGAGCAGGGGGTTCAGAACCTAGCCGGGGTGATCAACACCATCGCAGGGGGACCTGCAGGGGGAGATAGCCATACGGCCCGGCAGAACAATCGGCCTCCCCCCAGCGGGGAGAGCTCGAATAAACGTTTGAAGATGTACGAGGAGATCGTCTATGGACCAGAGGACGCGGTACCTTTAGCCTCCAACAACCATGAGGCAATTGTGATAGAGGTCATCACGTGCAACTACAAAGTAAAGAAGGTATACATCGACAACGGGAGCGCCATCGACGTGCTGTACTGCAAAACTTTTAAAGAGCTGCAGCTGGAGGACAAGCAGCTCATCCCAGTTCGTACTCCGCTGATAGGATTTGCAGGTCCGCCCGTAAGACCAGAGGGAATGATAACTCTCACGGTCACTATTAGGGAATCACCGAAGTGCCGAACTATTCCGGTGAACTTCGCAGTGGTAAAGGAGCCGTCCTCCTACAACATGATACTAGGGCGTCCAACCTTAAATGCACTCCGAGCTGTCTGCTCGACTTTGCACCTCAGCATGAAGTTTCCAACGTCTGATGGGGTGGCCGAGGTGCTGGGAGACCCGGAGGTAGCACGAGCCTGCTATATCGCAACCCTCAAGGGTAAGGAGAAGCTGGTGGCGCAGACAGTCCTTCTGGAGCCCTGGGAGCCTATTGAGAAGGAGGAGAGGTTGGAGACGGACGAGAGTCTGGTTGAAGTACCCATTTGCCTAGAGCGACCTGATCGGGTGGTCAGGGTCGGATCGGGCCTAAACGAGCTAGCGCGGAGAGCTCTGGAGTCCCTTCTGGAGGAGTACGAAGAGATCTTTGCTTGGAGTGCAGACGATATGCCCGGTGTCCCTCCCGAGCTGGCAGTCCATAAGTTGCACGTGGACCCAAACGCTCGACCAGTAAAGCAAAAGAAAAGGAATTTCGCGCCTGAACGGAATGAGGTCGTCAAGGAGGAGGTCGGCAAGCTGTTGGAGGCCAAAATTGTGAAAGAGATCTACTACCCGACCTGGCTAGCCAACCCAGTGCTGGTGAAAAAGGAGGACAGGGCGTGGCGGATGTGCGTAGACTTCACCGACCTGAATAAAGCCTGTCCCAAGGACTGTTACCCCCTCCCTCGCATCGATCAGCTGGTCGATTCGACTACTGGCTGCGAGATTTTCTGCTTTCTGGACGCCTTCAAAGGGTATCACCAGATAGCCCTGGACGAGGAGGATAAAGAGAAGACTGCCTTCATCACCGAGTACGGTACGTACTGCTATACCACCATGCCATTCGGATTGAAGAACGCCGGCGCGACCTATCAACGGCTGGTCAACAAGTTATTCAAGAACCAGATCGGCCGCAACATGGAGGTATACGTTGATGACATGCTGGTAAAAAGCCGAACTCAGGAGCAGTTCGTCAACGACCTCAGAGAGATCTTTGACGTCCTACGGAGCTCGCGCATGCGGCTGAACCCTAAGAAGTGCACTTTCGGGGTTAGGTCGGGCAAGTTCTTGGGGTACATGATATCCAAGGACGGGGTAAGAGCTAATCCCGACAAGGTAAAAGCTATCATGGACATGGCTCCTCCCCGAAACATAAAAGAGGTCCAACGGCTAGCTGGCAGGATGGCGGCCCTGAGCAGGTTCTTGTCAAAATCTGCAGTTCGGGGTTCCCCCTTCTTCAGGGCCCTGCGAAGAGGTCCCCAGTTTGAGTGGACCCCCGAGTGCCAGCGAGCATTCGACGAGCTAAAAGCCCACATCGTTCGGTTGCCAGCCTTGACCTCTCCCGCACACGGAGAGATCTTATTTATCTATTTGGCAGTAGGGGAGGAGGCAATCAGTGCGGTGCTAGTTCGGGAAGAAGGCAAGGTCCAGAAGCCCGTATACTATGTCAGCCGAGCCCTGCAGGGCGCAGAGCCAAGGTACACCTCGATTGAGCGGTATGTTTTGGCATTAGTTCACGCGGCTCGGAAGCTTAGGTCGTATTTTCAAGCCCACCCCGTGGTGGTTATGACCGACCAGCCGCTCAAACAAATTCTTTCTAAGCCTGATGCGTTAGGGAGAATGGTGAGGTGGGCTGTGGAGCTGTCTGAGTACGACCTCATCTACCAACCTCGCACGGCCATTAAGGCCCAGGCATTGGCGGATTTTATAGCCGAAGGGGTCTCCTTCGGGCAACGGGGATCACAGGTCGAACGGACCAGAGACACAGCTAAGGCCAAGCAGGTCGGAGAAGCTGTCGAGGTCGCGCAGACCTCCAGGGCCCAAGACGCAGCCGAGGCCAGTCAGGCCGGAAAAGCTGCCTAGGTCGAGCAAGCCACCAAGACTTCCGAGGCCAAGCAGACCATAGATGCAGCCGAGGCCGAGCAGGCCGAAGGACCTGCCAAGGTCGGACAGGCCACAAGGGAAGCCCAGGCCACACGGATCGGAGACGCAGCGGAGGCTGAACAGGCCAAAGAGGCTGTCGAGATTGAACAGGCCACTGGCAAAGTTGATCAGACCATTCCGACCTGGACACTGTTCGTAGATGGGTCGTCGAGCCAGGAAGGATGCGGAGCGGGACTTCTCTTGACTAGCCCCATGGGGGATGAGTTGGCCTACGCCCTGAGGTTTGATTTCAGGGCCTCCAACAACGAGTCCGAGTACGAGGCCCTGGTCGCGGGGATGGTGATAGCTCGGAAGCTGGGGGCCGAATCAATAGAAGTCTACAGCGACTCGCAGCTGATAGTAAATCAGGTAGGGGGAAGTTATGAAGTCAAAGAAGAGCCACTAAGGAGGTACGTCGCAAAAGTGCATGAGCTGAGAGTTCAGTTCAAATTGTTCATGCTCAAGCAGGTCCCGCGAAGCCAGAATAAGAGGGCAGACGCACTGTCCAAGCTCGCCTCCACCTCAGTGGGCACATTGAACAAAGAGGTCTTGGTGGAGGTCGTCAGGAGTCGGGCATATGATCAGGTAGACGCGGCCGTTATTCAAGTAGTGAGCTCCTGGATGGATCCCCTCGTGCGATACCTGGCCAATGGAGAGCTCCCCTCAAGTCGGGTGGAAGCACGACGGATCCTTCTTAAATCGCGGGGATACGAGCTCTCGAATGGGGTGCTTTACAAGAAATCTTATCTGCGTCCATGGTTGAAGTGCGTGACTCCGGAGGAAGGAGAATATATCTTGCGTGAGCTGCATGAAGGTATCTGCGGGAATCACGTCGGACCAAGAGTTTTGGCCAAAAAAGGAATGTTGTCTGGATATTACTGGCCCACTATCTTCTTGGACTCTGCCGAACTAGTAGCTCGGTGCAAATCCTGCCAACTGCACGCTCCGATCCACCACGCCCCAACTCAGGAAATGGTGCCTCTTCAGAGCCCTTGGCCTTTCTTCCAGTGGGGGATAGACTTGCTGGGTCCGTTCCCCCGAGCTCCTGGGGGCTATGAGCACGTGGTGGTGGCTGTGGACTACTTCACCAAGTGGGTGGAGGCCGAGCCCCTTACCACCATCAGCAGCAGGTCGGTTCAGAAATTTCTCTGGAGAAACATTGTTTGTCGATTTGGTATACCTCGGGTCCTAGTCTCAGACAATGGACGACAGTTCGCGGACAATTCTCTCCAAGGTTGGTGCACGGAGCTCGGGATCCGGCAGCACTTCACCTCGGTAGGTCATCCCCAAGCCAATGGGCAGGTCGAAAACGTTAACAGGACTATCCTGCATGGTTTGAAGACGCGGATGGAGTCCGCTCGAGCTGGGTGGCTGGACGAGCTGCCCACCATACTATGGGCCTATCGAACCACTCCCCGAACTGCCACTCAGGAGACCCCTTTCGTTCTGACCTATGGAGCAGAGGCTGTGATTCCTGCAGAGATAGGCGTGCCTTCGGGCAGGGTTCAGAACTTCATAGCTCAGGACAATGAAGACGAGCTGCGTCTTAACCTGGATTTGCTGGAAGGGAGGAGAGAAGAGGCGGCTATACGCATGGCTAAGTATAAGGGACAGGTTGCGCGACACTACAATGCTAGGGTGAGGCCCCTATCTTTCAAGCCAGGGGATCTGGTCCTGAGGAAGAACAGCGTAAGTCGGCTTCAGGGCACGGGCAAGCTGGATCCAAACTGGGAGGGACCCTACATGGTGAAGGAGGCAGACCGAGCTGGATACTGCAAGCTAACTCACCTCAGCGGCGAGGAGGTCCCGCGTACTTGGCACAATTCCAACCTGAGGATTTTCCGTTAAGCTCGCGCATGACAGTTCGCTTCAAGGTCAAGACTTTGGTTAATGTTAATGTATTTAGCTAATAAGTTATTTTCATCTTGGAGAATAGCTCACTTAGGTCGGCATAAGGCCGAACTGATATGTCTTATTGTGAGAAGCTTTGCGAAATGCGATTAAGTATAAAGCAAAAGGAAGGCTTTCATTTCATTCAATAAAAACTGTACAACGAAGAGCAGAGCTCATACAAAACAAACTGCCTACTGACAGTTCGGGTTCTACCCTAAGCCCTATTCTAGTTTTCACCCTCCTCCTCCTCCTGCTCGGATTCGGGGGTGGTCACTGGCAGCAGGGGGTCGGCAACCAGGTCGGTCAGTTTCCGTCCGTGCGTGTAGCCCTCCACCAGGCGGTCGAGCTGCTCCACGGCCAGGGGATTGTAGCTGGGAAAGTTTCCCAGATCGAACCCGGGCAGACCTAGCCCTTGCACTTCCTGCAGGGCCTGGGAATACCCATGCTGCAGAACGGGGGTATTCAGGATGGCCAGGTCGCCCCTGAATTCCTCGGACCTGAGGAAGGTCCGCACGCCCTCCTGGCTTCCCTCAGCCCTGGCTGCCTCTGCCTGAGCAGACAACCCAGCTGCCTTCTGCTGTTCCTCTTTCAGCTGGGAGGTCAGCTCGGCGTTCTTCTTCAGTTCTAGCTCGAAGTTCGTGTGGACTTGCGCGAGCTGCTTCTTCAGACCTTCAGCTTCGGCCACTGCTGCTTCGTTCTGGCTGAGCAACTTCTCGTTGGCCGTCTTTGTTTCATGCAGCAGGGGAAGCAGGCTTTCGTAGCGCCTGGCCAGCTCGGACCCAACCAGGTTTACCTGCGCCGTTCCTGTATAGAAGTAGTTGAGAAGGTCGGCTGGCTCCATGGCCTTGGTCAAGTTGTAGTCCCGTGGGAGGATGGCCCCGTGAGCGAGCTCCCGTGCCACCTCGGGGAACTGAGTTCGGTCATTTATGGAGAGCTTCCACTGGGGGCAGAAGTGCATGGGGTGCTGGTGCGTCGTCAGCCGAGTCTGGGGGTCGAAGAGCAAGGAGCTCTGGCGTTGCCACAAGTTAGGAGGAGCCTCAGCTCGGGCTTGCTCCTCGGCTGAGTTCACGCCATAGTGGCCACCCTGAGCAGTCTCAGGTGTCGACCTCTCCTCCCGAGTTGGGGACGAGGGCGTTTCCACCCTAGCTCTCTTGGCAGTTGTCTTCTTTTTCTTTTTCTTCCCCGCCTCAACCGCCTTGGAGGATTGGGCAGGAGCTGGTTGAGGTATGGGAGCTGGCACCGAGCTGGCGGGGATGGCCGAAGGAGTCTGCGTGGCAGCGCTCGGGTTGCTGGTGCCACCGATGGACAGAAGTGAGGAAAATCGCTTCACTGCACAAACAGGAGGCCAAGAGATCAGTAGTTGAAAAAAAAAATGATGATAAAAGAAAATGAACGGAAGGTCAGGATAGTTACAGGCGTCCAGCTCGTCTGTCGAGAGTGGCCTATCCTCTAAGGAGGGATCCGAGGAGCTAGCTCGGATCAACCCCGCCGCCCAGAGCTGGTTGTTGCTGAGTTCCTTCACATCCAGCTTCGCGTCCGAGCTGAGTAGGCGGCTAAGCTCGGACACGGGGAGCGGGACGGAAGGGGATCTGAGACTTGAGTCTCTGCCCTCCAGGTAAGGGGAGGGAAGCCTAAGTTCCTAACAAAGAAGAACTGGGGCTTCCAGTCCTTGATAGAAGAAGGTGCCCCCGTGAACAGCTCGCGGGTGGGGGTTTTCGCTCCACTTCGCCGGGCAAAGTAGAACCACCCAGGCACCTTCCCGCTGACCTTCATCTGGAAGAAGGCTCGGAACAGGTCAAGAGAAAAGGGGATTTCGAGTGCTCGGCAAAGGATGAAAAAGCCTATGATGGAGTGAACAGCATTGGGGATGACCTGAGTTATGCGAATGCCCCAGAAGGTAAGGATAAAGAAGAGGAAATTGGGAATGGGCAGGCGGAGACCAGCCATCAGCTGGTCCCTGTAGATCGCCACGAAGCCAGGAGGAGGTCGGCTGGCGACCTCCCCTGGGCGGGCAGCCCTGGGCTCGAATTGGGCCGGGATCTCATATTTTTCCGCCAGCTCGTCAACGTCTTTTTGCTCCAGGGCTGTGAGGATGGTGTCGACTTCCCCAAAGTCGCCACTCGGCCCCCCCGAGGTCCCTGCCACCGTCTGATCTGGAGCCACCTGTTCAGCAGCTTCGACCAGAGGTTGGGCAGGTTGCTCGGCGGGGTTCATTATTCTAGCAGGAGACGGGTTGGGAGAAACTACGGGTTCTGGCCCAAATGAAATAGAAGGAGTAGAGCTGAGGGAATCTGAAGAGCTGCTATCTAAGAGAATGGGGCTAGCTGTTCTATGCCTATGGGCTGAACTGGTGACGTCAGAACTATCAGAACTATAAGAAGACATAAAAAGGAGAGGGGAACTTACTGGTGGAACGAGATCGGGTGGAAGGCTGATCTAGGTAATGCACGAACTGACTCTGGACTCCTAGGGCAAGGCAACCCGACGTGTTCTCGAAGGAAAAAGGATGAAGCAGCGAACTAAGGAGTGAAGGAGCGAACTGAGAAAATGAGAGAAGGAAAGTGAAAATAACGCTTGGAGGATCCTATTTATAGGCGACGACAGCGCGGGAAAGCGAAGGGGCGCGCATTTATTCGAGCAGTTTATGGGGAACCGTTCCTGACCGCCATAATTAGCCGAGACGACGGTTGAGGTGACAGGCGCGAACTGACGCGACGGTTGCTTGCGCCCCTCTCTGACGGGGGTCCCACAAGGAGCTGACATGACCTCCTGGAACTCGGCCTAGATTCACGCGCACGATCGATGACTCTAGACTTGAGGGGGGGCTAGTGTAGTGGGGCCCACGTGCACGTCGGCCCAGCCCGCAAGCTCGGCTAGTAATAGGTTCTCGGCCCAGCAGGTCGGCTTGGGGGCCCAGAGGGCGCGGTCTCCCCAAGCAGATGGGACGCGCAGGCCGCAGAGCCCAAGCACGCCTTAGCTGAGTTATGGAGCCCTAGGGAGAGTTCTGCTCCCATAAGGACTCCCTATTCTACTAGAAGACTACCTTTGGTGGTCCTATAAATACCACGCATGGGAAAAATACAAGGTACGCTATTCATAGCACCAACTCTACCCTCTTATTCACGAATCTTCTTCTGACTTGACCGTCGGAGTTGCTCCAGGGGACTTAGCCCCGCAGCTCGCTCACGTGCAGGTCGAACGCTCCAGCTCGCTCCCCAGGCACCGGGCCAGGTCGGACCTTCACTTCGGCAGTCGCATCACTTACCTTTTGACAAAAAAAAAGAAAAAGAAAAAGAAAAAGTGAGAGGTGCAGCTCAGCGGCATTGTAAAAATCCACGCCTTGAGAGAGAAAGGAGAAAGGCGCGGCAGGTCAGTTGCATAACTGTAACGCTTTTAAGTAATCGCTTGTTTGAAGCAATGTACCCCACCCAGAAAAAGCGTGCTCTTCAATGTCACGACTCATTGCGTAAACTAGAACATATTGATTGAGAGGTTTTTGGTATGCATAGGTCGGTGAAATTCAACAGTCGCATGATATTCACACAAATAATCATCGATACATTCATTCCACAGGGGAGAGACATAGAATAGAGATCCATCTCAATTTGATCCACTTTTTCTTGAGTTTAAACAAGATGAAATCCCGTTTGGCTCCCGCGAATTGGCCGTTTGCCGCCGTCCTCTTCTTCTGCTCTTTAATCTCCGATCTCTCTGCTGAGGTCCAAAGGTAAGAGCAAACTTCTTCCTCTGATTAAAGATTATGGGATAAAGTTAGTATCTTTACTTTTTTTTGGTTAATTTGTTGATTTGAAAATAGTGGAAGACCAAGAGGGAAGTGGGTTGGGGATGTTTTCTGGGTTCTGGCTTAATTGGTTAAGCTATTTTCTTGAGAACTATTGAGGTAGAACTTGAGGAAAAAGAATAAAAGGGGAAGTCGGGTCTGGATTCCTTTTAGTGAAATTCTTGCTGTATTGGTTTTTTGTTTTCTGGGGTGTATGAACAGAGCAGGAGAAAGTGGAGAAGTGGGTTCAGGATATCTAAACGTTGGAAGAAGAGCTTTGATGGGTTTTAAGGAGACTCCTAATGGTGGAAATATTACCTATGAATGCTCACCTTCAGGTCCTTGTGTTCCCTGTGCCTACTCTGAAAAGGTATGCTCACACTCTCTTGCCCCCTTTTAATGTAATTTTGATCAGATATTCATGACCATTTGTTCGAGTGTTTAGAATTTGCTATTGGAATAAGTGTATAGCCGAAAATTCTTTGACAATATTGAACTGATGGAATTACTTCAAGTTCTTGAGCTGATTGACGGGAATGTGCAAGCTTTAGGACTAGTTAAGTGAGAGGTTGTTGATTGTATTCTTTCCCGGGAAGTTAATTTAGGACCTGCTGAGCAAGTACCTGTGAACTTTAAATGCTGATTTGTGTTTTGTAAGCATTTTACAATGAGAGCTTGTTTGGTGCGTCTGCTGCACCATTATTCTATGTGGCAGGCTGAGTTAAAGACAAATTAGAGTATGCATTTGCCCTTTTTAAGCACAAAAAGCATGCATGCTGAACTTAACCTCGGATGCATTCACAAGCTAGACCGTTTTGATGTAATGGTTGGTTTGCTTCAATTTCCATACGTGGAAAGCGAAGTAAAGGATATAAACTTTCATTCGTCTGATTATCGCAATATGTCATATGTCGTCTTTAAGACCAAATAATCTATTCTAAAGCTGCTGTGAATTTTTCTGATGTGCACAAGAATGAATAATATTTTGTGGAGCACTACTGTATAACTATGAGGCTTGTTACAGAAATTTGAAACAGATAAATGGTTGTTGATCTCGATAAAATCCAAAAAGCTTCAAAATTTGCTTAGATGTTTGCTGCTATCCTTATTGAACATTAAGTACCAAGTCATTCTTAGCTGAACATATGTTCATTTGATAGTATTAACCTTGAGTTGCAGTAAGTTCTAATCATCAAATGCAATAGGAAATTCAAAGATGAAATGAAAAATGGAAAAATGTTGTTTTCTGTCAGTTTCTGTTTTTTTATGCCTCTTCCACAATCTGTTAGTTGGACTTAGTTTTGAAATGGCATGTTTGCTGTAGAATGATGAAAAGTATCGCTGCAGTGAAACTGGATATCGTATCCCCTTGAAATGTGTGGATACTGGGTCTGATTCAAAGGAGGCAAATGGCAAGAAATTGCAGAAAGGTCGATCTGCTCTTGAAAGCATGAAGGTTATGCAGCCTGTCAATATGAATTCTGGAGACAAGCTTACTATAATGGCATCACAGAGACATTTACTCGATGAGTCGACCACATCAGATGATGGCAGACAAGCTTATATTACTTACAGAAGTTGTATACCTGCTGCAAATGAAGAAAAGTTGTCTGTGCTGGGTTTTGAGGTAAGTTAAATCTCAACTCACGAATTCTTTGACTCCACAATGCCTTCTAACTATTGAACTTTTGATTGATTAAGACCCCTATACGTTAAAAACGATTCTCTTTGTACTATCCTGTATTTTGGATGGTACCCTGCTAGTTTTATTGGTAGAAACAAATAAACTGCAGACTGGAAGGGTATGGAATGAGTTATACCTGACAGAAAATAGGGTGCTTAGGAATAAAATTTAATTGTAACCGAAGCTGCTACCATCATGATGCAGATTGTGACCCACAAATGAATGGTTTCTAATATATTCATAGAATAATCATCCAACCTCATTTGATGAATACGTTAATGCAAACTTCTCTCTTTTCTTTTCATTTTGCTTGCTGGCTGGTGTGGGTTGGATGTATAGGTAAGACATTCATCATCATGCATAAACAGGTGCACTTTTGCTCAGTGGCGGAGCACGGACCATGGTTGTCATTCAGGGGACTGGGTCCATAGTGAGTGTAGGCCTGGAATTATTGTGCTTCAGTCTATAATTAAAAATTGTATTTGAACCAAAAACAAAAACAAAAAAACAAAAATTGTATTGAACAGAGAGAAAATAAACTTTAGTTAGTCAACCTTTTGATGCTAGTTGGGTAGACAGTACTGACTAGGAGTAAAGTTTGGGGACATGGGCTTGTGCGTGAAGACTAGTACCTTTGTGGTTTATCAAAAAGATGCGGATCTTCTGTATGCCAATACTTCGTGTGATTATATGCAGCTTTTTCCTTAGATGAACAACAGAATAAACAAGCTTTTAGTGCTTTTTGTCACCCTTGTTCATGTTTGTAGTCAAATCTGCTCTATGTAGGGGATTATGGTCGGTTTGCTGCTTATTGGTGGTTCAGCCATATACTTCAGAAGGAAGAGAGCCAACGCTGTGCCAGGGGGACAAGCCAGAGTACCTAATAATTCTAGGTTTTAAATTAGTGCTCCGTGGCCCTCACTGTCATTCATAAGGAGGAATTAGTTGAGGAATTTTCCCGAAAACCTGCTTCCCTCCTTTCCTGTATCACTTTTATTCGTGGTTCTTCAAATCCTTTTTGCATGTAATTTGCGCTCCAATTACCTGCTTTACCTGTAATCTGATTGCCATTTCAAGGTGGCTGCTTCCGAGTTATGCTAGCAAAAAATGTTGCAGCAGTAATTTAATATTAACTGTGTTCAAAGTTTAGGTGTAGAACGCTTGGTTTTGGAAGGGATCCCATCCGAGATGCCTTTTTAAGAATGATTTTCCCGATCCAGTGTTGGCATTGCTGTAATATTTTCTCTGAACCGAGAATACATCTTAAACTTCAATCTGTGCGCGGATATGCAAGACACTCATTCATAACCAGTACAATGTAGAAATCCCTTGTGCAGATAAAGCGAGAGACGTTCATTTATCACCTGCATGGTGAAAGCTACATCTACCCAAGATAGGAGCTCTGTAGTATCATATCAACTCAGCAGTAAAATGCTCAGCAGTTAAATGCTCCGCTACGCTGCTGAGAAACAGATGGCGCATGGCAACGCACACACCGCCGTGCTACACCAAGATTCACCGAATGCTTTTTTTAAGATTTAAATGACCGGTTCTTGGCAGAACTATTTGGGGCAAAAAAAAAAAAACTGAAGTTTCTAATCCGTCACGGAAAATTTAGCTGAAATAATTAGTCATCAAAACACGCAGCGCTGACTCAGAATAGTGCCGAGACCTGTGTCCTAAAATAAAAATTCTGACATTACATAACACAATATACCATGTCATGTTATTGCTGCTTCCTTCTATTCCGGAAAAAAATATACAAGACAAAAGACTTGGTGCCTTCCCATCAATTCTTGGGCAAGAATCCCGAGCACATAATCAAAGTCAGCAGCAGAGCAACGCCACAAAAAAAAAGAATGATGGTATCATGGTAGTAATAATCCTCAAACAGCAAAAACTCCTCTTTTTAGACACATCTACAGAGAGAATAGCAAGCGAGGACTACAAAGACCTGGCAGGAAAATAAGCTCACAAAAAATAATCTGGGGTTTTCCTTGTGGTGTCAGGTTCAATCTGACGAGGTGCTGGATCAAATTGGAGGAAATTTTGCTCCATGTTCTCCCCAATTTCGAGGATTGCAGCCATATTTCCGCACCGATAACAATAGTTTGGAGCACTAAATACAGTCACCACATTCTTCTCCTACAAAATAACAAGATTGAATAATTAGAAACTATGTAACGCACGATGCAATGAGGTCATTTCCCAGTCAACGAACCTGACACCAGTTATAGCCCTCCATGACAAGCTGATGGGCTCTTGAAATCAGACTAAGCCCATTGGTGTGGTTGAACTGAGCTGCAATATCCTGTCCAAAAGTGTAGCCAGCCCCACGAGGTGATATGCCCCATCCACACCTATCATCAGGATCAGACCATAACAGGTCGCACATTGGTCCTTCATGTGGGACCTATACAACCACAAACATATTTGCCAGCCAAATTCTCATTAGGAGTGGTAGAAAATTTTGAGCAAAATTCGAGACAAGTAAAAGAAGAGAGTTCGTCTCAAAGAAAGAGAGAGAAACCAAAGGTAGATTTGGGAACATTCAAAAACAGAAGGGGATCGAAAATCCTTACATAAAGCCAAAGGAACCACTTGTCATATATATAGAGAAAAGGTCATCAGCTAAAGTACGTGAAATTGAAGCTAAGAGTAATGTACCTCCTGTATGCGGTCCAAGGCTCGAATATTATCTAGCGTATCAAGTGATGGTGAAAGCCCTCCATGCAAACAGAAGATCTACAATAGAGTAATATTGCTATTGGAAGTGGTAATGAGATTAACTAAGCACACATATTCACATACTACTGCTCAAACCTGACTCTCAATAAGTGCTGTCAGGGGGAGGTAATCAAAAAGATCAGTAAAATACTTCCAGACATTGGCATTTCCATACTTCCTCAAGCATTCATCATAAAAACCATACCTGACATTAGGAACAAACAATTTGTTAATACTGAAGCAGGCCTGAAATGAATCAGTATGGTCCCTTGCTTCTAATTAAGCAAAAGAAAGGTTCATTTGTCGCATCCACAACAATAAAAAGGTCATAAGAGGAGGCTCACAAAGCTTGACTGAACAATATGACAATCGAATAGATGGAATTTCAGAGATCATCACTACTTAGGGAAAATAAAAATTGCTGGCCCTATATGACACTTGCTGAAGAAAAGACCAGGCAAGATGCATAGGCTAGAAATAACTCAACCAGGCTAAAGCAAGACACCGGGATAAACATCCTGATATATGGGACTTAAACTTTATGATTCATCTTCCATTTACATTCTCTCGCACAAACCCCACCCTTACATGAGTTTAAATTATTTGCAGGAATGATTCTAACTTTTCGCACAACAATGATTATGGTAGACGGCTGTTTGGATTCAAGAGTTTTTCAAAAATTAGATTTTCAAGTGCTATTAAAATTTTTAAAAAGTACTCTAAAAGGTACTCTAAAAAGTAGTCTAAATTTTTTTTAATGTTTAAAAAATATCCCAAAATATATTCTAAAAACTCTTTTACTCTTAAATATCCCAAAATATTTTCTAAAAATATCCCAAAATATACTATAAAAACTCTGCTACAGTAAAATTTTTCAAAAACACCCCCAAAACAGCTAATCCAAACGGATCCTGTAGAAAAAACTTTCGGACAAATTGAAGGGAGGATAAAAAAAATCTTTTGAAAGGAAATGAAATTCAGGAAAAACATATCACATGTCCCCCAAGGTTGACCATCAATGATACTTTTCACCTATAACCAACTCTCAACAGCATAATCCCAAACTAGTATGGACAGAAAAAAACTAAAAACTTATGCCTTAAAAGATCAGTTGGCATTGCAAAAAGAACCACAACATTACAGAAGTTAATTTGACAAAATGCAACAAACAGAAACCTTGTTGGTTCCATCCTTTCTAGCTTTATTCCTTCCCTAACCCTTCTTTCATACCACCTTATGCCTGTTTCATTCACCAGTTAACCACATAAGTATGTATTCAAGTATGCGAGCTGGAATATGCACCTACTGCTGCCAAGCAGAAAGACAAATAATATAGACTTACAGATAATGGAAATAAATACCAGAATGCTTCTTCTGTTGTGAAGCACAGAAGAATGGAGAAAAGTGCAGAGTCATGTCCAGGTGAGAACTAAAGACATATCCACTAAAGTATGTGGCGACTCCCATACTAAATTGTCCAAGTCTTTTAAATTAAACTTTATTATACAACCTTTATGATACAGAATTCCCAAATCATGTATTTCCCATGAAACAACAAGAATCCACATATTTAACCACAGAATTTGTACTCTTAGCAACAATGTGCTCATCCGAGCGTACAAAAGCCTTACACTTGAGTAATTTGCCGACTTTCATGATTTCCTCTAAGAATTGTGATTCTATCTCTATAACGAACTTTCAGAGCAACTAAGAGTGTGACAGTCTCCACTGAGTAGTACCCACGGTCTGCATTAAATGGAATTGTCATCAACAGGATATTGAAGTTTGATATCAAGGAAATATTGAATGTCAAGGAACAAGCTCTATAAGCACCAACTTCAAGCTCATAAAAGATACTCATCCAATTAGAAAGGCATCAATGGTGGAAAACATGTCTAGAGCATGGTTATCAAGCCATAAAATTTCTAAGATGGAAAGAGATATATTATACAGGAAAACATGAATATCATCTCTACTAATGCAGATACGAACTAAAAATAGAAGGTATTCAATGACAAGAAGCAGATAAGACCAATTAACCATCTGTTTAGAAGGCTCAAAATTACAAAGGCAAAATAGAAGTAATGACTAGTAGCAGCCAGAAAAGTTCCCATCATGACAGGAGCGCGACACCTCAAAACCAGAGATAAATTATCTTTCATGTTTCTTCCATCTATTTGGCAATAATCTAATAACACTAAGCAGTTTCCCCATCTTTTCAATGTTTGAAGAAAATCAACATTAAATTGCAGAACTATCAGGATGTTTAAATGCTAACAAATACTTCTGAGCATTACGTACAACTGGTAATCCATATTCCCAAAATCTGCAGAATTCATTTAAGCACCATAATAAATCTTGAATTCACCTATGGTAATTAAGTATCCATTTTCTTCAAACTAACAATGCTTCCACTTTCCAAATACTCCCAAAGACTGATTACTACTAAACAAAAAGGAAAAGGAACACCACTGATTACCATTCACTACTGAAATTAGACTGGTTAACAGATGGAATTGGAAATAATATGCAAATAGTTTACAGCAATAACATATAATAAATGAATAGCCAACAAACAGAACAGCATGAAGCTTAAGGTTCTTTACATATGCAAATCATCCCACAATAGCCAACATAGCCAACTTCCAAGGAATTACAAATATGAGAAGCATTGGCAACATGAATAGAAAAGTTTAACAATCTAATCAACAATGCCTCAACATGTAATTGCAGTTAGTCAGCAAATAGACTGTCTGTGAACAAATCTCATATGCATCGAACTCAAAGCAAGCCTTTGCTTTATGACACTAAAGCTCAATCATGCTTCTATCAGGTGAAGCAAGTAAAAGTCCAGTAGATTACAGTGACTAATGACATTCCCAGCAACTCTTCTAACAAACTCTCCAAATCAATTAGCAGCTCAGATCAAACATGTTAAAGCGCAAATCCGTTTACTAACACAGCAACTTCACCTTTCTTCACAAGTCATCAAACTTTCAAGTCGTGGATCCAATAATTCTTCTTCACCTACATTTCTTTAAGTTGCTTGCTGGTGATGTCAAATCCAAATTAACCCATAACAATCCACTCATTGCTGCCTATTACAAGTCAAATACCAAAAAATACTTGGCAGCTGAGCAGTGCAACTACATGCCACCATGTCAAGCCCCTTTTTTCGCCAAAACTTCCAGAGGAAATTGAAAACGTCAGCCAAATAGTCTCTTCATTTATTTGGTTCCTTTGTTCAGACCTTGTATATCGTGCAATACAATTCCAATAAGCAGTAATCAACCACTACAAACAACTGACATGAATAATGCCACTCGAACAAGGGATACAAATTTCCATAAATGCGAAGCAAAATCCATAGTCAAAGAAATTTATTTTCAAAACCTAGAAAAGTTATTTTGGAATGAACCCCTCATAATGGCTTCAGCTCCTTATACCACAGAAATTCCTTCGTAGAGCAAATCATAGATCTACCTAAACTGAAATATTCAATAATTTATAAACACCCATCCAAAACAATATAGACATCTTTGAATATGCCACTTCTTTTAAAAGCAAACACATCCCTTGATCACATATAAAGCAAACATATAAAAAAAAACCCATAAAAACCAAGAAAACTAATAGATAATCATAGATCACCAACTATTCGACCTTTATATGTACAGTGAAATCAAAGAAATCCCTAACTTTAATAAATTTCCTAAACCGGAAATGAATTGCTTACCAACGTAATCGCCCATGAATAGGTAATTTGTGTCGGGAGCATTTCCTCCTATCCGGAAAAGTTCGATGAGATCGTAGAACTGGCCGTGAATATCGCCGCAGACCGTCACCGGACATTTTACCGGCTGCACATTCCATTCTTCCACTAGAATCGCCCTCGCCTGATCGCAGAGCGTCTTCACCTCCGCCTCAGTCAGCGGCTTGCACTCCATCAATTGCTCTATCTGCCTGTCCAGATCCGCATGCGACGGCATTTTTCCCCACTCTTTTTTCCTTTCTTTTCCCTTTGTTTTCTCCGATCTAGGTTTTCTTTGTCGATCGACGCGAATTACAATTAGCTAAACGATGGTATAGGCCACCAAATAAACAAAAGAAATTACCGATTAATTGTCGACCAGAATTCACTTACAAATTCGATTGGCAGAGGAAATGACCAAAAAAAAAAAAACTAGGGCTCCAATTTCTCAATTTTCCAAATCATTTTCTGTTTTCTGAAATTTCTCTCCCGAAAATGCAGAGAGAAAATTCTTCCAATATATTGGCCTAGGATTATATATATGTGTGTATCTATATTTTATTAGAACATATATTTTTAAATCTATCGAGCTGTATGTATCTTTGTGTATTATCTGTATATGTGATGATGGTGTGGGAGAAGAGAGAGAGAGAGAGAGAGAGAGAAGAAATGGTGGAATGTGAAATGAAACTCTAATGAGCCCAAATGAAATGCAAATGTAAATGAAATTTGACAATTTTGCTAAAACAGTCCTTCGCATTTTGATTTAACCTGCATTCAGTCCTTTAAAGTCCAAATCAAGCAAATTTTTGGTAGTAAATCACTTTTTTGCCCCATTATTTCTAACACCATATTATAACTTTTCTATATACAAATAATTTGGAATGAAAAATGTCTAACATACTACTTCCCTTTTGAAATAAAATTAAATATATTATATACAATCTTTTTATTTAATAAAATGGCCAAACACAGCCCCAAAAAACACAAATGATTCTTTGCACATAATTCCTATTTTAAAACAAAGCAGCCGTAATTTCAGTTTTATAACAAGAATCAAAGACTTGGCATTTGGGTGTTTAAAAGATGACCAAACATCAGTATCAACTATCAAATCTAACCAAGTGTATTTGTCACCAACCAAAAAAAAAAATTAAGGTTCAATCTGTCTCGTTTCAAGCAACAGGTAGCAAAATAGGTTTTTACAGAATATGAGGGAGCATTGTAGTATTTTTGAAGTTTCCAGCATGAATTTGCATGTTATTTGTTAATAAATTAATAATGTTTTTGCTTTGTTGTGGCGTCAAAATTGTTTAACGAAATTTCTCGCTCCGGTGGCTCCGCCGGGTCAAAATAAAATGCTGGGGACACGTGTCACTGAAGCTGCGTTCTAAGACTACGAGCGTACGCGTGAGGCGCAAGATAGTGAAATGTGATTAATTGGGCCAGAATGAATTATGAATCCATTTTGATTTTAGGCGCCTGGAGAAGTGGAGCCCACTGTGGAAGTGTTTAAGTACAAGGAGCCAAGATGGATCAAATCTTCAAATTTGTTACGGCCCAAGTTTTTGTTTGGATTGAGTATTATTTGAAATATTATTTGAATTAATTATTATAATATTTTTTGTGATGTGATATGATGTATGTGAGATAAAAAAGTGGTTAAGAATATAAAAAATGTGTTTTTGATACAAGTAAAATATTATTTAAAAAAATTTACAATCCAAACACCATTTGTCCAAAATTATTTGTGTTTACAAAAAAAATTAATTTTTTATACACTGACAGTGTGTATTTTGTCAATTTCGAATTGAATGATAACTATAGTAACTATTGTAAAGTTGAATTTGAAATTCAAATTTTGGATATGTTTCATGCAACGAATTTAGAACAATACCACGTACTATGAATTTAAATTTGAAACTCAAGTCATACACATATGGCATATATACAAAGCTGTAAGTGTAAAAAAAAAATCACTATACTATCGTGTATAAAAAGTTAATCCTATAAAAATTTCACTTAAAATCATACCAAGGAGGAGAGGAGCCTCGTCCACGAGGAGGATTACGTGGCTAAAACAACGTTTATGTAAGTGTGACACAAATTTTTTTCGAAAATAAATCAAAATTAATCTAGTACCATTTGCGAGGGAGATTTCCAAACCATTTTTTTTTTTTGGAAATAATGAAATCCATTTAGTTCTTTCCTTGTAGACTTTTTCAATTTGCACTCGAAGTTGACTTCAAAGTTGGCTGTTAGATTTTGCTACTGTTGAATCACATTTCAGTCATAAAACATATGTTCATCTGAACAACAGGAAGTAGTCAATGGCGGAGTTGGAAATTCTACTTATAAAATAGGTGGTGGAGTTTGATTCCAACCTGACTGTTACTTCAGTCAGTAGTCACTTTTGGCCGCTATTTTAAAATTACCTGCTCATATATTCTTCTTGTGTTGTGAATTAATCCTCAAGATTTCTGTCACTTGATTAATTTGTGTATAAACTATATACTATAGGAAGATATATATAGCAGTACAAAAACTTTTGACACTGAGGGCAGTTTTACCATATTCAACATAGATCACTGATCTTACTCATTATCTCTTGCTCTTCATAATTTTAGACTCTGGAATTTGCAAGCATCATAAAAGGACCATTCACAACAGACAACAGCAATAGGACCATTCAAGGAGGTGATTACAAAGCTATACTTCCATCTTCTTCTTCTTCTTCTTTTGGGGTACAAGGGAAAGTTGAGTCGTTTACAGACTCGAGGACGCCACAAAACGAGGGGGGGTAGTGATCTCCATCACATCAGCGCCAAGTATAGATCTAATTCCAGCAGAGGGATCCTCTGTGCTTTCTTCGTTGATATATGATTAAGCTTTAATTTACTTCTTGTGGAAAACAAAAGCCTGCTACGACAAACTAGAAGACGAAATCAGTATTCGAAGTTTCATTCAGGGACAATGAGGCCTCCCTTTCATGCATGCAACTAAAGATCCTGTCCTCTGAATCTCTTTTTCTTTTATCCCTTTCCGGTAAATTGTCCCACTTGTTGAGTCTCAATAACTTTAGACCAAGTCTTGCTTGCTTCTAAGTAAAAACCAAAAGGAAAAGAGAAATAAAAAGCATAACTAGTGATGCATTCGGAGTTCCATCCATCACTTCACATTCCGAAGGAATTAATGGAATTTTTTAGTTTCGACTTAATTTTGGCCGCCCTTTTTCCAAGCCACGAGACTGCAGAGTCTGGCATAGCTTTGTAAGTTTGAATAGGTCACAGTCCAAAACAGTGTATACACCATACACATTACAGTACCAAAGAATCCAGTGATAAAGACTAACACGAGATGCTTTCACCTTTTTCTTCTTTTTTACAGGTGCAAACACCTTTAAATGGTGGATTTGCTTTTGTTTTGGAACACATACCTATTAAGAAGTTGGATAAATATTTAAAAGAAGAGTACGTGAAATAACTTTAAAACAAAATTAAAAGCATAGCTGATTGATCAGACAGATAGAGATTCTCCCTAGTGTGCATGCATGCATGGCTGCTAAAAACTTTTCTGGTTGCTTAATTTTTTATGTTCCATCAACTTTTGTAAATGAGAGCTAGTATCCATCAAACTTGTTCTTCCACTTCCAAAATTTCGACTGCCTGATCTCGACTCTCAAGACTCCGTCTCTCTTCTCTAGAACAACTAGTTGTACACTTGTCCAAAACACATTTAGAAAGGGAAAAAAAAAAAGAAAAGATTCTACATTCCTACAACAGTTAGCTCGTCTGTTTTTTTGACAACATTTTCTTTCCTTGTCTAAAAACACATCCCCAAGAGTCCATTAACTCCCACGAACCTAGCAAATTGATCAAGTCAGTAAAAAATCTAAACAATCTGGGATTTCTCAAACGCTGTCAATAAGACATGGTCACATTTCCAAGAAGTACATACAAGAAAGCAAATGATGGCCTGCAGTCTCCTCTGCGTTAAATCGTAGCTTCTCTTGGAGTCTCCTATGCTCGACCTGGTGGCCGGTGAGAGTTGCCAGCCCTTCTGTTGAGAATGAAGCAAGTTTGATTCAGTGCCAATAATTATAAAGCGGGAACTTATTTCTATTGCATGATCAAGCTTCTGTCCTATTATTTTTTGGTAAAGACTATCTCCAGTGGCTAGTTTGTGTTTTTGAAATCTAGAAGTACGATTATTCACTTTTGGTAAAGAAGATGCCTGACCAAAAACTGCAGCCCCAATTTATCAATGATAGATATATTTCTGATTAAATTAGGGTGCTTAGGTGTGAGGATAAAGGACGAAAGGAAGGGAAAAGAAGAAAAAGAGAAAGAAAAGAGGACAACATCAAAAGGTTAACTTAAAGGCCTCGTAAGTGGAGAGAACAACATGAATATATATATATGTAGCTTAAACACATGGATTAAGAGAGAGCCTCTTAGCCAATACTTTTCTTCATTTTTTTTTTCATGGGGCTTTAACATAATTGAAGAAAGTATGAATTATGGTCAAAGATTATGTTGTAAAGTAGGGAAAAACACTACATATCCGTTTGACATGCTTCGTCCCTACATGATCAAAGATGGTCGGGGAACTTGTAAAATAGAGTATAAGCTAATATTCTCTAATCTAATTCGGTGGTGATCGGCCAAAGTTGGGCTACAGTGGATATGACTTTATATAATCATTGACTAATGATATAGGTGTAATCCATCTGTTTGTTGTATATAGCATCGGCTTTCACATGACTAGAAAATGATGAAGAATAGGAACAAAGAGCTTTTTAATTCTTGATGAACTAGGTTATGGATGTTTAAGTTTCGCTCTATAATTTAGAGAAAGAAAAGAATTTTTTTTAATGGTGATATTCAAGAACGACTAAATTAAATCAAATACTTATCACAGAAGTCAGTATAATCACACCAGAATTATACTCTAATTTTCATCCACCACTATTACTTAATTAAATCAGCATGGCGGTGAAAAATATCAAGAGACAAATATTGAAAGCATGCAGATCACGAGAATACAATCAGAGTAAGTAAACTCAACAAGTGCAAACCTGTTGTGGATGGGGTCTGGTCCATTTGGAACTCTTCTTTTGCTGACAAAGTTAATTTCCAAATGTTTATGAGCATTAAGAAGCCTCTTTCCTATCAGTTCCATATGCTTCCAACTTCCACCTGCTACCTCAGAATTTAGCGTTGCTGCTTCATTCTCTAAGATGCCTACCCACAAGAACCAAATGAGTCCTACCAGCAGAAGTCTTCGAAACAAAACATCTGAGCACCACCTGCCACTTCTGCCGCAATTCATTTCTTTGGCTCTAAATATATATCAACTTCAAGATTGAAAGGGAACGCTGCTGCACCTTTTTCCGTGATCAAGAATTTTTTCCTGATCAAGAATATAGATGAAGGACGGAACAAAACAGGATTGGCAACAAACGTAAGTGTTGTACCTTTGGAGCATATAAATGAGAGTAATAAAATTTTGAGGTGGAGAGCAAACGAGAAAGACAAAGAATAGGATGATTTGCTAAGACTAAAAGTGATGTCTTAGCTGCTAGACCAGGCCGGGGGGTGGGGGGGGGGGGGTTTACTGCAAGGGATACGGATGGTTGGTTTTCTTTATAGATTGGAGCGATTCGGTTCCTTTCTCGAAGCTAGAGAGAGAGAGAGGTGAGCTGGTTCGAACGTGACATGGAGGGAAGACATTGCTTTATACTGATTTTAGGACCCCCTTACCTTATACCACATATTGTCTTTTTTGCTTTGGTTTGTGTATTTTCATGCACATACGATACCAACAATAGCATGCCAAACTATAATTCCTTACGTACAGTTCTTTGATTGCTGGATTCCCAGATATATAAACGGATAAAATAAATCATTCCCAGGAAACTATTTAACTGCATGAGTTCTAAAATTTCAGATAGTTAAATATCTTCCACGGTAAAGATGGAATATTTGGCACATTTCAGAAAATTTGAAACTACATTTTCTGCATGAGTCAATCATTTTTGCACCTTAGAGACTCGTATGTGATCCATAAACGCCACTAATCTTCAAATAGTTGGCCTTCCTCGTCTAACTTTGACTCACTAGCTAAAAATTAGTTCAAAAAGCAAAATGATCAGAAAGAACTTATGGGCTTAATTATCATATATCATTCAAATGCAACATCGCTATCTTCTCTTTGTCAAGAAACATCAGTTCTTTAAATTGATGAAAACTGATATTCAGAGCAACAAAATTAAGAAATTAAAGAACTGGATGGTATTCGTGGGGCTACTTTTTAACCCAAAAAAAAAAAAAGGAAAAAAGAAAACTAGTATTCATTTTGATTAAATTATCGAAGTAATCTGAGAGCACGTTCGTATATTGTCCTCATTATTTGAGTTTGAAAATTTGTCAACCTTTTCCTTTTTCTAATAAGTTAATTTATTTGAATGAAAAATGGTTCGTAGATTAGGGGGCCACAATGGCGACAAAATTTTTGGTTATATTCGCGCAATCTCTTTTGGAGAACAAATGAATCATTGAATTGTTTGTGCGACTTAAGTTAGGAAGAAAATTTCAACTGCTGAGCTCGTGCCTTGGCATCGCTCACTTGGACATAGCTTTTCGGGGAAGATCTTCACTACAAAGGCCCAAATTATTTATACGCTAGATACCAAGCTTCAACCAAAATAAAACGGCACTAGGTCGCATCATTATGAAGTAAAGGAATTTCAGTTATTCTATTTCTTTTTTGTTATTATAACAAGCTCTCAATAAACTATTCAATATTGGGAAGGGTGCCCTTTTTTTTTTTTTTTTTAAAGTTTGGACGAATTCTGCAAAGTTAAAGTTGGCGTATGAAATAATTTTATCTTTAAAATGTGCTATAAAGTTGGATTGTACAAAGTTTAAAATCCATCCTTTAGAAGGATTGATTTGAACAATCAACAGCTTTTAAGATAAATTTTTGTTCTCTAAAGCAAGAAAATATTGACATCATGCAACTAGAGGTGTCAAAATGAGTAACTCGATGGATTTGGGCAAATCATATTTGTGTCAATCCATTTATACCCATTTAATAAACAGGTCAAAATGAATCAATTTGTTTATACTCATTTAATGAATGAGTATTGGATATATCCAATTATTCATTTATAACTCACTTGAAATTTTACTGTTTTTTCACATGTTATTTGACAAGAAATAACGATATTCTATTGTTATCAGATCAGTACAAAATGCATACTTATTTACTTAACACCCACTAAAATTTGAGTTTAAATGCATAATTATTTTTAAATAAATATAAATAAACGAGTCAAGTCAACCCACTACCTACTAATTAAATTTAGACATATTTAAAGTTCATTACATATCCAAATCCACTTATTGGTGGACGGGTCAACATATTTAGATTGTGATTGATACTTCTACAAGCAATCGAGCTTGGACTCAGAAATTTGTGTATGCTTGATCGCCATGCGGGTTTCAATCAAGAAATGTACTTGTCATATTTTTCTGGTAAGACACGCCAAACTTTTAAGTACATTAAGCTGGAGTTAAAAAAAAGAAAAGAAAGGCAATTCTTTTACTTAAACTCGAAAAGGGGTTCTCATCATGTTCATTTAGCTGCTAAATGTTTTACAAAAGGTGCTCTTTGATTTTAAATCAATTGTGTCCCTCCTTGCCCCACATACTTAACCGCTGGTATACCAAAACACCGGAATAGTTTATTATACTTTTGGCGAACGTAGTTAGAAAGTTTAACATGTAAAACAATCAATGTTTTGCAAAAAGTTTAGATTGACCAGCTAGTTTCTTTGATATACATGATTTAACATTTCAATGCTAAATCCTAATTTTCTAGATAAAAATTACTAAAGTTACAATAATATATCTGAGTACTTGTTTTGCTTCAATTGTCTTTGGCCCACGTAGATGCTTCAATAACTTGAGCCACTCTTAGTTGAAGTGGTTTGCAAATTAAATCCCATCACGATGGAGATAGATATGATCTTTTATGAAGATGGGAATTGGAATATTTAGCAGAAACTTCTGTACTAGATTTCATATAGTATTACAAGATTGATTGCACCTGTTGCTTCGCCAGATTGAAATGAAAAGCTGGTTCCGGCCTCCATGGAGCAAACCAAGCAGAAGTGTGACATATATATTCATATTAACTGTCTATCGTTTCAGCTGGTTCCTTTTCTGTTCTGTTGATCAAACGGAATAATATCCCCTACACCTTCCTCCAGTTGAATAGAGCATCATTTTGAGGACATTATACAAACAGGGAAAAATACAAAAGTTGGCCCCCTCTTGGAGAATCAATGCTCGGATCAAACAGTACTAGTATAAATGGCTTCACAGGCAAGATTAATAATTAACACCAACACAACAAAGGTTATTACACGTGCTTGGGCACAATTTGCTCTCTTTTTGTGCCCTTCAGATAACACATAACTGGTAGGGTTCGGAGAAAGTAGTTAGTATTTCTTGGTTTATAACTCTTTTATACACTGACAGTGTATGCATTAGCGGGTCTAGATGCATCCTACATATACGACATTTGATGCTTAAATTCAAATTCAAATGATGTGGCATTCATTCAACCCCGTTAATATATACACTGACAGTGTAGAAAATATTAACATATCTCTGATGTCACAATGGTGAGAACAAGTTAAATCTACTTAAGAAAAGCCCTGATAACGCAGAGCATGGCGACAGAAATTAAAATTCTACGAATTAATCAAATGCGCGTGGATTAATGAGATATGAAAACAACCAACCAATCCATTTGAGTTGCAGTTACCATCATTTTGTGGATTACTTTGAGTTGCGATTCGTCAGTTGATGCTGTAATAGATATAATCTGTCTGCTATCGCATATGGCGTGGTGAAGAGTTAATATTTTAGAACTCAAATACACATGAGGCAATCAAACACAGATCATCCAATCGACCCGAGATTGCTAAAAACTCAGATAAAACTCACATACCACGTACATGCATAATGGCTAGGCTAGCTAACAATGCAAAGTATCTTTAGGAAAAAAGAAAAAGAAAAGGTACAGCTGGAGTCGCTCACTCGAGCTTATCAATGACAAAATGTTGTGTTTGTTGCTTGGTAGGTATTGATGATTGAGAGAATAAAGAGATTTACATCGGATGCTAGAACCAGTAAACAAGAGCATTGGTTCCAATGACATAAACCATAAGTAACTCTCACTGAAGTTTCATAAAGAAGGCTCACTGTTATTGGCTCGAAGGGCATATCTCCAGCTATACTTGTTAGCTATCTATCAACGTCCCAAAATTCTAGCATAGTTCTTTTCCTAATTTCTCTGAACTTATATAGGTCAGAGAGGATCGACTTCGTATGGTCAAAAGCCAAAAAGGTTTCTCAGTCGGAATGGCTGCACAAAGAAATTAAATGCGCATCATGAATATTCCAACCCAAAAAAAAAAAAAAAAAAAAGACTCGTGGGAACATGAAATGAAGCAGCATAGTAAGTTTGTCTCACTTTGAGAATCCCCTTTGCTAGCTGCTTAAATAGTAAGAGTACGTACATATGGAGCTGAGCAGATGATAATATCCATCCTGATAGCTATTGGCAAATAAAATTGCTTGGAGAAGGCTAACATTTATGTAGGTTGATTATTCTCTCCCAGGTCGGGGACTCATGGAAAGTCAATTTTCGTTGGTCTCGAAAGAAATTAATAATACTAATGTTGTTTAGTCGTGTTTCCTTTGCATGTATTATTACATAATTAATTATCTTATCCTCTTTATGGATTCGTACACGACAACTTTATGCAATGCGCTTTAAAATTCGACATGGTTTGTAGCAAATGGAAAGCAAGAGAGAATAAGTGAACAGGTAGCATAAAAGGTGCCCAAAACTCATGAGGATTCTATATGCTCCCAACACTCATCGTTTATTAGGCAAAAAGGCATACACTTCCCCGGTGTCTAATCACGCTCCTCTTTCAGCTCTTTTCCAAGATCAAGATGCATCCTTCGAGCGCCAATGGGCCAATCTTTCTAATTTGGAGACCATTTTTCTCGCACAAGTTTCTTTCATGGTGGGTTTAATTTGTAAGGATCGAGTTAAATATTTTTTGCCACTCGTACAAATCAAACTAAAAATGGTAAATTATTAGTAAATCCCCTCGCGGTTTCGCACAATTACCACATGACTCGTAGTGTTTCAAAATACCCACATAATCTCCTTGTAATTTTGTGTAAGGTAGCTAGATATTTGACAAAAAAAAAAAAACTATGTAATGTTGTTAGTTGAAATATCAACAATACCCTTACTTAAGTACGAAACAGAATGAGGGTCTAACTATTGTGCATAAAACAGTAGGAGAATCATGTAGATGTATGCAAAATAATAAGTAGAAATTTTTGCAAAATCATAAGAGATTAAATAGATACTGTATTATAATTTCACCACTCGAGTGTCTGAATCAATTATCATAACTAAAGAAGGTACTTTTTACACAAAATTGTAGAGTGGTTATATATAAAGATCGATGTTTAAAATGTTAAGGGATCATGTAATAATTAATATACAAAATTACAAGATATTATTAGAAATTTACCCAACTAAAAATCCAGAATTAACTATTTGGTTGGTAATAGTGTTATAATGGGTACAAAACAAGCTTCTAATCAAAATCTGCAATTTCAACGTCTGACATGCTACTTTTGTACTTATTTGCTCTCTCACTTACAAAATTACGTAAATTTGTCTCTCATATATACAAATCGCACCATTTTAATTTTAAAAACTATCTCTGGAGAATTTTAGTCTGAAAATATCACGTGACCACCACGTGATTTCGATTTCAGGACCCAAAAAAGCATCACGTACTTATAATTTATCATTACAATTTATTATTATGTTTCTATTTGCTTTTCTTCATTCGTTTCTCCTTTGACCTAGTCTAATTGGTACTTGGTATTCTATATTGTTGTTATTGGTTTTCAGTTTAAATATATTTGGAACAATTTGCGGATCTCGTTGTTGGATTATTTTATACATGATAGAAGAGATTTGTGCTGATTAATTTTCTTTTGTTTTCGTAAAAAGGAAAAGCGTCGGTTAATCATTCAATCACTTAATTCTAATAGCGCTTAAACAAACAGATTAGAATATAGTGTATTTGTATGGGATTGGGTATACATAGTATAATGTCAATTTATACAAAACAGTCCAATTTATCAACCAAAAGCTAAAATAGCTGTAATTTTACAGAAGGATTCGGTGCAGTTGATTCACGAACGAGTTGACTATGAAGCTGGATCTGGCGGCTCTGCAGCATCATCGTCGATGTCATCCCCATTCGTGTCATCACTATGTTAGGCTGCCATGCATAACGGGCCCAAATCATGTAAATGCCATTTTCAAGCAAAATCAGGCCCTTCCATTTAATATGGGCAAAAACCTTAAAGATATGAGCCCCCAATTCAAAGGTCTGTTCCTTTTCGACTTAGATTTTCACTTTAGTTTTTTTTTATTAATGCTCATAATTTTTAAGGACAAAAAAAGTTTTGCCAAATTTACTAGGATAGAACCAAAAGCCCAATTGTAGTGAACCAGCGGCATTATATTAATTAAACTTAACTATCATAATCTAGGTAGTTGGCTCAATAAATCTTTCTTCTCTCCTCCCCACTTCTCAAATCCCATCATTCCCCTACTTTAAAAGAAATTAAAAAAAAAAGTGGTTGGATTGCATTTTTTTTTTTAATAAGAAAGCAGAGCATCATATTAAGTACATTGTTGAAAATCATCCAACATGAATCGCTTGACATAATTTAGAAAAAAAATTCTTTAAAGGGTCGATAAGGTTAAAAGGATTTAGCATAAACAGCTAGCTCATACTCAAGTTGATTATAACGATTAATGCAGTACGCACAGTCAAGCAAAAATCCTAGTTATTGCTTAAAGTTACATGAATTTCAAACGCTTTTCCTGATGCAATTAATCATCGAAAACTAGGTCCGGGATAGGAACGAAGGAGGGTCAACTGCAGGTGCTAAAATTGTTAACTTGTAACAAATATTCTAGAACTTTTAGCAATTGAAAAGAGGGGGAAAAATCAAAAGATTATTTGATAAGTCATATGTGCTAAACGGATGCAAATATAAAGGACGAGACGTGTGGCATCTATATTACTTACTGTTACACTAAAATTGTTAGGGAACAAAGCAACAGTGTAGTATTATTCTAAACACACTGTCTCTATTTCTTATAAGGGATAATTGCAGAAACCTCCCCTGACTTTTATAGTAATAGCATTGACCTCCCCTATCAATTTTGAAATAGCATTGACCTCCCCTATTAAAAGTTGGAGGCAATTTAATAGGCAAAAGTGGGTCAATTTACTAAAGTACCCCTGACATGATTTAATTTTACCAAATGAATGTGATGAGTACTTTCATCAAACTCAACAAAACATTTGTTAATAAAAATTACACTAAATTAACTATTTCTACATAGTTTAACTAATTAACTAATTAACTAATTAACTAAATAACTAATAATCTAATTAATTAATAACTAATTATCTAATTAACTATTAACTAATTAACTAATTATCTAATTGTTAATAGTTATTAACTAATCAAACTATTTCTACATAGTTAAACTAATTAACTATTAACTAATTATCTAATTAACTATTAACTAATTAACTAATTAATTAATTAACTAAAGCTGTTGTCTGTCCGAAACTAACAAACTATTTGCATGTTAAACTAATTAACTAATTAACTGCTTAACTAATTAACTACCTAATTATCTAATTAATTAATTAACTAATTAACTAATTTTTGTTTATCTAATTAACTAATCATCTAATTAACTAAAGTTGTTGTCTATCCGAAACTAACAAACTATTTGCATGTTAAACTAATTAACTAATTAACTAACTAATTATCTAATTAATTAATTAACTAATTTCTGTTTATCTAATTAACTAATTAACTAATTAACTAAAACTGTTGTCTATCCGAAACTAACAAACTATTTGCATGTTAAACTAATTAACTAATTAACTAACTAACTAATTAACAAACTATTTGCATGTTAAACTATATGCAGTACGCATTATCTATTTAAAGTATCGGCTCTTTATGGGTATTTTACTTTCAATCTTTTAATTTATGATAAAAACATCAATGTTTGTAAGTAAAATTCAAAAAGTGTTACAAGTAATATCAATATTCTTATTTTCAAACATTTAATTTATGACCCTATGCCCCCCCCCTTTTTGTAAGAATATTACTGTAATACTTTTTGAATTTTAGTTACAAACATTGACATTTTTATCATAAATTAAATGTTTGAAAGTAAAATACTTATAAGGAGCCGATACTTTAAATAGGTAATACGTACTGCATATAGTTTAACATGCAAATAGTTTGTTAATTAGTTAGTTAGTTAATTAGTTAATTAGTTAAGCAGTTAATTAGTTTAACATACAAATAGTTTGTTAGTTTCGGACAGACAACAACTTTAGTTAATTAGTTAATTAGATAATTAGTTAAGCAGTTAATTAGTTAATTAGTTTAACATACAAATAGTTTGTTAGTTTCGGACAGACAACAGCTTTAGTTAATTAGTTAATTAATTAATTAGATAATTAGTTAATTAATTAATTAGATAATTAGTTAATAGTTAATTAGTTTAACTATTAACTAATTAGATAATTAGTTAAGCAATTGTCAAGCAAATAATAATTGTCAAGCAAGTAAGGGCAAAATTGGAAGAAAATTCTTATCTCACTTCTACAAAAGCTGTCAAGGAGGTTTCTGCAACCAATTGTTACTGTTTAGGGGAAGTGAATGCAATTTCTAAACCTAGAGGGGAGGTCAGTGCAAATGTCAGAAATCTCAGGGGAGGTTTCTGCAATTATCCCTTCTTTTATAAAGCTAAACGTGACTGCAAAAATCAATCATCATCCTCACATTACCTATGTATAGTGCAACTCAGTCATCATCGCCACATAACAACTAAAAGATAAAGCTAAATCACAAGAGGTGTCGATCTTGATTAGTCAATCTGAAACAGTAGGAAGTGATGTTTCATAGATGGTCTTATGAAACAGCAGGAAGTGATGGTATTTGTCTTGATGTCCTGCTGCTGTCTTCATTTCTCCCTTAAAGCTTTCTCGGACTCTAATCTTCTTTCCCTCTCCAGAGCTTCATTTCTTTCTCTGCACTCGAGCAGCTCTGCGGCATGTGACTTGGGACTCGGCTCTTTTAGTTCTATGCCTGTTATATTGCTTTACCAATTTGCGGATGTGCTGTTTCTGCATCTCAGGATCATTTTTCGGCAACAACACATGTCGATTGAATCCAAATACATCGCGAAGCCAACTTAGATACTTAAATCCCTCTTCCTCGTCGCATTGACTTCCAAGTTTAGGCCATGCAGATAAATAGCGCCTAATGCTTTCTTTATTAGTGGCCAACTTGCTCTCATACTCCAACATCATGATATTCTTCAATTGCCTATCTTGCTCGTCGAGAGTTTCTTCTTCATTGCTCAATTTAGCAACTGCTTCTTCAACCACATGCCTCAGATTTTCCAATTTATCAATTTCTTGATGGACCTTTTGCCTCATATCTTCCACAACTTGCATCGTGCTTTGCATTAACTCCTCCATTCTCCTTTTATCCTGGCTAAGTTTGAAAAGATCCTGGAGATGCTCCTTCTCTGAACTCATGTTCCTGTAGGAGGATAAATATAATTAACATTATGCAGTTTAATAACATTTCAAGGAGTCGTCTTTCACTGATAGTACAGGCAACTCCAAATAAGTCCAAGACAATTTGCTAAACCAAAATGCCTAGTATGCGCAGAAATTGACAAGTTTCAACAACAGAAACCACAGGTTGTAAATATGAAAAATAACACAAACTGAAAATTCCCAAGACTGAACAACGTTTACTGCAGATGGAAGCAGAACAGTTCTAAAAGCAATTGAAGGCCATTCAACCATCAAGAAATTGCGAAGTGTTTTTCAAGAAATAGAAAACTAGCCTCAGCAATGAAGACATGGAGCGATTAGATATGCATCGGCTGGTTCTTAATCATTGCATCTCCATTCAATCATCAAGAATGCTTTTCAGGAAATCATAAACTAGCCCCAGCAATGAAGACAATTTGTAATAAACATACATTTCCAAGAAAAACGATGAATCGACCACACAGTGCTTAACTTAAAAAAGAGGATTATCGGGAAGCGAGGGGAGGAGTCGTGGCGGAGGGCCGGGAGTTGGAGTGAGTTTCCCGGCTAGATTTTGGAGTGAATAGGTCGGATTAGGAGGGATATTTTTCCGGTTCAGGATTTAGTGTTTAACAGAGTGCTATGATCAATTATTTTTCTAAAACAAAAAAGGATAAGTAGTGGGATTATTGATGCACTTTTATTTTTCTTTATCATTTTCAGATTTTTTATATTTTATAGTAATTTGTTAATTTGAATTCTAGTGTACTAGGATCATTAGATACTGACTAAAGCTTCTCATAGTTTCGTGCAAATTGAATAAATTGACCTTGAAGTTTTTTAGATATCTCAAAATGACCCCTGTACTCTAATTGCATAGAAAAACTCTTTAGCACAAGGTTTGAAATTTTTGATCTACTCCTAGTGTCTCATAATTGAAGATGCAAATGGGTGGCTCTGGTTTAAGACATTGGGAGGGGTTAAATTAAACCTTCTTATTCTAATCCGAATCTTAAACACATATAAAATAATCGCAATGCACATTGTGATAATGAAATAAAAAAAATTGCAACTGCTGTATAAAAGTCTCAAGCTGATAATTTTTAGGCTTAATTACAGTTAACCTTTTTTTTTTTAAACTTTTATATATATGACCAAAGGATTTTCAATTATTGGGTAAATACCCTTTTCTCCCTTGACTTTAGATACACCATGGTAGGAAACAAGATAATGTGACATAAACAAAATAATATTTGGTGTGTTATAAATGAGATTAAAAAAATGGTTGAAAAGATAAAAAAACTTCATTGAAAACTGTATTTGTGATACAAGTAAAATAATATTTAAAATAATTTGATTACCAAATACACTCAATATTTATTTTGATATTGTAATATTTTTTATGATGTAGTGTATGTGATGTAATTCGAAAGATTAAAAGGTAGTTGAAGAATTTATTTATGATATAAACTAAATATCCGAGCACTCCATTTCCACATAATATCATATTTTAGTTTTAAGTCAAAATTTGCCACCTTATGACTAATGTAATAGCCTTGGTATCACAAAAGGCACCCATCTTGTGGGGAGGTATGAAGCGCGAAGATAAAGTCAGGGGAAAATCTCCCCTCGCCTTAAATAGGGCGGAGGATAGGGGTGGCAATTTTCGACACGACCTGAAAACACGACACGAACCTAACACGAAATTAATGGGTTTGGGTTGAGGTTTTGGGAATTCGGGTCAGAATCGGGTTGGACCCGAGGAACCCGAAAAGAAAACATGTCGATTTCGGGTCAACCCGTGGTGACCCGATATGACCGATATGACCCGTTTACGAATTAAAAATAATTTAATAAATATAAAAATAATTTTATCTAACTAACCTAAGTTATTCTTTTTTTCAAAGGCATTAATTACTTAATCATAAATGAATTTATTTAATTTGTGTGAAGTTGAAATTATTATATTTGGACAAATAATATATTATATTATTTTTTACTTTTATACTGTTTTAATTTATTTTATATTTTGTTTGGGATAAAACACTTTTACGGTGTTTAATTTATTTTAGATTTGGTTTGGAATTACTTATTTAAATTTTTATTACTTGATTATGTAATTAGTTTTGTGAGAAATTGATTTTATTAGAAATTACAGTGATAAATTAATAAATTAAAATTAAGTTTCGGGTCATTTCGGGTCGACCCGCCAACCCGTCAACCTGAAATTTTCGGGTTCGGGTCAGCATACCTGACCCGTCACGGGTTGGCGGGTCGGGTTCGGGTCAACAGATTTTCTGGCGGGTTGACCCGAACCCGACCCGCAAACCTGATTTGGACCCGAATTGCCACCCCTAGCGGAGGAGCATATCTCCACCCTATTTCCACCCCATCTCTTGTATTAATTAAATAAATATAAATAAAATTATTAATTACATCTATTTGGATCCATTAATTTTTCAAAAATTAGTTTTTCAAATACTATAAAATTTTTTAAAAAGTACTCTAAAAGTAGTTTAAATTTTTTTAATGTTTAAAAAGTATTTCAAAATATATTCTAAAAACTCTACTACTCTTAAATATCCCAAAATATATTCTAAAAATATCCCAAAATATACTCTAAAAACTCTGTTGCAATAAAATTTTTAAAAAATACCCCAAAAAATAACTAATCCAAACGGAACAATTTTTTCATGTTATGTTGGATTAAACTATTAGTTTTTTTCCTAATAATAGTACTATTAGTAGTAGTAGTGTTAATATTAGTCTTTTTTAAATAATAGAGAGAGAGAGAGAGAGAGAGAGAGAGAGAGAGAGAGAGAGAGATGCCTTATGGCCTGTGGACAACAGCAAAGTGGGGCAAGGCAAGAGTGGGAGGAGTTTTATGACAATGCCCCTCCCCTTTCCTAAACCTGCCCCAGTAGTGTTAAAACTTAAAAAGGACAAAAAAATTAATAAAGGATGTTTACGAAGAATATATATGATGATTTAATAGATGTTTTGATAAAAAATGATACAAAAATGGGATAAAAAAATCCTTTGCAAAAATTCTTTTTGGGATAATTTCAAAAACCTCCCATGAGGTTTTTCATAATATCACTCAACTCCCCTAAAATTTTTAAAATCTCACTTATCTTCCATATCAACTTGACAAGACTAAGGGTGCGTTTGATAAAACTGGAATTTGAAATCTGAAGTCTGAATCAATTAAGTGATTGAATTATTAAGTATCAAATCTAATATATTTGAATACATATTACATTCAGTGATAAGTGAATAGTTTATCACTTAATTTGAAAGCAAGTTTTGTCTAAAAAATTCAGTGCCACTTAATTCATTCAGATGTTCAATTTTTGGTTATCAAGCGGTCTGAATATGTTAAGATCTGAATCCATTAAACTTAAGTGTTGAACTGAATTATCAAATAGGGCCTAAATATTTCTACTAAATCCATAAATTGATAATATTACCCTTGCTCTAATAACTATTTAATCGATAAAATAAAAATTTAAACCAAAATATGTAGATTAAAAAAATAAATTGATATCTAATAATAATCCATATTTCTCTATATTGAGATCGTGGTGGAACAGCAAAGACCGTGGGCAAATTAAATCTAGTCAAAATCAACCACTTAGAAGGATTTTGGTGAGTAATTGACACTTTGAAAAATTTTGTGGACAGTTATAAGGAAGTAAAAAATTTTTTTTAGGAAATATATTTTAATACATGATGTAGTTTAAGTAAACTGAAAACTAAAATAATCTCTTTATACTTGTGAATTTTTCAAGGTGTAAATTTTGCTTTTATTTCAATACAACAAAAATAAATAGTTCAAGTCAAGAAATATATACGTTATAAAAATTTAATTTTTTTTTATTTTTTTATTGCTATTGTAAACTTCATAAGCAAGATAACATAAGAGTAATATTAGAATAAAACTTTTATCTTTCTTGTATTTCCTCCAAACGAGCTAAAATGTTACAAGAAATATCAATCCAAAAGAGGTAAGTAAGACTTTAAAAACCTCCGGGGAACCAAGTGATATTATGAAAAACCTCAAACTATATCCCTTTCTGATATCCCTTTCTATTTTCCTGCTTTCATTTCTTTGTCTTGATGTTGTTTTTCTCTTACCCAAACTATAATGAAGTGTAACTTCATTTTACATCAAAGATGGAAGATTCATCTTTCATCATCTTTTCATTATCATGTATCTGTGTCGAACGAAGTGATGAAAATAATGGGGTTAGATTACGTAGAATTCCACCATGAAAAATTAGTGGTAAAGCTGAGTGCCATACTTCCAAACGCACTTGAAATGTTTAATCTGAAATTTAGAGTCAACAGCTAAAGAGTATCCATCACAAGGAACTGAAGAAGTTTGCAAGCTTCTTCGACACTGACTGATGGGATTCATCAAAGAGTTCCTCATCATTCTCATCGTAGTCATCATCGCCCTCGAAAACCAAGTGAATTCCATGCTTTTTAAGCTTAAGGCCATTAAACCGCGGGTTTTCTCTCATTGTCACCGCTATCTTATCACCATCTTCCAACATGAAGACGAGCTGCTGAAACTCGTGAAATCGACACAAGTATAGCTGATCCTCGTCTGTGTCGGGAACTCCAAGTAAGTACAACGTTTTGGTGAAAATGGCATCATTCAATCTGATGATCTTGGCTTGTATATCAACGATGGCTGGAAGTTTCTTTCTGAAGTTGTCCTCAACTTGTTGATCAAGAGAGACTACGACACCTATAATCACAGCCTTAAGTTTGAGATTCTTTCGAATTGAAAAACGAGGCAATTCTGGAGCAAACCAACTCGGAATTTCAGTGCCGGGAACACACAGATAGATTATATGCCTTAAAGCATCCTGCAAGACGTAAAACATTTGCTTATACTTGTCATTTAGGATAATTTAACTATAATGAAAATGAAGAAAAAAGGAAAGAACCTTGGAAAGTCGTTTTTTAATAGCTGGCAAACATGAATTGCAACCACCGGTGTATAGCCTTCTCAATGACTTCAAACATTCAAGGCCGGGAATATCTGTTATCTTCTTGCAATTAGTAAGTTGAAGTTCCTCTAGATTTCCCAAGCTTGATATATCAGCTAGATATTCCAATGCATAACAATTGGCGACGTTTAACTCAACCAAGCTTGAAGGAAGCGGGGGGAGAAGTTTGAGCTCTTTGCATTTGGGTAGAAGCAACTTTTTGAGAACAGAAAGTCCCCTCAAGCTGGAGGGAAGTAGGCGAAAATCATTATCACCAAGATTCAGAGTCTGCAGTGAAGATAACTTCTCAAGATCATCAGACAACTTTCCTGATATTCTCCAGGATCGGGCATCCAGTTCTTCCAATGAGGAGAGGCCTGAAAAGGATTTCGGAAGTACTACAGGCTGAATTTGGTGCTCGGCAACCAAATCTGTCTGATTGGATTCCCTGCCATTGTTATTAGGCGCTCCAGAATCAGGTTGTTTTGCCATTCTTAGTACTTTTAAACGTGATAGCCTTCCAATTTCATCAGGTAATTCAGTCACTGCATTTTTATCCATATAAAGGTACCGCAAACTTGCCAAGTTTCCAATTGAAGCAGGTAGTTTTCGAAGATTCTTGCAGTTGTTCAATTTTAAAGTGTCAAGTCTCTCCAATAAGCCTATGGATTCTGGCAACTCTGCTATTGAGAGATTATCCAACTCCACATCTCTCAGACTCAACATTCCGCCAATTGAGCCTGGTATAGAATCCAGCAGTTCAATGCTCCCCAAATTGAGCTGCTCAAGGTTATTTAATGCACCTACCTGATCTGGAATTTCCTTCAGTTGTGTTCCTTCTAACTGAAGACTAACCAAAGATGACAATCTGCCGATAGAATCAGGCAATTTACTGAGGGATCGGCAATGACCAAGCATAAGGAACTTGAGATGAGATATTGAACCTATAGATGCTGGTAATTCCTTGATTGAACTTCTATCAAGGCAAAGTTCAACCAAAGAAGTAAGATTGCCAATTGAATTAGAAATTGACGAAAGGGACTTGCACATTCTCAAATTTAGCAACTCGAGATTGCTCAAGTTCCCAATAGAATCTGGCAGTTTCTGTAGAGCAGTGCCACTCAAAATAAGCTCCCTCAGAGAATTGAGATTTCCTATGGAATGAGGCAGTAGATCTAGACAATAGCAACCAGCCAAATTGAACACTTCAAGATTCTTTAGGCGGAATATAGTGTCCGGTAATTTCATTATAGGTGTTCTATCAAGTAGCAGTTCTTTCAAGGATCTCAAACCACTTAAGTCCTCTGGTAATTCCCTTAAATTAATGCAACCAGAAAGGATCAGTTTCTCGAGATTCCTTAGCCCAGATATATCACTTGGAAGCTCCAAAAGGTTTTCACACTCTTTGAGGTTCAAGTAAGTCAATGTACCCATATCACCTAGTGAGTGATGGATCTTGACTAGTCCCTTGCAATGCTCAAGAATCAACTTCTCTAAACAGAACCCGGACAAATCAGGGATCTCTTTTAGATGATAGCAATTACTGGCATTCACTACAAACAGCTTCTTGGTCATCTATGCAACAGAAAATTTTTATTTGTTAAAGATCAACTGATTAACCATATTCTTGAAAGGCTAAGAGGATGAAGGTGACCAAGCCCAGAAGTTTGTTTATATTCGAATAAGTCTAACTTTTACCCCGAATCACAAATTTTTTGAAGCATAAATATCATGCTGCGGAAAATTAAATGATGATGCTGCAAAAAGTCAGCACTTAATGAGCATTTAAGATTGAAATGTATCTCATAGAGAACAAAATGGCTCAACCCTCCTAGCAAACGGCTCTTATGCCCCACACAAGTTTGGCTTTTCCTCCTTAGTAGTTCAACTACCTGAGATAATTAGATAAAAAAAGTGACACAGGTGCAGAGTTGGTGTACCTTTTCACGGTAATCTCAAGAAGTCATAAAGGGATTCTTGGTATCTACGGGATGTGGTAAAGAGTTCAAAAATAGAAGACTGCCGAACAAAGTTTGTCATGCATTTTTGATAAAACTACTCATATATTTCATTGATGGCTTCCTCATAATTTTTGTTCAGTATGAAAACCTATGTGTACTTATCTTTTTGAGTTTTTTTCAGTGATACTCTTATTTGTTTCTTCAGGGGGAAGGTGAAGAGATATACAGGGAAATTGAATTTAGTGATTGAATCATGAAACTAACCTTGTTCCGCTGCCAATGACCCATAAAACTGTGACCCCACAGCTGCACAATGCTGCTTTGAGAGATATCAAGTATGGCAACATCCCTGGAGCATAGAGCAGAAGGAAGGCTTTCCAAAGGGCATCCTTTCCATTGCAGCCACTTCAATTCAGCAGGAAGTATCTCGAAGTTACCTTCCAACTTCGCATGATTAATTTGGAGAAGCCTCAGATTCACCATACCCTTAAAGGACTCTGTGTTAAGCAAGTCTCCATCTTCTTTTGCAGTATGCCCAAACCATTTCTTGTACTGCTTCTTTAAGAATATAACTGCTGATTCTAAGGCTGGGAATTTTCTTGTGTTGACCTTATCTGCCTTCTCACTGCTCAACTTCTGCTTTTTTCCGAAGTCAAGTGTGATGCCCTCGATGCTTCTTGTTCCCTGTATTAATTACTCAAGGACTATATTAGCCAGATCAGCAGATTCAAGCGGTGAAAGGTTCAAAGATACAAGCATGGGGAGAATAATTAAGATCCAGGAAATAAAATATAAATCCAGAAAGCGACATTTTGTTTTACTAATTTTCCCAAAAAGCAACTTGTAGCCTTCGGTGCAGTTTGCTTTTTGGCAGCATACCCCTGCCTAAGAGGTTCCAGTTATCAAAGAATAGATCCAACCAGAATGAAGTAATGACCTTCAATCCTGATGAGGTTGGCATGTATCAATGCAGTAGTAATTTCAGTATGAGTATCAAGAGGTGCCACAGTTACCTCGAGCAAGATTGAAAGTTACTTTGAAGAACTCGAGCTTAATTAGACTGATTTGTTAAAATATGAACTGTCACTTACTATATTCACACTTAATGTAGTATAAATAGGGAAAGATGAAGCGTGTTTTTCAGTTCATACCTTACGATTCTTCAATACCATCATTATTTCACCTTGACTCCAGAGTCTACTGCGTTTACCAGCATCCGCATAGCTTTCACGTTGAACAATTTGCCTTCCCATGTCTCTGATTTGGTCATGCATCCACAAAACATTTCCCTCAATGATCTTAACCAAAGATCTGGCGGTAAGATCTGTTATTGCTACTTCAGCATTGAAGCCACAACCCTTAAAAATGTCAATTGCGTCTTCTCTAATCAGGTTGCTGTTAACAAAAAAACAAGCAAGGTCCAGAAATACACACTTCTCTTGATCATCCAGTCCTTTGAAGCTAATCTCTAACACATCTTGGAGATGATTGGGGCGAATTTGTTTCAGCTTTTCCAGTTCATCAATCCATTCCGTTTTTCTCCTCTTATAGAACATGGAAGAACCAATCACTTCCAGGGCCAAAGGTAGTCCTCCTGTTAGATTCACAATTTGCTCGGACAGCTTCATAAAGTCCATGTTAGGTTTCTCTCTTCCAAATGCATGATAGCTAAACAACTGTAATGCTTCAGGGTAAATTAGCCCATTTACTTCATAAACTTCATCAACAATATTTTGGGGTAAAACTTCCTTAGTTCGAGTTGTGATGATTATTCGACTTCCTTCATAAAACCAATCTCTCCCGCCAGCCAGTGCGTTTAACTGGTTTGCATCATCAATGTCATCGAGAACAAGAAGAACTGGCTTATCGTGAACAGCTTCCTTGATATAAATGATTCCTCTGGCGAAGTCGTGTATTGTTGGTGGCACGGTTGAGTTTACATCACCAAGAAATTTGCTTTGTAGATAAGTCAAACCAGAATCCTGTGAAATTTGTCTGACATTGGAGATAAAACTCCTTGTCTTAAAATGACTGACAAGTTTATTAAAAAGAGCCTTAGCTAGAGTGGTTTTGCCAATCCCTCCCATGCCATGAAATCCAATAATTCGGACACCATTGCCTTTGACATCTAGCTTTCTCAACAGTATATCAAGGCGTGAACTTATTCCAACTGGATATTTGGCCACGCCTAAGGGCGTATCGTTCAGTTTTGCCATTATCTTCTTCACTAGGGAATGGATAAGGTCTAATTCATTCCTGACATAAAAAATACTGTATCATCAAGAGTAATCCACAAAGTCTATCAACCTTGATTCTCATTTTGCAATCATTTATTTTTAGGTGAAGTTTAATGGACCAAAAATCATAATTTTGTAACGTTGCAAATTCCAAGCATCGAGCCTTACCACAGAGAGGAACGTTTATATTACCTCCTCCTCCCTAATTTTTTTTTTTTTTGGTTAGGTCCGGGAAAAGAACAGGTATCCATATTTGGGTCGCAAAAGGGTAAGCTAGTTAGAAAAAACAAATATGCAATTTTTCTTAGTTCGAAGTCCCAAATGTTGTGAGGTGTTGCATTGACTTGCAGTTGGTTCAATTATTTTAGACACATAGAAACACACACAGGTCTTCTTCTCGGTTGTTTTAGATTTTACAAAATGTGATTAGAGAGAAGAATCAGAATCAGTAAAAGCTACCATTTATGTGATTATAAATTTTAGCTTTTTCGTCATTAAAAAATTTATAATCAAAATACAAAAGCAACAGACAATATCACAAAAACTGATTATCGAAAATCAGAATATATAATCAATTAAAATAATCAACCGAAAACAAGTCCATAATTACTTGATTGGCGCATCATGAGAATATGATGAGCTGCTTCGCAGAAGTCATTCTGGACAATTAGGTTATAGGAAGTAATCAGAGCCTTCCTTCAACTCTTTAATCACTTTCCGTTTTTCTGCCATTAAGAAAACTAAATTGAAATGGTGAAAGGGATGTGATTTAGCCTCTAGGGTTATATACATTAAATAGCTCATGACAAGGAAACGACTGCTTAAAATCAATTTTTAAATTCTCAGTTATGTGTGAGTACATAAATAACCAACCATAAAGGAAGGCGGGAATTATAATTTGTTGTCCTTTATAACTTGCAATAAATTAATTAAGTAATTAAACAGACAGACTTATGTAGATTCTACAACAATCAAGTCTAACTATTAAACAAATCTTTATGCACCTTTATGAATCCAACTAGTAGTATTACACGGTTGCACCTAAGCTGTACGTTCTGGTCTACTGAGCTTGCCAAAAGCAACGCATTTAACTGTCTTGTTCTTTAGTAAATGTTATTGGTTCATTAGGAGTTTATAATGTTTCTTAAGGGATGATGTTGGAAGAGTATAACAAAATAGTGTGTGTTAGGTTTATGAGTTAATTTTGTTAGTAGTGTTTTCTTTTTTCTTGTCCTAGAATGAGAAGAATGCTTTCAAACAAGAGGATTGAGAGCTCATCCCATCTTTAGATTATTAGAAAATTTACACATGCTCCCAATTCCCAATGCCTAACTTAGCCAAGAACAAATTAACTTTAGAGAATCCAAAGGAAAATATTAAAAAAAAAAAAAAAAGTTTCCAACCAATTGTGTTGCCAAACGGGTAAAAGAGAAGGGGAAAAATGAAAAAAAAAAAAAAAAAAAAAAAAAAAAAGGAAGGTAAAGAAGAGTTCTCCTACCCTACAGCATATCTTTGACAAAGAGCAGGAGGAAGTTAATAATAATGCAGCAGGAGGTAGCACGTACGTACCAAGTCCTGGAATCCCAGCCGGAGATTCGTCCAGCCTTGCTCATGGCATCCCTCCACCGGCTTACCTTATCAGCCGCCACATCGGTGTCGTGGTTTCTAAAATCCGTCTCAAATGGACCCTTTTGTCGCCTCACATCCGAAGGATCCACCTCGTAAAACACCGGCAGCATCAGCCTCTTACACTCCAAAATAACAGCAAGCTCCTCCAGGCACCACTTTGAATTAGCGTAATTCTCGGATATCACCGCTATAGAAGCCGCCGAGTCTTTGATCGCGTCCACGAGACTAGGCGCTATTTCTTCCCCTCTCTCTAGTCCCTCATCATCCCGGAAAGTTCTGACACCCCGGAGTACTAGTTCATTGTAGAGTCGTTCTGTAAAGTTGTGGCGCGTGTCTTCGCCTCGGAAGCTCAGGAATACGTCCCACCTGAATCGATATGATGGGGTTGAATTGGATGATGAGAACCACGCAGCATCGTCGTCTTCGTCGCCCATCTCTCATTCGCCGGAGACTGCAAACGGAGTGAACGGAGAACGTTAATATATTGGTTATTGAAACAAGCTATCACCTTATACTTAATGGAGTATAAAAGTTTCGCATCTTCATAAGTATTAGGAGTACGAAAATTGTTTGGTGATCATATTAAGCAACGAATATCATAGTTGAGGATGCCTCTAACTTTTTGACATGCACCTGGAAATACTTCTACAAACAAAATCTGCATATTACCTCTGTACCCTACCTGTAGAAATTCTGGTGATTTTCTTTGAGCTTGAGTTGCCAACAATTGGCAATTCGGCAACAACAATATGGAAATACAAAGAAAATTTTTTGTTGAGTTGCATGTTAGAAGAATTATTTTGGTCGGAGCAAATCCACGAAATGTCGCAGTAATCAAAAGTCACAGCACGAGTAACAGTATTGACCATTGAGATTAGCAAGTTGAAAAAGTCATATGGTCTTTTTCTTTTTAAGACTGAATTTGGTACTAGATCTGTCAACTCTCGGTTGTACAGATTATTGCTTTCCACACTCCACCCAAGAAATTGGAATTATTACGCCAATAATGCGAAGGCACGTGCTAACAACAACACGTTGGACCGTCTAAATTCATCGGATGGTCCATATTGGATGGGACGTCATGATTTCATCCATCTGTTTTTCCTTGGTTTTAATAAGCACAGCAAAAAAAAAAAAAAAAAAAAAGGAGAAATGCCATCTTGCATTTTTCTCAAAAACCAAGACCAACTAAAAAAGTGCTTCGATATATAATAGTACAAGTAACGCCTACAACAGAAGAATTTGTATAATATCGGGGGCTAATTAGTAATTACCTGTTACTCATGCACGGTTATATGTCTAGGCATTACGTATAGGGTACTGATGATGACACTACTGGCCAATCTTAATTTGTACTTCCGACCAACATAAATGTACAATTGAAGATTGATGGTACGGGACAATGGAAGAAGAAGAAGAAGATCAATTTTCACGCTCAACACCCAGCGCCTTGAGGTTGAGGTGGGATGTTTTCTTGAGCTTCCGGGGGGAGGATACACGGGACAACTTCACGGATCGGCTCTACTCGGCCCTAGATACGAGCGGCGTCCGAGTTTTCCGAGACAACAACGGATTGACTCAAGGAGACCAGATTGATCGAGGCTTAGTCGAGGCCATTGAGGACTCGGCAGCTGCCATCGCCATTATCTCAGATAACTATGCATCCTCCAGGTGGTGTCTCGAGGAGCTTGCGCACATCTTCCAAAGCCCACGACTCGTCCTTCCGGTCTTCTACCGGGTTGATCCGTCGGATGTTCGACGCCAGAGGGGGCCATTCGAGGAGGATTTTAAAGCTCTGGAGGAAAGGTTTGGAGTTCAAAAGGTGGTCAGATGGAGGAAAGCCATGGAAAGAGTTGGTGGGATTTCTGGATGGGTTTATAACAACAGGTAATGCTCATGATCAATGATCGTATACATTCATTTTTTGTTTCTCTCGTCTGTATTCATCGGCAAATGTTTTTTCATTCTTGAGCAATCCTTTTTCGTTTTTGTGATAGCTAAACTGTTCTTACAACAAAATTAGCACTCTAAAAGAAAAGTATATTGCAAAAAAAAAAAAAAAAAGCGAAAACCCTAGCGCAGCATCATCGACATACAGAATTGGCCTTTCCTAACCATAAATTAAGGAACAAGCTTTTGGTTCTTGGATACATGAACATATTAATGTTTGTTCGAGTTTCATAGGGTGATAGCGATATCAACTTCTCGAACATCCGCTAAAGACCTTTTAACAGCAGCATATTGCGCCTTTTTTTTTCTTTCTTGTAGCAAATCATCTTTTTTACTGCATCCAAATACCTTCTAAAAATAATATGAAGACAAAAGAATATAAAAATTAATATGTTTCAAAATTTACACTGTATTACTATATATTTAAAAAAAAAAAAGCCAAGACAAATTCTAAGTTAATACTATACCTTATTTCCTGCGTTCATACTACGGCATTTGAAAAAGGAAAGAAAATATTTTGGTATGTTAGAAACGTATTTCTCAAAAGATAACATGGGAAAAAGATTTGCAGAGCACAAGCGGTAGCTCTATATTGTGGCTCGGGTAGTCCATCTAGGCTTCGGAGGGAGATGACATTAGAAAGTAGTATATTTTTTCGAGAGCTCTTCGAGAAAATAAAATTTGCATGATTAATTAATTGGAAGCATATATAGTTGGCACACCATTTTGTCAAAAAAATATATAGTCGGGACCATAATTTTTTGTATCTTCTTTTAAAAAATCCTCATTGGTGGCAAAAATAAACCAATTTTCTAGAATTTTCTTTTAAAATCTTAGTTGTTTTCTTATAGTCAAGTAAAGATCTTTAGCTGTTTTCCTATTGAGTAATTAGTATTTTATTTGATAATCATTTGTGTGGTAGTTTCCAATTTTTCAAGTATGTTATGCTATAAATAAATAGCGCATTTTCCAAGGAGAGTCAGTAGAGTACTTGTAGGATATTTATTGTGGCGTGACTTTCTTCTATAATTTAAGATATCAACAATATGATCAGTTGTATTGATTATTCTCTTTTCATAAGTAATCATTTTTATCTCTTCAATTCTATAATTCTTGTGAGTGTCCGTAGTTTCAATATTGGGCTGTGCGTTGAGGCGAAATATGAGAACTTGGATCCATCTGCAAGAACCAACACACGTAGGCGGACTTATACTTAGTAGGTGGAATCGATTAATTATCTTTGTGGCATTCTAAAAATTTCAAAAGGTTAGGGCATTATAGTGTAAAATGAGTCCAAACGACCAAAATACTGATGTATTGAAGCTTGACTTAATTTATTAGTTAACAAACTTAGAAACAGCGTCAAGCTTGGCTTGATTATCATTTCTAGCCAATTTTGAACGACCTCTCGAAAAAGTGAAATGGAATCGATCCTTTGTTTTTTCTTTCATATGATTGTTACTAGTTATCAAGTTTTTTTTTTTTAGAATCTCTCACTTACATTCTTTTTTCCGATACCATCCAACCCATTTCTTCTCCCCTAATGCCTCCTCTCCCACCTATCTCCCTGAAAAAAAAAGTTGAACTTATGCTGAGTTGGTGAAGTTAACAAGCGTACAATCTTATTCAACGGCTATCCTAAGCATGTTTTTTCCTTTTAACGGTTACCCTAGGGCCTAGGTTGTGAAAATTGACTTGCCAAAAATGAACAAAAAAAGCAAATTAAATAAGACCGCATCAAAACAATATTCTTATTATCACCATGTAGTTTTATTGCTACATCCACTTGTACTTTACTATTAATACTTCACGTGCAAAGCACGTGGTTATATTATTTCAAAATATATGCATTATTTTTTTTACTTTAGACAGTTGTTTTTAGGATACATTACTTAGAAATCATAGATCTAAAATTTTTCAAACTTTTCTAAACTATGAGGTTAATTTGTAGCTTAAATTTTAACACACAAATATTAACACCATTATGTTTTGTCAAATTTATTATATATTCATGATATTGTTACACTTATTAAATCATAAAAGTTGTAATTTATTATACACAATAGAACGTTGTTAAGCAGTACAAATAGATACACAAGCCAAATATGGAGCGGTAAATAACTTTGATAAATAGTAGTAAAGTAATGGCTCAAACTGTAAATTTAACTTCTAGAAGGTATTAGAGTAAATGAATTGGTTTCTACAATTTATGTTACAGATTTTGATGAATAATTGAAAAATAAAATGACCAAAATACTAAGGGTTTTGCCATTCGTACTGGTTTTTTGAATGATACGTAAAATACTAATATTTATAACTTCAATTATCTCTCTATTTTATAATACGCTTGTCTTGGTTGTTAAATTGTCTTCTGCTTGACTTTTCTTTTCTGTTTATATTTTATACTTGGATGACTATAGTACGTGCAGCAGTTTGGTCAATAATAAAATGTATTTCAAATCAACGATAACATGCATAACATGAAGGCTAAGGTCGTGACTAATTCAAAATTGTCAAAGAAGAATCTGAAGCTATGGAAATTTGTTGAAATGTGTTCTATTTAAGCAATATTGTCCAATATTCCATAGTATTACTCTTCAATCAGCTGAAATGTGTTTAAATTTGTTGAGACTGAATGAGGGGTTGGTACTTGGTAGAAGCTTTGCATCTTAGATGACAATATATCCTAATTATAATTCAACCTTCTTCTGCAGGCGAGATTTTTAAATACAGAACTATAGGCTATCGTAGAGTTGTGAAATCGCAACAGTTTAGCTAATGCAATTTCTTACTTCATATTACACTGCTGACTAGTGGTATTAATTTGCGCAATGGCACTCATGCGTTCCAAATTTATTTGATTTGTTCTCAGCGAAGAGTCGGATTTGATACAAAACATAGTCAAAAGGATTCTGGCTGAACTGAGCAATTCCCCTGTGGTTGTGGCTTCTTACGTTGTGGGACTTGATTTTTGTCTGGAAGAATTAGTGGAATTGTTAGACGTCAAGCAAAATGGCCAGCAAGTTCTGGGTTTGCACGGACTGGGTGGAATTGGTAAGACAACTCTTGCCAAGGCTCTCTACAATAAACTTGCTAGACACTTTCAATGCCGCAGCTTCCTTTCCAGTGTTAGAGAAAATTTTAAAAGTCGGCAAAATGGTCCTGAATTCCTTCAGAAAAAGATTGTTGGTGATCTTTCTTCACACAAGGTGCCTCCTACTTTCTCTGATGCCAAATCTTATGTGCTAGAAATGAAGAGGATACTGAAACAAAACCGAGTTCTTCTAGTTTTAGATGACATTGATGATGCAGGACAACTTAAAGAACTAGCTGGCTCGAGAGAATGGTACTCTGAAGGAAGCCGGATAGTAATTACTACTAGAGATGCGGCAGTTTTACCAACTGATTTTGTGGATAAGATTTATGAAGTGAAATCTTTGGGAAAGTCTGAGTCACTAAAACTTTTTAGTCACCATGCATTTAGAAGAGAGAATCCCACAGGAGCTTTCCTTAATTTGTCCAAAGAAATTGTCTCCTGTACCGGTGGACTACCGTTGGCACTAGAAGTCTTTGGTTCTCTTTTATACGGTAAGAGAATAGTAGAGGAATGGCAAGATGCTTTGGCAAAGCTGAAACAGATCCGTGGGCCTGAACTTCAGGGTGCCTTGAAGATAAGTTATGATGCCCTTGATGTTCAAGAGCGGTCGATATTTCTTGACATTGCATGCTTGTTTCTGAATTTGGAAATGAACAGAGAGGATGTAATTGATGCGCTGAGAGGCTCTTATTTTGGAGTAGAGACTGCAATTACTACTCTTGTTTCAAGATCCCTTATAAAATTTATCGATTCTGAGCAGTTATGGATGCATGACCAGATTCGAGACATGGGAAGACAGATAATTGTAGAAGAAAATTTATCAGATGTTTATGGACGCAGCAGAATCTGGAATCCTGCCGATGTTTTGGGTCTCTTTCAAGACGGAAAGGTTGGTTATACTGGAGATTCTAACCTTTACTTCCTGTGAAGCTTTGCTTATACGTCTTTCACTAGTGTATGATTGGTCTCGATTGCACCGTCCAAAACACGAGAAAATGCGTGTGCAGACTAAGATGGTGAAAATCATACTGCATGCTTTGCTCTTCTTTCCAAGTCAGCAGATTTCTCGACTTCCTTTTCTATTAGGGATTTTGTGGTTGCACCATGCTGACATTCACGCATAATTGTTTATTTCTTGATGATTGCAGGGTACTCGAGATATTCAAGGAATTGTCTTAGACCTTGAAAAGAAGAACTTCCCTAGGGATAAAAAGGCACGGGCAATTGCATGGCAACAACTTCGTCAAACACCCAATTTTACCTCTGCAGTAACATACTTCAGGGAGATATACAAGGAACATCATCACCGTTATGCAACAAAAGATGGTGAAGTCATACTTAATGCTACATCATTTGAATCAATGGTGAATCTGAGACTGTTACAGTTCAGCAATGTGAAATTGGAAGGACATTTGAAACGTTTACCTGCCCAGTTAAAGTGGTTACAGTGGAGAAAATGTTCCCTGAGAAGCCTTCCTTCTGATTTTTTCCCAAGGGAATTGGCGGTCCTTGATCTCTCAGAAAGCAAAATTGAAAGAATCTGGGGACGGAAATGGTGCTGGCATGCTCAACAGGTACTTCTGATGTACATTATCGTTTGGTTGGTCTCTCGATTTAGTTATTTTGGATAGTAACATGCATCACACATTATACAAGAAAATCAAAGTGATGTAACTGGTCAAATCTTTTGCTTTTTTGCCTTTGTCTACTATTAAGATTCCCGGAAGTCAAGAAAACATATTGTGTATAGGTTTGTCTAGTAAGGATCTGTTCTCACATATAAAGTGGATTCTGCTTGCAAGACTCTGATTGCATTCATAATTCAACCAAAGAGAAGCTTTCTTTTTGCACTATGGTCTCCCTGCAGTGATCTAGAACCTTTATAACACAACGAGTTCTTCAATATGCGTCTCATCCCGTTTCTTTGACAACTATATGTTTTGCTGTTTTCAGGAATGAAGCAAATGATGAAACATTTTGATATTTTTAACTTTTTGGAAATAAATGCAAATGTGCATTTGCTTAACTTTAATCCGTCATTCTTTTCCTTTATCCGTGCAATCTATTTCTTTATAGGTGTCAAATAACTTAATGTTATGAATCTTCGCCACTGCAACAACATTACTGAGATCCCTGATTTATCTGGGTATGAAAAATTGGAAAAGCTGATCCTGGAACGCTGCACCAAATTGGAGAAGATTCACCAATCAATGGGGGACCTTCGATCATTGCGTCATTTGAACTTGAATCATTGTTTAAGCCTCGTTGAATTTCCTGAAGATGTTTCGGGACTTAAAAATGTGGAGATTCTAACCCTCTCTGGTTGCACAAAGTTGAGGAGTCTTCCAAAGAATATAGAATGCATGATTTCATTGAGGGTACTTCTACTTGATGATACTGTGATAGGGCACCTACCAGAGAATATTTTCAGGCTAACAAAACTTGAAAAGCTTAGCTTGGAAAGATGCTCGTCACTGAAACGACTGCCAAGACACGTAGGAAAGCTAATATCTTTGAGGGAAATCTCTCTATACCATTCTGCATTGGAGGAAATCCCTGCATCTTTTGGTTCCTTGCGGAGTCTTGAGACACTAGATCTGATGTGGTGCAGATCACTAACTGTAATTCCTGAATCTGTTGGCAATCTCAAATCATTAACAAAATTCTATCTTAGTGGCAGTTCAGTAAAGCTTGTGCCATCATCTATTGGTTACTTGTACTATTTGAAAGAATTGTCACTTGGAAAATGTTTTCATATAAAAATGCTGCCTGCTTCAATCGAGGGGCTATCTTCCTTGACAGAGCTTCAGCTAGACGACATGCAAATTACGGGTCTACCAGATCAGATTGGTGCCCTTATATCAGTCAAGAAACTTGAGATGAGGAACTGTAAATTACTTAGTTCACTTCCTGACTCCATTGGAAAGATGTTGGCTCTGGAGAAATTGATCATAACAAATGCTGCCATTACAGAGTTGCCAGTATCTATAGGTTCGCTGGAAAATCTCTTTATCTTAAGATTGAACAAATGTAAGAATTTGCAGAGATTGCCAGATTCATTTGGAGACTTGAGGAACTTGCGCCACCTGTTAATGGAGGAGACTGCTATGACAGAATTACCTGAAACCTTCGGTAAGCTTTTGAACTTAATGATATTGAAAATGGCAAAGAAACCGGACGGCCAACTTGCTCAGAGTTCAGAAACAATAGATCCAGTTATAAATGTAGAAAGGGAAGCTGAATCGATTTTGCTTCCACCTTCTTTCTCAAAGCTCATCTCGTTAGAAGAATTTGATGCTCGAGCATGGAAGATCTCTGGGCAACTACCTGATAATTTTGAGAAGTTGACATCATTGAAAATTCTGAATTTGAGTCATAATGACTTTTTCAGCCTGCCGTCTAGCATGAGCGGACTCTCCGTTCTGAGAGAGCTTTTCCTATCCAGTTGCAGCAAGCTTAAAGCTCTTCCTCCTCTTCCCTCGAGTTTGCTGAATATTAATGCCTCAAACTGCATAGCACTCGAAAGCATACACAGCCTTTCAAATTTGACGTGTTTGCAGGACCTAAACCTCTCAAACTGTGGAAAATTGGTAGACGTCCCAGGTATTGAATGTTTAAAATCATTGAGAAGGTTGCACATGGTTGGATGCACTTCATGCGCCCAAGCGGTCAGGAAAATTGACAAGGTACTCTCTCTCTCTCTCTCTCATAGTCAGCTTATGGTGAAATATTTGTGTGCGTTATTGGCAACATTGAGGCTACTTGAAGTATCTCTGTCCCTGCGTTCGCAGTATTGGATGCCCACATGCATATTATTATTATTATCTGCAGAACTTGCATGTTTTTTTTTGGGTTTAAATGCAGGTTGCCCTGAAGAATCTGGGCAATTTGAGTTTTCCTGGAAGTGAAGTTCCAGAATGGCTAACTTCAGATGTGGTTAGCTTTTCGAAACGCAAAAACATTTCGCTTAAAGCTGTAATCATTGGTTTCGTCATCTCTGTGGATTGTGGAGGACTAGTTGATTCCCGACATCAGCTGCCTGTAGTACCTGGTGTTAATGCAAAGATCCTCAGGCTGAACGAAACAGTACATACTTCTGGCATGTTCTTGGCAGGAGTGCCTAGAACGGACGAGGATCAAACTTATTTGTGCCGGTACGAGGACTATCATCCCTTAGTTTCCATACTAAAAGATGGCGATAAGATAGAGGTTGGAATGCAGAACCTTTCAATTTTTGAAGGGCTGCAGCTGAAGAAGCGGGGAATACATTTGATATTTGAAAATGATGATGATTATGATGGGGATGAAGAATCGTTGGACCAAAGTCAACAATCCATATCAGAGAGGCTAAGAAGATTCATAGGTTCTCCCCGAAAAGGTGATCTTATCACGGGCTCAAGAGGAGAAAATAAGCAAGAACTGCAGAAGCATGTCTCCGATTGCTTCCAAGGGATATTGGGCTATGCTAAATATAAGCCAAGCCTAATTGTCTTAATCTCACTGATTCTAGGCATAGCGTTTGCGTGGTGGCTAAAAGTTTAGACTGCATTGTACCGTACGAATTAATTCAATGGTTTTGGTTGCCAGATAAAATTGTAGTTTTAATTAATCAATCAAACTCCATTTCTCTGTTATACAGGATGCTTGCCATGTGTCCCTTACCCAATTGCTCCTCTCTCGCCCTTTTTTTTCTTTTTTTTTGGGGTGTACTCTGTGTGTGTGTTCAAAATGCCCCGATTCCATTTACTTGTGCCATAAAAGAGGAAAATTTGCACATTCCAGGGAATGATTGCAAACAATTGCAATGCAGATTATTGGGAACGATATCAAAAACTTGCAACTTCCATATAAAATTCTCACTCTAATAATTTTTATGGTTAATTATGCTAAGCCCCCTGAACTTATACTCCAGCTACACTTTGAACCCCGAACCAAAACAATAGGCAGTTTAAGCCCCTTTGATATATTTGTTCACCAAAATTTTGCGTGCGTATGTGTGTGACAGAGTATGTTTGATATGTTGGAATGGGAGCGTCAGGGAAACGGGTTGAGTTTGTGTCAAATGTCTGTGCATGTCCGTGAAAAAAACAAAAGAGAAAATAAGTGGACATTAATATGGTAGTTTAAGCAAAACGAGGGGCAAAAAAAAAAAAAAAAACTATCACTTAAAATTTTATGTACAAATTAAGTGATGCTTATTCTATACCGAAGAACAAGAAAAACTAAATGGTGCTCCATCTATATTGAAAAATAAGAGAGTTTTGTTATCAAACACCCTAAATAATGCAACTTCAAAAACTTTTGATAAAACTGAAATTTCAGTACTAAAATTTAAATTTGCTGTATCTATGAGGTCAAATTTGTTAAATTTGAGCACTGAATTAACAAATTTTATTGTATATGTGTTACATAGTTTAATACCAATATTTTATTTTACTATTCTATTAAATTAGTTTTTTTTAATATCAATTATTAATATTGATAAACTTGAAAACCAACACAAGAAATGAATATATGTCTTTGTCTATATGTGAAAATATGTTACATGAGAAAAGAAATATGTATTTTTTTGTGTACAATAAATAGATTATGTATGAAAATATATATTGACAGATTAAAAGAAAAAAAGTGGTAGAGTGCAATTGCGCAAGAGAGAAAATGTGTGAGCAGGTACATGTGTGCAAGAGGCGCAATACGTATGTGCGTACATGTGTGATAGTACGTGTGAGAGAGAGAGATTGTGTGCATAAAAGTGTCTGGATATAGGAAATAATAATTTTAAATGAATATTACGACCCTAGTTCAACCATTCAGCAAATCAAATCATTACACTTTCCATTAAAATTTTGTATAGAAATTGACTCTTAAATGGTAAAGAAATTTTGTTATGAAACAAACTTGAACAAAAAAGAACTTGACACATTAATTTTAAATGCTTAACGTGGTAATCAAACATCCCTTAGTAGTACATCCACTATAGGAATTGTGTAAAAAACCTTGGGCCGGTAACATTTTGCATATACAAGCTCATACCAAACAATGTGCTGCTGTAAAAGAATTCTCAATGCCATTCCCAGGTCTTTCAGTCAACACTTGATACCCTATACCTGATAACTAACATCTAACTATCGGTTAGCAGCTGAGAAAACACTACAAAAAGAAATCAAACCTACACCGCATATGGTACAACTAATGTACAGATAGTTCTACAAGCTATCGTAGCGAAGTGCCGCAAGAAGCAAAACTTTGTACAGACTTCCAATTCAGTTCTTTCGAGATGTTTTTGGGCGCGACTTCATGCTGGCTCGTCTAGCCACATCCCACGCCTTTTGAGGAACGAAAACACCTGCTTGTGATGCAAAAAAGGACTCATAACCAGGTGAATCAAAAGCAAAACCAGTATGCTTCGATTTCTCTCCTGGTAGCTGCATTATAGCATAGCGTCGTGCCTCATCTGGGGTAAGTTGATTCCCAATCTCTAATAATCCAACCTTGCTGGCGTCAGGCTCATGCCTGTGAATTTCCTGAACAATCTGGTAATCATAGGGGAAGAACCATCTCTGGGCGCTGAAACCATATCATCAACAGTTTAGTGAATGAACAAACTTCTACTCACAGAAGAGTAGTGTCTATCATACAGCATGAGTAAGGTGGGGGAAGAAGGGCAAAAAATGTGTGCAGCTACTTGTCTAAAGAAACCTTCAAACAAAGATCATGATACAAAGGCATAGTTTGCTCAAAATAATTAAAGACAACCACCCAGACATATCTATGCATATTAAATGTCTTGAACCATAATCACTGCATTCAACACGTCAATATTTCTGAAGGACTAAACAAGAGATTCTGAAAAGAATGAATAAAGCTTATATATACTGACAGTGTATACACTATCACTGTTGGATCCATGACACAGTGCAAAAGTTGAATTCCAAGTTCATATTTTGCATAATTGTCATTTATTCAAAACTGACAGCGTATAAACTGCCAGTGTAAGAAAGATGAATCCGAAAAGAAAAGCCCGCAACTGGCCAAAATAACAGACAACAGTAGGTCAAAAAACCTTTTGCATACTTTTCAGCTGAATTTAAGCAATGATCCAATGCAACTTAAAAAAAGTCAGAACAGAAGGCCTTAAAGGATCTTACCCCTGGTATATAAAATCACAAAAAAGTGCAGCTATAGGAACAAGAAGCAGCGTCAGGTAGAAATAAATCGTACTCATCAACACATAAATGACGAAATAGATATTTTCCTGCACCATAGAAAAAACCCCAAGAACATCAACATGTGAAATTTTCTACACTAAAACAATGGCTATTCACACTGCTGACCTGATCTTTTGGCAAGACGATGCCAGAGTAAATAAAGACAAATATAAACCAAGCTAATATACTCCCACCAACAGTAACATGATGCCACCTTGTAATTGTATTAGACATCATAAGAAGGCGCAAATTGACAGTAACTACAACACATGTGAAGGCCATTGTACTGACATCCCAAAGACCAAACATTTTCCCTGCTTTATTCATTCCCGTAATACTAGAAGCTGTCACAAAATGATAGAATACGAGAGATTGATAAATTGCAAAGAAAGCCCAAATTGCAATGACTCTCCATTTGAAGAATGTGTTTCTTATTCCTTCCTTGTATAATTCCGGATATTTCTTGGAAAGGGATGCACTAACATCCTGCAAGAAGTCACATATGAATAGTGTCAAAGAATATAATAAATTGCATACTGAGCCTGCATAAAAAATTTTTGGCATTACAAAATCATTAAAATGAATAACAAAGCAATCAAATGCACTGTTGGAATTATGCAAGGTAAAAAACCAAATTGCACAAGTATAAGATTACCTTCTCAAATATTCCTAGGACAATCACAGGTAAGGCAGTGAAGATAACATTGTAGAGAGACTGAAACCAATCATCATAGAACCTTTGACCAGAAAATCCAGTATGGAATGTGAACCAGAACTGGGTCAGAGTAAACATCAGATTCTTGTAAAAGAAGTACGTCACCACCTGTAAACAAAACAAAACAAAAATTGAGCTTAAGATGCAAATCAAAAAGCACAAGATAATTGCAACAACAATGTGACTGATCACGGCTAAATGCATTCGATGACACAACGAATGGATCCGCCAAGCTGATACAATAAAGAATCCACAATGGCTCTTATAATTCATCAATATATCTTTTTTATTTTTTATTTTTTGGGGGAAGGGGGCCCGGGGGGAAGGGAAGGAAAATACCATACCTTGCATATCCTAAGATATGACCACCTTCCATGCACAAGAAGTAGGTCTGTGAGAAAGCGGAACTGAGCAATTGCAAAATCACTGGCCATTACTGCTTGCATCCCTTCCTGTCCACTTATTCCAACACCAACATGAGCAGCCTGAATCATGCTAACATCATTGGCACCATCGCCAATACTGAGTGTGATTCTCTTTGCACCCTTCTTAACCAGGCTTGTGACCTACAACCAATAACAGAGTTTCCTGAAACACTTGAACATAGAAGTATATGACTTGCAGACCAGATGCTATTGTACAGGCTAACACAAAATAATCAACTTCATACCTAAAAGATTCTTTAGTGCCCACATTTGAGGTACACAAGAAAAAAATTATGACAGCTAAATTATGACATTTTGAATGAAACAAGATCATGTGCAGAGAAAAGTTTGGGCCCATCTTCCAAGCAGTTTTTCAGGTTATGCCAGAGGAACAACTATGATGTATAGCTTATATTTTAACACCACCAATACCATAAACAATAATATATATACTTCTGGCTATGTCCTTGACAGAAAGGAAACGTAAGAAAGTTAAGGTGTTAGCCTCATAAATTATATCAACGGTTTCACTTGATACACTCTTCAATAAGAGTCTTAAGAACATCACCTGTGCTTTTTGTAAAGGAGAAACTCGACAGCAAACCACTGCATTACAATTTAAGCTCAAATTCAACAGCATTACGCGCAAACTTGGATCTAATGCATACATCAAACACTTCCCATCAATCACAAGGGCTAATTTTGTTTCTGATCCAGTACGAAGATACTGTAATGCTTCTTCATAGCACCTTTTCAGCTCATTCTTCACATTTTCTTTCATAAACCGAGCAAGCTCCACTTGGTCACCCTAAAATTAGGTTTATGACAACTTAAGCCTTTGACATCAAAATTCACTAAAGAACTGTTTTACAGAAGAAATGTTACTCACTCTGTCTTCTACTTCTCTAACGGCATCAGTTTCAGAGCTGATGATAAATTGTTTCATGCTGTTATTAATCAATTTGCAAGCTGTACCAAAAAATGAAATGAGATATTCCACTATCAAATTAATATGACAAGGAAACTCCTAGAATGTGCTGATGAAATTATGAAGCTGAAGCTAAAATACAATGAATAAAAGTTTATTGTTGCCATTAACGTAGAAAAGAATAGAAATGAAAAAATTGAATTCAAAGGAAAAAAATTACCATAAGCTATATTTATTGCTGTCTCCATCTTGTCCCCAGTAAGCACCCAAATCTTGATACCAGCCTTTGACAGAGTCTCTATACAAGTGGGTACCCCTTCCTGAAGCTTGTCTTCTATAGCAGTGCACCCAATCAGAACAAGCTCTTTTTCAATGAGTTCAGCTACCTGCAAAATAAACAGATAGTTATTTGCAGGAAAAAAGTATCAGAAGTGGCTTATATACAGTAAAGGTACACCAACAAAAAGCACATTCAAATACATATGCTATCAAAGAAATTGACGTTGTGCGTCCACTTCGATGATGAAAATTGACAACCTAAAGAACCTAATGTACTATATCCACACATTCTAGAATATAGATGAACATATTGCACCAAAAGCCGCACCAGCATTCAATACTTTTCCAGAAAATCATTGGACCTAGCAAGACAAATCAAGATGCTGCACCTACAAATCACATTTTCTTCACATTCTGAGATATTTTTTTTTCTTTTTCGTTAAAGGGAGGTGCGGTGGTGTGGTGGGGGGCGTTCGAAGACATTTTTCTAGCTTCCCAGATAGTGATGTATAATAATGAAAAGATGGAAAAGGTTAAATGCTACCATTAAAAAGCCAAATGAAAAGCATCAATAACTGGAGCACCAATCAAATGCCAAATGTCTCACAAACAAAAATCCCAAAGTAAGAAACCACCAGAACTTCAATAGTATTTCCCTCAGAAAGCTAGTTTTAACTTTTGGTAGAAACTCAAATTAACACAGACCTCATCTAATTTCTTTTCACGATCCCTTAAAGAAGATTTTGCCTGAATATATTTCTCATTCCAACTCTCATACACTTCAGAACTCAAATCTCTGTAGGCCAGGCAAAGCGTACGCAGTCCAGCAGCTCCAAACTCTTCCAAGTGCTCCCTACTGGTTCTTTTCAGTTCATTGTCTCTGTCAGCCAATCGTTCATAAATTACAGTATCTGCACCCTGAGAAAAAGCAAGTACTGTGAAAAAAACCATCTAGAAAGCCTAAAGACAGGGTTCAACTCGCATTGTCAGTCCCATGAAACCATTACCTTGCAGTATAACACAAGTCTGCCATTTGAATAACGACAGACAACAGATTGGCGCTTCCTTGTACTACACACACCACAGAGTGTTTAAGTCAATTTTATGAAACATAGCATATAATCGCTGCCATCATGCAAGTAATAAAATATAATCACCTGTTGAACTCGAGGACATTCAGGATCTCATAAGGAACATCTTCAACCTTTCCCATTCTCTCCACGTGTGATTCACGGACATAAATTGTAGTAGGTGTACGTCTGCAAAAGCATACTTCACCAATTACCATCACAGATGAATTGATTATCTCATTCATTCAAGCACAAGATCCATATCACTTTCTCATTCCTATCTAAATTGAGAATTCGACTATCATTTGGGGATGAAATCACTCTAATTTAAGGGTAAACATCACTGAATGACGAAAAGATTGATTTTTACAAGTCTTATCATTCATAAGTCATTATTCATGCATGCTTACTTAAAAAAGAAGAAGCCAAAGTTCTTGGCTGCTGTAACCAAAGCAGCCTCATCAGGGGAAGCAGCTTGGTAGCGAATTTTTTCAGGGGAATCTTCACCTTCAGGGAGTACAGTATGACAAATTGCAAGGCATCTGAAGAATTCCTACACAAAAAAGAAAAGCTTTTGTTGATGTTGAACAATGAAATCTTTTCATTAGATATGTACATGGTCATCAATTATTAGGTGTAGTAGAACCAACAAAAGCAACAAACACTTTACTTTCAAATTTAACAACATCACAACAGCATAATAAATAAGAGCAGGAAGAGGAGAAAAGGGAGGAAAACTAGACTGAAAGGAAAGGAAGCATCAGATTGCACACAACAGTCAATTCACAAGTAAGGCAATGATGTCTTGATAGCTTAACACAATTGACAGGAAAGGACAAAAAATTTTAATAGATACAAGCAGTGTCCCCAGAAGAAGGTGCACACCAAATCAAAAAGGTAAAGTTGCATATCACAGAGTGCACACAGAGACTTTATCTCATTTACTAGCTCTTCTCCATCCGATTCTATGAAAAATTAAATAGCTGAAGGCAGTGCAACCGGTACAGAGAAGAACATTTCGGCAAATGAGTAACTGGATAACAATGAAAACTGAAAGCAGCCACAAAAATTATAGGTCCACATCTCAGAGAAAGTAATTGTGATCAAAAGTGGAACAAGAGCACCCAATGACCAACATATTTTGAATTGGATAATGGGAAATTCAGTTTCTTTAAAGATTGAGCATGTAATTCTTAACTGGTTCCTATTTTATATATTCTACCTTGCATAAATCAGGATTAGGTTCATTCCGCCAAGCACCTCTCATAAGCCGAGCATCATCAAAGTTGAAACCCTTTTCATGTGTTGCATCTGACGATTTCTGAACCTGTATGAACTTTATGATATGAAAACATGCATGACTGCAACTAAAATACAATCTCTCTCCTTGTGATGGCAGATTAACTTACCTCTACTTTCATTCCATTCCTTTGAGCAGTTCCAATCTCGATCTCGCTGATACCAGTACCATATATTTCTCCTCCAATTGAACATTTAAAAAATTCCATTAAGTTTCTTGTCAAAGTTCCAGTTTTATCCGAAAAAATGTATTCCACCTGGTGAAATAAGATGATAAATTCAGTTGCCAGAAATCAGCTTTGATGAACAGCATGAGTGAATTACAAAAGAAAGATGATGACAATAATTTCTTCATCCATAGGATTGTGTTCATGTAGGAAAGAGAATAAGCAAAAGTGAAAGCAGATAGATTTTCTGCATCCCGTCGAATCAAGAAAAATCATTAATAAATAAATTTCACCTGCCCAAGTTCTTCATTCAAATTAGAAGTCCGTGCTAAAGCCGGCGTATTGCTCTCAGAATGATACATATGCAAATCATTATTGATAAACTGAGTGGACTGGATAAATTTTATCATCTGAAAAGGAAAAGGAAGGCAAGCTTAGATGAGACTTATACACATACAATGAAAAGAAAATGCCAGACACATACCTCGACAGAGACATAGAGGGAGATGGGAATTATTGGAGAATAGAGTGTGATAAGAGTGAACATGGTCAAAGCAGCAACCTGCACAATTAATACAATCAGTAAAACAAGAAGCAGTATAAAAAACAGAAAGCAGAAAAAACATAAATAATCTCTCCATCACCGCAAATCGATTGTCTGGATTGGACTGTGCATCTGAGTTCTTGCTAAACTGTAAGTAATAATACTTCCGATTGATGAAAATACCACTGCAAAAATTTTGAACAATAAGTCATTGTGAAAGTGTGAGCATGCTTCAAATGAAACCTCTATTTCATACTGAACATTTTGGGGAAGAGAAGCTAACCTGCCCACAGCACCCAAAAGGCACATGCAGAAGAGGACACAGAACAGAGTCAAAATAAGTTTGTCAAGTTTCTTTTCTAAAGTACTTCGCTTTGATGGGATTTTCATTGCATTCATCATGACCTGCAATTTAACCAAGGAGGCCATGGAACTGGACATTATGAAGATGAACAGTAAAAATGATGGCAAAATGTGAGAAATAGAACATAAATATGGACAAAGCCAAGCCAAAAAGTTCACATACAAAGAAATAACATTGATAGAAAACAGTAAAATATCTTTGCTTAAGCACGTCTTATTGTAGAACTAAATTTTTTAGACCATACCCAACCCAGTACTGTGAAGACTGCCCATATAGACATTGTTATTGTGTGTTACTATAACCAGAATGGAGGAAATCTAACAAAGACATAGTGCTGCCATATATAGTAGTACCTTCGTCTCATGCCCCGTGAAAATTACAGCGCCAACGATGAACCCAGTGTTCCTGAGACTACATCCCTGTGGAAATTTAAAGCAAAAGTCAGCAGGTCAAATCATAAACAAGTTAGGCAGCAAAATACCAACGTTAACCAGGCCAGCAAGTGTAAAGAATAGAAACATAGTCCCACCATGAAAAATTCAGTTGAAGAAAAATAAAATTAGGTGAGAAATGCATGCACTAAGAAAAGCATATCAAACTGGTATATGAATGAACAAGATTTGAACCCCACAAACAATGAAGAAATAGTCATTCATGGAAAGTATGACAAAATTTGCACACAGATAATTAAATAATATAAATAATGTTAAAACAATCAAAGAATCATAAAGATGACAAAATGAAGCCGTACTCGCAGTAAAATCTGATTAGGACTCAGGGGCAACGTCTGATTTTGAATTATCAAATTGCCAGTAAAGGTGTACAATGAATTGTTAGGTTGCTCACATTGCACTTCACCTGCAACTTATAGAAAGACACACATGAGATAGTAGACAATAATGGGATGATTACAGAATATATCAGTTGATTTATCATTGTTACAGGGGCTATTGATGCTAGTTAGAATTTTCTAAAAAATTTACTAGCTTAACACGAGGATATATAGGCAAAAAAATGGATAGGTAGAACCTTTAAATTCAGAGACTCTCTCAGGAGTCAAATAATCCCATGTCTTCTCTAATGCTTTTCTGATCTTTAAATTTGTTTCACCATCCAGATTTGCAGTCTGTGACAAGACAAAAAGAACTACAAGCTGAGAGAGAGAGAGAGAGACAGAGAGAGGAGAAACAGACAGACAGACCAACAAGCCAGGTATACAACGGATAAGATCATGTCATCCTTGCGAATGCAACATAATCAAGAGTTCAGTTACAGGCAAAAGTCAATGGGAAAGTCAACTGCCCAAAGAGCTATACCTCAGTGTAACAGACCCCATCCGGATTAGGGCTGGCCAGAAATAATAAATCAGCAGGAAAGTATCCATCCTGCTTAACCTGAAAAATAGAGCAACACATGCTAAATAACCACAAAGATGCCAATTCTTCCAAGCACTAAGAATGGAAGGTCAAAACTGTAAATATAAGTAGCCTTGAGTCAATTCTGATGAAAGTTCAGAACTGTAAAGTTGCCCTGAGTCAATATCTCTGATACTTGTTAAAATATAACTTCGACATCAAAGTAAGGATACCAATATTCACATAAAAGACCAGCAGGATATTAATATACTATTGCACTCTTCTGAAATAAATAACAGTCTATACATCTTATTTCTAAAGCAAAGCAGTAGTGCCAGGGAAAAGAAGAAAAAAACATCCTAAAAAAAAAACTAAAGCTACCTGAATCAATATGTGCGGAAGTTCCCTTCCATATTAAGTAAAATCAACCATAAACATAAAGGTTTAACCAGTGTGGCAAAAATGAAGCTCTTCACAAGAAAAAGGAGATAAATGTTGGAAAAGTCACAATCAAGACAACAACCACAGATAGAAGATGCATGAGCATAAGAGTAGGCAACAATCTTAGTCCAGCTATACATGAATACAATAAATGGGTAAACATCATAAATTCGATTTACTTACTCTGATGATGTCTCCAACCTGAAGTTTCTTCCAAGGAACAGATATCCACTTTTGATCTAGCAATACATCGACTGGAGTATTATTAATTGCCATGTCATTTTGAAAACGCTTCTGTTATACACAGGGCACAGGAGAATAAAGAAAAAAAAAGGTGAGAAATCCCTTAGGCCTAGCAGAAGCATCAGGAAAGAAAGCTCTAACTTCTTGATTAGATGCAGATCAAATTACTGTTTTATCTATTAAGCCTATTCAAAGACAAGTAAAGCTTTTACAAATTGGAACATTCATCCTATTAAGTACAAAAATATAAAGAAAACAAACTAAAGTTATCTGATAATACTCACCCAGTCCTCCCATGCCTCCTTTATCAGGGAAACAAGAAGCACCAAGCTCAAAGGAAGCACATTTGTAATTGGACTTACAGGACTGCAAGGAAGAAAATATAAAAATCAGAGTAGCTAAAACTCCCAAAATCACTAAAAGCCAACTCCATCCAAATTCTCTCTGATGCTATGGGAGTACACAACTCCATAAAGCATTACAAACATGCACTAAGTAATGTTTTGGTGGTAGCATTTTGGTAACACAGGGTAAATAGGAGATAATAGCAGTACTAGATCTCCTCAATACTTCTGGCGAAACCAGTTAAAAGCTGAGGCACACCTCGTATCAACTGTAAAAGAAACTTGAGACAAAAATTTTGATGAGTTTTATTATAACTCTCATGCTTGAGGTTTTTTTTCACTTTTTCCACTATTCTTTCTATATAACAATACTCTATACCAACATTGCCCAGAAAGAACAACATGAGATGCTAATTTAGAAGCAAAATTCAGTGCATGGAATCCAGATTCAAGTGATGATTCAGAACTAATAAAGCCATGGGTCTACTTGGATGGTGTGTTTTATTGGTGTTTGTCTACAACTTTACTGTAGCTTACTGTAGAATGTTTTACAAAAACCTTTCCATGAGCCACCCACAACGCCGCTCAATCTGGACATGACACCCACCAGCAACTCTCACCACCATTCCCCACCCACAACCGCCACCGGCAACCACTACCGCCTCTCCCTCACCTGCCGCCGCCCCTCCCACTCCCTACTTCTCCACTACCCCCAGAAGCACCCCTCTCACCACCCCCCACTACCGGCCGCCCCCGCCCCCACCCCCATCCCCTCATCCTCTCTCTCCACCATGGCAGTTTCATCCTCCTCCCTCTTCTTTTCTCCCTCTCCTCCAGCCCGCCACCACGGGGTATGGGAAGGAGAGAGAGGGAGAGAGGGAGGGGAAGGTGAAGGTGATGGCAGGATGGGTGGTGGTGGAGAGGGAGATAAGAGGAGGAAGGTGATGATGGGGATAGGTGCTGGTGGGGAAAAGAAGGGAGGAAGAAAGTAGGGGGGAGGGGGAAGAGGTGGAAGGAGGAGGAGAAGAGGGGAAGGGAGGGGAGAGAGGAAACAAGAAGAGAGGGGGAAGCAGAATAGGAGGCGGAAGTGTGGGGGAGGGTGGTGGCGTGGGGCAGCCGTGATGGGAGGAAGTGGCAGCGGCAGCAGGGGAAATGGTTATGGAAGGTGGTGCTAGAAGGGAAAAAGGGTGTGCGGTTTTTGAGTGTTTCTTTTTTTTTTGTGGTTTTTTGTTGTGGGGGGGGGGGGTGGGGGTGGGTTTGTCTTACAAAATTAGGCTGTTTGAACAAGTTATTGTAGCTAAAGTTGAAGAAAAACTTTCACTATTAAAAACATGCAAAAAAACAGGGGTGCCAAATGAACCCCGCATTTTGCTTGCTTCTTGACAAGTTAGAAGATAAATTTTGCAACAAACATACCTGACGGGAGTGCATGACAAGATCGAGATCATAAGGAAGTAAAGGTTAGCCACCCGCCTGAACTGTCAGCACAAACAACAGCAAGAAGAAAAGATAAAGTGAAATAGACAGCAAGGTTACATCCTGTGAGGAATTGCAGAGATGATAATTTGAAATTACTGACTATTAGCATTAATGGTATAACAAAATTTACCTGTTCAAATAACCCCTTTGGGAGAAATGTAAGTACATCATATTTTGTGGTTGACACAGAATTTCCCTGAGAAAAAGAGTTTCAGTAAACTAGAACCAAACTTCATCAAAATTCAAAAGTAACATTAAGAAAAATAACTGAGAAGTTTATATCTGTTTTAAGCTCCAAAATTCAATCTCAATAACCTTTCACATACAAATCAATGATATCTTTCCAACAAATCTTAAAAACATCACTTCACTCACAGGAGCAAAGAGTCTTGAAAGAAAGACTTATGAGTACAATCAGTTCACTTTGCAGTCCAAAGTTTAGCTTTAGACATCTGAGCAGGCGATGGTCTCAGTAGGGCATCACATGCAATTTTATGCAATTAGATGTTATTTTTCGATTTCTTTTGCTCCTGAAACTATATGCCAACACACAAAACTAGATTGTGACAATTTTCACAACTACAAATGAAGACATTTCCAATACAAAATGACAAAGCTAGCTTAAGGCTTAGAATGTGCTACACGGTTGAAACAAAGTTCCAGTTGTTGGGAAATAGTTTCATCAAAGAAAAACAACTACTAAACTTAATCATACAAACAAAGCATCAAATTGTCGCATAGTCAGAAAGGTCTATACGGTGGACCTTTCCAAGTATCAGCAAAGATGCTAACAGACAACTTGAAGAAATAGAACCAATCATAAACCAATTTCATTCCAACATCTCTCTCACGTAAGCAGAAATCAGGCCCCAATGGCTCCATCCAGTGTCGAATGTCTTAATCGAGCTGGACATCAATAAGCCATTTCTCCCTGTGCCTGTGTTCTTTTGTGCGAATTGAATCACAAATCTTAGCTTCTCTCAATCCATCAGGAGAAATTAGTTATTCTAATTGCATGAAGAACCCAAATTGACGATAAACTAGATGGGCCAAGCTTCACTCTGGCCATAACACTAAGACTTGACAGCTCCCACATAAGATCTTTTTACAATATCTAGTTCTCTTAGAAAAGGAACAAGAAAATAGTTCAAAACAACTTGTTGTTAAAGCTCTAAAATACTTCTTTTTAACTCAGTGTGGAAAGGGAAGATAGAATTTAAGATAGAATACCAGACAAGATACCATGACAAAGATTAAAGGTCACAAAGATTGACATAGTGTTAAATGCATATTAGAGTTCTGTTTTCACGTAAATAAGGGATTCAAGTGGCCCTATATACATTGTTAAGGTTATGAATGTACTGAGAACAAGGATTCTATGCATTCACAATTTGCAGAAGATGTTAAGGTCTTAAAAATTCAGACTTAGTTTAAGAAAGAAACAAATTCTTTTCTATTATCAAGAAGTTAAAGATTCATAAATAACATACTTTGAGCAAAATAATAAACTCCATTCCAATTGATTTTCCTCACAGTTATTCCAACAAGAACATCTTTCTATTTCCTAAATGAACAATAAGACAAGAATGGCTCAATAACATTAATAATTTATCAACTGAAACTTAAATGCACAACAATCCATCTAATTGTGCACCATATACTGCCACCAGAAAAGGCAAAAACAACTCATATCATTCTTTTCAACTTTATAAATTTGAAACGAAGACAAAACAATCGTCCATCTTTATATCCTAATAACCACTAGCCGCTGCTACCAACATTTAAACATGAAGTAAACCTTCGATGAACCTCCCAAAAAAAATTACTGCCCTTCAAAGAAATTCGTGCCTACGTCCCCATCCCACATTTCGAAGTAAATCAACCAAGAGGAGAGGGGAGGGGGAATAAGCAAACCTCTAAAACGTAGTAAGGAATGAGAAGTTGAAAAGTTAATGGACCTTGAATTTGGCGAGGGCATTGGCTTCACGGTCATTACAAAACACGGTACGGTGACCAGGTGCCTGCGGCTGGACTCTCCCGAGTCGAACAGTTCGAGACGAAGAGACGTGCTCCGTCATAGCCGTGCCTCCGGTGTCTCCGCCGCCGCCTAACCTCGATCTGGATCCCCTCCAGCCCGCCATACTACTGCCCTGTAATCCCTCCGATCGCACAGAACCGATCAAATCAATTCCGGAGACTATCACGTTGAAAAATTCTCCAAATCTTACCTCACTTCAAATTTCCTTTTCATATATTTGAATAAATTGGGGGAATATTAATTAATTGCTGGTTGAAGTGTGAAGATAATAGGACGGAAGAAGAAGGGAGGGGCTTTTGTTGGTAATTCAGCCCTTTTTCGTTAAATACATTACAGATTTGATATTCCACCATCTTTTTGTTCCGCGTGAAATCCATTACTGCATTTTTTTGGCGAAAATTTTTGAGATGTAGTCCCTCAATTTTCGAAGTATAGTTTTATACTCCCTCAATGTATCAGACAATGCACTAAGCTCCTGTCGTTGTGAAAAGGTAAAAATATATCAATTCAGTGGGAACAAAATATATCCTTTATAAGTTTATTTTTTAGATCACTTTCTTATAAATTTATTCTCTATCTAAATTATCAAATCTTAACATGACAAATAATTTTTACAAAGTAGAGAAATAATATATATTTTTCAACATACTTATTGAATTAAAAAAGATTGACGAAATGAGTTATCTAACACTAATTGTTAAAATGGTGTTATATTTTCACAATATCATTCACTAACAATAAAAAAAATGATGATTTACATTAAATCTAAATTTTATGGTTAACTAAAGAATTTCTTTCATGCAAAACTATCTTTTGATAATTACATTTCAGGACTTTTCTATGCAATTAAAAAAATAATAGTAAGAAAATGGCGTTTGTGGATTTTACTCACTAGAGTATTTGTTTTTTTTTTAGATACATGAGGCAAAAAAGGATGAGTTGCAAAGATGAGGGACAGTATTTGCAATTTTTACGTATCATGGTAAATGTACTTAACGACTGTGGGGATTTAACAACTCCTGGGTGTGCGCGTTGAGCACTTTCTGCACGGGTTTTGAGAAATTAAAACTCCGGATAGTTTGTGTACGCGCGGAAAGGAAAGTGAAGGTTAAAGAGGATGTCATGAAGAGGAGAGACGACAACGTTTATTTGACGTGCAGGATGCTAAATTGCGCCGTCAACGAAGTTTGTTAATGGGGGCTGAGAGGCGATAGAAAAGGGCCATTGTCGTGATGATCATGGAGCGGACAGTTGAAATTTTAGGTGATGACGTTGGATGTGGCGGTTAGAACAGGTACATCTGTACTGCTCCCACTCTTCTGCGCCAATTTCTGCAAAATAATAATAATAATAGTTATTTGTTTCATGAATAAGTTATTGAATCACTTCTTTATTTTTTAAATTATTTTTTAATCTCACCTACATTAACTCTTTTTACTTTTTGTTTACTGGTTGGAAATTATAAATTGAGAAGCAAATATTTATAGCATAATTTGTATTTTCAAACTCTATGTTGTGAGATAAAAGACGGATGTGTCAAAATGATCAAATGTGTTTTTTCCTTTGATAACATCAAATTTTACTTATGGTTAATGTCAAAATAACAACATAAAAATGCCACTTCCAACATAAGTTTTAATCTTATCTAGAAGAAAATAATCAACCTTTTAATGTATTTGTATAATTATACAATTGTCTAGCAATTGATAATAATTATGTCACATGACTAATTTTGTGGTCTCATTGCACATTCTTGTCTTATTCATACGGTGCAAATAACTACTTTAATTTCCTCTATTTTCCATAGCTTATTATTATATATGAGATGATTCTTTGGATTTTTTTTCTCGTTGAAAAATTAATTGTCCTTCTCCTACCGAACTTGTCCAACTTGAGATTCTTCAGTAATTTTCAAATATGTCCGTTTAGATTATTATGTTTTAAAATTTTTATAGAAAATATATGATAGTAGTAATTTGATACACATAAAATAAAAATGTGGTTAAAAATATAAAAATTTTATGGAAAAAAGGGCAATCTAAACCCATTTACGTTGTACTTTGGGAACTACAAGTTGGAGACCGTGCGATTTATTCTATTTTCACGAGGGGCAGAAAAATAAGGTGCTAGTCTCTAGAACTGTTTTGGAGAAAAAAGTAGTGGTACACTAGTTTGAGGAAAAAAAAAAAGAGAGTGAGAATCCCAATTCTCAACAGCTGCTTGAAGTATCCGGCAGCGCCAGTTTGACAGTCCTACTCGTCCCATTCCAACACCAAATCAAACACCTTGCTTCATCGAATTCAATTATCTCTGGGAATAAGCAAAGGCTAAAGTACACGTTTACAATCTACCGTACGATTATTGGCACCTTGCCACCTTTTGAAGTTTTCTAACTTTTCTCCTGACAAGAAGTCGCCATATTTGCTCTTCTTTTCGCCAAAGCTTTTTGTGGCTTCGGTTAATTTCGCAAATCTTTTACCAAAACTTTTTCAATTACAATTTGGCTTGGACCCATCAAGTATTGTCCTCGGGGGCTCTTTTTTCGAAGATTTGAAATTTTAAGGGGCCTTGCAGGGGAATTTTGGGAAAGAAATCAGCAAACATGGACGTTGACGCTGAGGAAGGAACTTTGCTTAAATTTGCACCGTTTCAAAGTAGAGTGGATGAGGGTTTCTGGCATAGATTATCTTCATTGAAGCTCAACAAATTACGGCTTGATGAATCTCCAATGCCCATTACTGGTTTAATTCTTTCTGTTTTTTCTACACTTTAATTTTATGCTTTTTTTTTTTGGGTTCAAATACTCAGAAAGATTGAAGATTGAATTTTTATGGGATCTTTTATGATACCTGTAGCTTGTCTTTGCTATTCAATCATGTTAGCAATCAAATTGAGCAAATAGAGAATATATATCGCACCATTTATGGTTTCCGTTGCTTCTTTCTGCTTTTCTACATGTTTTTTTCCACTTTTTGTTTTGGGTTTAGTTTGGGATACATATTTCAAGCAATCAAATTAAGTAGAAATTGGAATTTTATGGCACTATTTAGTTATTTATAATGCCTAAGCAGGTTTTAGTAGCTTGGTTTTGTTGTGATAAAATGCTAGGTTTTTTTGCACCTTGTTCGCACAAGCAAGTTCCAAGTCGTCTGACCCTTCTGGCCGAGTCTCTGCCTAGTGAAGATCAAAAACAATCATCATCCTTACCTGCTACTTTGAATCAGGGGAATAGGAATAGATGTCCTGTACCTGGCATTCTTTACAATACGAACACTTTGGAGGGCTTCAATGGCATTGATAGAGTGAGCTTACTTGAGACTGAAGCTAAGAAGGTATTATGAAGTGAAGTTTATTGAAACTGTCAATGCCATGTGGAGAAAATTTTATTTTTGAATTTGATTACTTAACTAGCTGTAATCTTTGATGGATGGAAAGCTAGATGTGCTAGTGCTGGAACATTGCTCATGTATCTAGTTTATTTATCGTTTAATATCAGATTTGGGATGATATTCACAATGGTAAAGTGGAGGAGAGCAGCTCTGTGCTCTTAAGATTCATGGTTATATCATTTGCAGAGCTGAAAAAATGGAGCTTTTGTTATTGGTTTGCTTTCCCGGCTCTAATGCTTGATCCTGCAGCAAGGGTGGTCAGTTTGCGGTCAGCATCCCAGTGCCTTAGTTTAGAACAGGTGTTACTCTGATCAACTCTATGGATTGATGATAGCTTGTAAAGATAAGATTTTGATCTTAAAGATGTTCAACTTGTTAAACAGGCTGAGTCCTTGTCATCAGCATGTAATGAGTGGCGTAATACAAGCTCTACAACAGGCATGATTAGATTATGGCTTGTAGTTTTATCAGAATTTGTATATTTGATGTGTATTGTCTGATACATAAAGAATTTAAACCTTGATGTCACTGCAGGTGTGCCATTTTTTCTGGTTTGTATTGCTTCAGACTCTCATGTTACTCTTAGACATCTAGCTGATTGGGAAGCTTGCATGGATGATGGTCAAAAGGTCTGTTAACATGCCTTACACTAGCTGCTATAAAAATAAAGTCGTTATTAGTGAGTGAATAAAATTTTGACAAATGATAGCTTCTGTTTTATGGACTTATAATGCGCAAAAAATATAGTTACAAAGTACATTTAATGAAACATAGGAAAAATCAATAGTTTTTGAACGATTTTTGGTGCCGCTCTTTTGTCCAGGTTTTATTTGGTTTTTATGACCCTTGTAATGTTCCATATCCTGGTTGGCCACTTCGAAATTATCTTGCATATATTTGCATAAGATGGGGTCTTGAGAAGGTTCATTTCTTGTGCTATCGCGAGACTCGTGGTTTTGCAGATTTAGGGTTTTCACTCATTGGAGAAGCTTCTATATCAGTTTCACCAGGTAGAGATGCAGAGTCTTTAACAGCTTTTCTTCAAATTGCTACTCATGTTCTTTCAACTTTTAGCAAAACTTTGGTTTCCCTGCTTTTCTCAAGTATATGCTCACGTTTGTTTAGAATGGAAAACTCGTGACTGTACGCCTAAAGCTGTTGGATGGGAAGTGAACAAAGGGAATGCTAAACCAAACTTCATCAGCCTTGCAAAGGCTATGGATCCAACTAGGTATCAGAGGAAATTAGTTAAAAATTGCTTATTAATGTGGTTTCATTCTCCTTATTCGGGCCATTTTTGGTTTATGATGTGCAGTTTAGCCATATCAAGTGCAGATTTGAATTTAAAGCTTATGAAATGGCGTGCAGTGCCAGATTTGAACCTCAGCATCTTGTCTGCTACTAGATGTCTTATACTGGGAGCAGGTACACTTGGATGCGAAGTTGCTAGATTGCTTATGGTAAGTGTTTGGTACCAATTTCAAGTTAAACCTCTTTTTGTTGAAAGAAACAATAACTTGATAATCTTAATGCCTCGATACCTTATTGAGAATTATTTTAATTTTGCAGGCTTGGGGTTTCCGTAAAATTACAATGCTTGATAGCGGCAAGGTTGCCATTTCGAATCCACTGAGGCAGTCCCTGTACACATTAGATGACTGCGGTGAATTTAAGGCCATTGCTGCAGTTAGAAGTTTAAATCGCATCTTTCCTGCAGTGGTGATTAATTTAGTCCCAAAATGAATTAGCCCTAAGAAAAATCGATTTTTTGGCTGAAAGGATGTTGTTTGTTCTTCCTCTCAGGAAGCAGAAGGCATTGTGATGGCTATTCCAATGCCTGGGCATCCGGTGCCCGAACAAGAAGAGCAAAGTGTGCTTGAGGATTGTAAACGGCTGCACGATTTAGTTGAATGTCATGATGTAATATTCTTGCTGACTGATACGCGAGAGAGTCGGTGGCTGCCTACTCTTCTTTGCTCTAGTGCTAACAAGGTATGGTTTATTAACTTATGTCCTATTAAGTTCTGTCCTGTTGTATAGTTGTTGCATCATATCTTGGGATCATTTTACATATAATGTGTGCTTTAAAATATTGATGCTTAAAGACTAGATACCTTGGGTTGCTTTCACTTGTACAATGGTCCTGATAAATAATCCTTTTTTGTGTAGATAGCTATTACAGCAGCTCTAGGATTTGAGAGCTTTGTAGTTATGCGTCATGGAGCTGGTCCTTTGAGCATGATCAAAGATTCTGGAGCTCTAAGTAGTTTGTCTGCTGAAATGCACAACCTCTCACTTACAAACAGGATGGGAAAACAGAGACTAGGATGCTATTTCTGTAATGACGTGGTTGCGCCAGTTGACGTAATATTTTGAATTATTGAAATATCTTTTAAGTTATAAGATTTTGATTTTAGAAGCATTGATCACTTGTTCTACTTTCAGTCGACTGCAAACCGTACCTTGGATCAGCAGTGCACAGTTGCTCTTCCTGGACTTGCTTCTATTACATCTGGCTATGCTGTTAAACTTCTAGCAGGAATTTTACAAGATCGTTTGGGGTAATTGTCCTTTTACTGCATGACGTTATCAATGGCTATTACCTGATGACAGTTTTATATTGGGTGTGCTGTGTTTTCATGTTTCTTGTTTATGGACGCTCTCACACAGGATATTTGCGGATGCTGAATTTGCAAACTCAGCTAATAACCCGAGCAGTGAGAATTGTCTTGGTATCTTGCCCCATCAGATTCGAGGATCCCTCTCCCAGATGTCTATGATAACACTTGTGGGGCATGCCTCTTCTAGCTGCACTGGTTGTAGCAGCACTGTAAGTTTCTAAAACTGTTAAATCCCATTATTAGTAAATAAATGCATCACATTATTTACCACCACAACCCGGACAATCATTTTATTAATGGTTTTGTTTGTCGGCGTAAAACCATATTCTCTAGCTTTGCGTTTTACCTGTGTGAAACTATTATAATCTTTTGCATATCCCTTCTTTTGGTTTTTGTTTAATTCTGGAGGTTGTTTGATGTCTCTGGAACTTGAAATATTCCAGGTGATATTGGAATATCAGAAGAGAGGGCTGGATTTTGTCCTTCAAGCTATCAATACACCTATGTATCTAGAAGATCGAACAGGACTAACAGAGCTGAAAAAGTCAGCTGATTCTTTTAATTTGGATTGGGAAGTTGGAACTGATGATGTGGAGGATGATTGTGTGGAAATATAAAATCTTCTGGTGTAATTAACTTCATCTGATCATATAAAATCTTCTGGTGGAAATTAACATGAATGTTCTTGTTTGAAGTGTTGTAGAAATCACCAGAAAAGAGACGAAAGTTTGACTTCTACTTGATTTGTCCTTTTCTTTTTCTTTTTTTTGGAAAGGGGGGGGGTCTGTTGATGTAGTTTCACTTGCAGAATGGTTGGTACAAGGCAAACAGAAAGAAGGAAAAAGTTTTGAAGACAAGAAGTTATCTTTACCTACTAGGATGTGCTTCTTGCTTTCCCGTTTTCTGTGGCATCCCCAAAAACTAGTTATTAGAACTCTTGGGAGTGGTTAGCTGGCAAACAGCATAAGAAGATGTTCCAAAATTGCATCCATTCCCAGTGCTACTAATTTCAGAAATTGTTTTGGTAATGTAGTTTGTAGTTACAAAAAAAAAGATACTACTATTATTCCTGTTATTTGTTGGATACCTGGCTCCGAATGAAAGCTGCAGGTTTCGTGACAAATTCTCTGATTAAAGTCTTTAGTAAAGACACAATCATGCAGGTTTCCCAAGTATCTTTTAGTTCCATTCAACTTGAATCAGGTTCATGTACTATATGCATACCCTTAAAAGTTTATCTCTTTTTACGAATAACTGTTTGCAGATATGAAGTTTCCTTTTACTACTTATTTGTGCATAACTCTGGAACTAGCTGTTGTTCTGGTTGCAAGCAACGCTCATATTGTTTGGCATTTTATCTTTGATCATGGTGGAGACCTCTGTGAAAATAATGGTGTGGAATATAATTACATGTAATTTAGATGGTATTAGCTTTAACATATGAAGGATGGGAATAATTATTGTAAACCTTTGTAACTGCACAAAATATTGTACTGTTCAAAGATATCCTATGATTCTCATGTCATTTGTCAAGTGTTATTTTATTTTCAAGTACACTGCTTTTATTTCTAGTCTGTCGTTACATCTATTTGTTAGTTTAAACACTTTCAGGTACAGTACAACTTTCTGGCTGGTGAGTTTGCATTAGTTCACAGCCTAGAATCTTATTATGGATCAGTATTTGGCCATTGGAAGGTGTATCATTTGTCAATTTTACTACATAAAATGGAGTTAGTGCATTAAAGAACAGTTTTCTTCTTCGCCGCTTGTCCCCTGTTATATTTCAGATCCGCCCTTTTCCTGTTTCTCCAACTTTTGGTATCAAATTAGTATTTCTTTGCATGAATACAGTTATTAGTTGATATGTGGGCATCATGTTTTTTTGACTTGATCTTACTCAGTTTCTTGTTCCTTTGTATGACAAACGTTAGTTTGTTGAAAAACTCATCTTAGTTAGTTGGTCTAATTAAATAAAGAGAAAGGATAAGCTACCACATATTTTGATCCATTGGTTAATCTGCATTTTCTGGGTCACTTTCTATAAATTCTCTGAAGTTTGTGGTCTGTGCATCCCCTTTGTTGCAAGAATACAGGTGTCTTTTGCACTTGCAGCTTTGCTGTTGGTTTTCTTTTCATAGTACTTGAGGGCAAGGCATTGTTTTCTGTTTGTGATTTTGACAAAGTGCTCATAATGTTACATAAGCATTGGCTAGGTCGTGTTCGCATCATTTATCCATGGAAGCAAATGTTGTCGTTCATCTTGGTGGTACGCACACTTGGGGGAACTGTATTTTGGTGTTTATCTATCAGCTGGTTCTACCCCCAATCTGGCTGGAGCTGTTTTTAGCCAGAGTCGGCTTCGGAATCCATGCAATTTCCATGGCCCGCTTAATTGTCAACCCTTTTTTAGTAGCAGGTTTACTTTTCCATCAAGGAATAATACCCCAACTTGGCCGCTTCAAACTGCTTTGTTTGGTTTCTATTGTACTTTATGATTGATTCTGTTGATCGAAATCAAAAAGCTGAAACGCGGTCCAAGGTTCCATTGCATCCGCATCTTAATACTGTGCAAACTCTCTGGTAATGAGAAATTACTCTCGGACGTTGAATTTTTCTTCTTTTTCTACATCGCCAAATATAGGACGAGGTTTCGGCCAGCCAGCCATTGATACATGGACAGATGGAAATTACAAGCTGAGCAGCTTGTACGCGAGGTCAAGGGTTTTTGTTCATATTTCCATCCACCAATCCCTTTGCGCTATTTCGTTCCCCTTCTTTTAAATGAAAAACGCAAAGACAAATGAAAAGATCGGCCTACGTTGCCAAGGTACCAAACTGGAAGGCAAATTTCCGCGAACCATCAAAAAAAGAAATTTCTTTCCCTTGAACCCTTTTTAATGTCTAAACTCGCATAATCAGGTAATATGAGAGCAAAGCATTGGAACTTCTGAAACAAGCACTTACATCCTTGTAATTTTATTTATTCAGTTAATCTTCGGTTTCTTAATATATTCAATCAAACAAATTTGACACAGATTAGTCGAGCTTTATAAGTTCTGGGCAAGCAACCTCACAAGAACACTGTACCAGACATTATAGATCAATCCCGCCAGAAGAAGTATAGAAGCTAAACAATTTCTCTCTGTTTACCAAGTTATGGAGATATTCTGATATAAGCTTCAGGAGTCGAAGAGACTACCCACATTTCTGTGGCTTTGATGAAGAAACGAGTGTAAGGTAACTCTTTGACCCAGAAAAATGGACATCTTCTGATGGTCAATGAATGAATGAGCCTGGTTTCTCAACGCTCTTATTACCAGTTGATCTGAACTATATTTACTCATGATGATCTTTCAAAACCACCACCAATCTGCATGTGCAACCAATCAGGTGATGTACCCCTAGCATATTCCCTCACCGCCTGTGAAGCAAAGGCCATCCCAGATGAATCAAATGGCTGCTGGCCAAACTGGAAACAACATGTGCTACATGTCAAAAAAATTACACCAAAATTATGTAAATAAAGGTAAAAGTATCTATATATTTTATCAATAGTAGCAAGTCCCGTCTCTATCTTTTATGATCTTTCAACAGCTTTCAATCTTTCTCTACTGTATGTAGTTTAATAAATAAGGTGTCCTTTCTTCACATAATATGTTTCGAAGTGCTGAAAAATTTTAGAAAGGAAATGATGTTTGGTCTTCATTTCATTGAAAGAAAAGATAAACAAAGTTCCTCACCAAGTCACGAGATTTTCCTTTAGCGTAGCTTTTAAGCAAGACAAAAGAACTCTTGACAGCAAGGAGTTCGAACAAAAGTAAGGATTCAGGAGTCAGGTAAGCTCAAATTATGAAGATCGAGTTATGATTTGGCTTGACTCAACTGCACACCCACTAATTCCAAATGTTTCACAATGTATAGCTCCTATCATGGGACAAATTCTGGCAACTCATGATAGATGTCTAGTGCACTTACATCTTTGGAGGGAAAACCTTCAATTCCAGGGCTTAATCTTGAATTAACTGCTTCAAGCTTCATTGAAAGAAACTGGACGGCAAGTAAATTTGCAATTCAGTATAAACTGTTACAGAATGAGCCAAAAGCAGGAGTAGTCATAGGATTATCCACTATTCACAAGAAGCTGCTTCTCTTTTCTTCTTCTTTTTCCTTTTTCTTTTTGGGGGAAGGGGGAAGACTGTACAGACTGTACCTCAACTTGGCGCTGTAAGGATTGGATATAATTGATAATCTCATCAAGAACCAAAGCTTTTCCGATAACCTGAATCCGAAGACCAACTTCTGTTAGAAAACTGACATATCCTCCAAAGTTTGCCAGCTTAAAGAAGTGAAATATTACCCTTCAAGATAACTAAATTGTGCAACAGCTAGAGGTGCAATTCAGAAATAACTCTTACACATTAAAAAAAAAAAAGCACTCAGGATAAAACAAAGAAAGAGCATCCACAGAAACAGACTCCAACCAATGTAGCAGTGTTAATTTATCCCTAGACTCCTTACGAAGGTGAAAAATGAGTCTACAGTAACAGAGGGAAAAATCTGACCGAATTGTAAGAGTAAAGATTGAAAGAGAGATTTCTTGGAGGGAAAAGATTGAAAGAGAAATTTCTTGGGATTTGATTTTTTACCTCCAGCAGCACTACCTTCAGCCATCCAATGGGAAGGTGCACCACTAGGATCATCTTCCGCCAATTTAGTTCAAATACCTATTGTTTTCATTCTCTTGTGGTGATTTTCATTAATGCTGTACTACAAAAACTTGATGACCTTTGACAGCAAGGATCAGGTGTCACTTTAATTTACTATCTACCTTACATATTTGTTTCTATGGGTACTATCACCCATAATGAGATCTAAGTTGATTTAAGTTGCTTATAAACACTTAATCACCCAAAGGAGGGGGGAGGGGAAGTATACTTTAAGTGGCTTCATCAGCTTTAATGAAGATCAAACTGTGTGAAATCTCAATTGAATAAGAAGGATCAAAAAAAGTAAGAAAAACAAAAGAAAATTCTTTTTCAATTCTCTATGTCATCTTATATGACAATTAGCGAGCAAATGATACCATTTCCCAACGTCGAAATTTACCACAGTATCAACAAACAAGAACTGTTAGTTCATGAAGTAAAAGACAAATGGATATAAAGCCAGAGCTCACCTTGTTACAACCAGGGACTAGGTCCTGGAGAATTTTCATCCTCTCACTTATCTTCTCTCGCCTAGCCTGCATATCAGTAAAATAAAACAACTAAGCCTTTGTTATTTTCCAGAACTAGCGCGCTACTTTTCTATTAATCCATCTGATGCAGCTACTGAATGAAAATTTGAAGACCTCACAACCTGTTAACTATTACCCTTACTATCAGCAAGGCAAAGAATTACTACAACAAATCGATAGATAATCTAAAGAAAATTACCCTTTCGGCTAGACTATGACTGTCTGTAGCTTGACCTCTTCTCGCTCGCACATGGATGTAATCTTGCTTAGGTGGTTCAGCCGGTTTTGGAGATGGTTCCGCTGCCTTGCCTGAATTTGCTTCCCCTTCTGCCTCCGCTTCCCGATTCTCATGCGCTCCTGCTGTCTTAAGTTTTTTACTATCACATGCTTTCTGCACAATTGTCAAAGCCGCTAAATCATAATCAAAATTAAGCAATTGATAGTTCAAATCTTCAGGTTAAACAGTGAAAGCAACTAACGGTAACGGTAGAATTGGTATAATGCACAGGCAATCCACGTGGATCTTCAATTTACGAACTCTAGATTCTGATGCGTATGAACTTTATATAGATAAAATCAGCTCAAAACAATGACAAATTCTAAAACAATGCAGAATCCGATTTGAAATAACTTCTAATATACTACATCCAAGCAATTCAACTAAAACAACTAAACAACAAAAGCAAAAAAAAAAAAAAAGTGGAAAGAATTTCCAGCTTAGTAAACTTTCATATGTACAGCGTAAATTGAGCGTAATTTCAGTAGGAAAAATTACCATGGCATTGCCATTACTGCTATTTGAAACTCCTTTAACTGCCTCATCCTCATCTCTTCTCCGCCTAGCTCCTCCGCCACCACTGCTGTTGGGAGTCGGATTTGGAGCCTGCTCCATTACCATCGGATCACGGTCTCTATTAACACCGGAATTCACATTCATGTTCATACTCATAGTGGCAACAAAGTCATTAGTATTGTGAAACGACGTCGCAGCGCTTGCACCGGGACCGGGACCGGGACCGTTGTTCATAGGAAACGGCCAGATCTCCGCTAAGTTATACGCCGCCGTATCACATCCCAGATTATAGGACGCTTGCGGATCCATTTCTCCCAACCCGATCCGAATCCAAAAACGAACTGGAACTTTATTTATTCAGTTACACAGCATTGGTTGAGACCTTGGGAGAGCTGGTGATGCAAAGGTTTTGTTAGAGGAACGGTGACAGCTGAAGGAAGTAAAGGTGGTGGCGGTGGGAGGTGGAGGGCGCTGTCGTTGGTATGCGTACAGTACTTAGTGGCTCACTCTGCCGTAGCTTTCTCTTTCTCTGTCCACCACTCTCTTCTCACTATCACTCCTCGGGAGTTGAAAACAACTGACTTTGGAGTGAGGTTTTCTCGGAGGGTCCAGCGTTTCCTGTCCCAACAAACACCTTCCTCCCTCCTCTCTTCTCTACTCTTCGCGTGTACTTCCCACCTCCCTCCCTCACTTGCCCTCGGATTTGCTTATATAACGTAGCGTGGTGTAAATGAGGAGAGTAATTTATATATCTAAACTTTGACCATCATTTGATTTGACTTTTTTTCTTGGACAAGTTCATATGTTACGTTTCAAAAAATTTATACTCCTTCTATTTCATTTTAATAGTTCTATTTTCTTTTTTTATCTGTTTCGAATTATAGTCCACTTTTCATTTTGATTTGACTTTTTTTCTTGGATAATTTGAAATAGATGAAAAAGAAAAACAGAGTTATCAAAATGGAACGGAGGAAGTACTAGGTAAAATTGCTAATACCACTATTATTTTCTCCTGCTTGAAACGAATCTGGCGAGGAAATTTTAATCTAATGGCTAACGTTAAGGCACCAAAAGTTATTGGGTTCAAATTCCCTCGCTTTCCCTCTGCTTCTTAAATCTCACTCCTTATTTGAAATAAATTAAAAAGAATTAAAGGTTAAAATGAATTATTTGAAATACTTAATACAAACTTATCTTTGTTCAAATTTAGATGTGTGTAACAGAATCTACCAGATACAAGGATGAGGGAAATGGAAATGATTTACTTTTGGAAAAGAAACATTAATGTTGAGAACCAGTTCAACTAGTTCAAAAACCACTACTGCAAATTAGATTCGGCAGTTTAGTTTACTTTTCACCAAGAAAAAAAAGAGTTTAGTTTGTCTTTAGTATAGATTTTGCTTTTCACCAAAGAGGGGGAAAAAAAAAAAGGAAAAAGATTAGTTTAGTTTAGTTTGTTTTCAACAAGTCAAACGCGCAGTCCTCTGATCGGACGGTAGGGGATATGAATGAAGTCATACGCGCGGTGTAGATGAGAGTATTATTGGTGTGATAAATGGGAAAGGGGGTGGCGTCATTAGGTAATGAGAAGTACGCATACAGTGTAGTACAAAAGTTAGGATTGGATATTCTGGTTTCACGATATATTTCGGATTTTGGGAAAGATACTAATTATGATATTGGCTATAGGCATTTATTAACAAAGGGATTAATGCCGTTAAAGGGTACATTAATTAATGATTGATGGAATTATGATTAAGTGGTCTATTTGTGGAAAGGTTAGTGATAATGATAGTTGTGGGTTAGAAAATTACATGGGTTTAGCAGATACTATATGAAATCTGGAATAGTGGATCGCAATGAAGGCACATCATGTTTTGGCCCACCCTTTTGGAGGTTAGTTTGGATACTGCAAAGCAAAGATGTGGTCTATTACCTAACAACTGAGGAATGTTTTTTCTTTTTCTTTTTCTTTTTCTTTCTCTTTTCTTTTTTTGTTGGTCCTGTTTCTTTTCTTGATTCAGCAAACAAATACTGCTAGTATTAGTTTCATGTATCAAAAATGAAATTTCCATCAACTAATAATTGAATCTTCGTGATTTCCGTGGTTATCCATTGTTCTTGAGTTACGCGAGATTCCTGACTTTTAAAATGCCAATTTTTTCTTTCTTTCTTTCGGTCTCATAAAAAAATGAATTTATCTTAATGCGCGTAAACAACTAGTGTCGCGTCTAATTGATACTATTAAAAAGAAAGCAACCAAAAAAAAAAAAAAACACTAGAATTTTCATTCAGTATCGTCTCTTTTGTTTTCGTTTCGAAACCTTATTGCATTTTCATCTCATCCACGTATTGTAAGTAAGGTGGAAGGAATTGTAAATAGAAAGTTCTGAATTTGAAAATTTCTCATTTCATTTAAAAAAGAGTGTTAAAATCTTGAGGTTTAACTTATCTCACTCTTGAGTCTTAGCTAGCCCATTCTGTGTAGCAAAGCAATTTCTCATGCGTACTTGGTGTTCTTGCATTCATGGAAATTCCTCGGTAGTTGGCAGCTTCGCAGAACTTGGAAGAGTCGAGTTGAATAGTAATATATCTTTGCAAATGCCGAGATTGGTCAGATTCAATCCAGTTGAATGTAGGCTATATAATTTTTATATCTCCATCCTGCGAAATTTCAGTTTTCTCTAATATTTTACAGAATGCATTAAATGTGCAAACATCCAAGATCCATACAGCCACGCACCCAATAGGCATACAGCTTATTATATGGATGAAGATACAGTAAAGCATTTATTTAGTCACTATTTTATTTTAGCCTATTTTTTTCTGCACTAACATCATACAAAACTCAAAATATTATGAAAAAGGGAACGCAATGAAGAAATTACACTCTATACATGGATTCAGGAAAAATATGTATATATATATATATATATATATATTCTCTGATGGAATGGACTTAATATGTCTTGGTCCCTTAAGAAGTGTTAAATCATAGAAGGAACTAAAGGGGATAGGGAGGGTCCAGTGCCCTCCAAGTTTTAGGAAACTAGCTTTTTTGCCCTTAAAAAAAAAAACACTTTTGCTTCAGTAAAAAATTGAAAATGTTATTTGGTAGAATTATGCACTCAAATGTGTGTACTCCTATATCAAAGCTCGCATTTCAAAGTTAATTTCTCATTTCATTTGTGATTTCAACGATTTCACACTAACAAAACCTATTGAAAATTTAATGTTATGCCTCATTTGGATCGATAGGTGCAATTGGGCATTACATATCGGTAGGTATATATACACGCTAATAATAAAGAGACTCAGTTGTAGACACCATTAATAACGTCTTTTGGCACAAAACTTTTTTGAGTAAGAACTTGTAAACCTTTTAGAAAGTTAATAATGCCTGCAATCAAATAACTATTTTACACGGAAATGATAAAGAGATGTAGTTATAGTAACTGTTGACAATGCCTTTTTCATACAACAATTCTTGAGTAGGAATTTTTAAGTCTTTTAGAAAGTTAGTGCTGACAATCAAATGACTGTTTCAATGTCTAGATGTTGCAGTGAGTTTCATTGCAAAGCTTGAAAGGTTTCTTCTTTCCTTGATCTGATTTAAACCCATAAACGAACCAAGAAAATGAAAGCGTACCGACTACGAAGAGGCGAAATCGGGCAGTATTGAAAGGAAGAAAGGGTACAACTTTCTTCCACAAAGACGGATGAGAACGAAGAAAAGCCGTGCAATTTGTTGTCTGCAGCGCAAGAGGCAAAAACAGACAAACCACAGCAAGAGCGATACTTGTTGTTCTTTCAATCTGGGTACGAATAGCCAAATATTTGCTCACATCCCGCGAAATGCATTTACTTGCCTTCCATTCCTTGTTTGCATGCATCTATTCAAAGGAGAAAACGAAACCCACCACCACATGTTTGCAGTTTGTACTCCATGAAAGAAATCAACGTGAATGCAAAATTCAGAGTTGTCAATGGAGATCCCTAAAAAGAGTAAATAATGATGCAGTAATTGTAAATGTCAGATGTCAGTTGTAATCTAGGTGGAATACAAGGAGATGATGAACCGGGCTCACAGCTGGGAAGAATTTCATCATCCGTACTTCCCGTAGATCGTAAAACATGTGGATGTCCTATGTTCCTACAGGAAACTATCAAATTGTTCGGACCCCTACAGCTGAAGTCACTGCACGTAGCTGCCTTCGTAGAGAAATCAGTAGGCACAAGAATTATGCCGCGGGCTGCAAATCTAATACCCGGGCGACAACATTCGCGACGGATTTTCTGTCACACATTCTGTATCATTCTCTGTTCCATTTTTATTATATTGCTATTTCTTCTATATACATACTATATTTTAGTTTTTTTTTTGTTTCCTTAAGATCCAATAACTATTAACTGAATAAAAAATAAATACAACAATTTCAAAAAAGCAATATATAATAGAAAATTTAAAAATACAGCAGAAAATTCACAAAAAATCTCATTTTTTATGCATTTTGATTTTTTGAATTTGTTAAATTTTGTATATTATTCAGTTAATAGTTATTGGATCTTAAAAAAACAAAAAAAAAAATTAAAACACGGTGTTTATGTAGGAGAAATAGCAATATAATAAAAAATGGGATAGAGAATGCCACAGGGTGTGGGACAGAAGATTCGTTGCGGACAATATTCTGCTCGATTTAGTTCTAATTTACTTCAACTCGTGTTCGAGCTCGAGCTGATATGACTCGACCACCGAGATTGGTCAATATTAATTGATAAAAATTAATGTTTAATATAATTATATATATAGGATAAGACAAATCTTCCACACCAATAAATATAAAAGCTTCAATATATAGATGTTTGTCTGACTGATTTTGATTAAGTTCATCCACCATGTAAACCTCATATATAAGGTTTGAATTGATGATTTAACAAAGCAAGCTTGTTAATACTTAATAGTTGAGTTTGATTCCTTTGCATCCTGTGCAGTAACTAGCACACGTCAACCCAGCCCACCTTCCCTTCCCCCTGATAAAAGTAACCTCGGTTCACTTTTTGTTAGTGGTCGGTTAAGGAGTCGGATGACTTTTATGCTTTATGACCACTGTTAGTTGTCCTAGTTGTTGCTCAGGGTCCCAATTCCAAGTAGTTTATGCTTTCGGTACAAAATACAATTGTTCTGAATCCTTGTCCTGATTGTTAATAAAAATCATTAGCAGTCATTAAATTATCATCGCTCGTATCGGCTTTTGACGTCAAATAATTTTTTCTAACTACTAAACTAATTAATCATCTCACCCGTGGCCATTTCGTCGATTATTGCTCTAAATCTGTACAATAATCAGAACATGTGTCAAAATCCTAGAGTATATTTATCCACCATGGGTTTTTTTTTTTATCAAAACACAATTCTAATTGTTTGAAAAATTCAGAGCAATAATCGATGAAATGACCATGGGTGTGCCGATTAGTTAGTTTAGTAGCTAATTTGTGATAAAAAATTATTGATAGTCAATAATCGATGCAAAAAAAAGTTTAATGGCCACTGAGTTTTTTTTTACCTTGGGATTCCATACCAAGAAAAAGGGGGTAGATGTGCGTGCCCATTGGATTATTGGAGATCTATGCTTTCCCAAAGTTGTCCCTGTAACTCACTTCTAATTGCCGTTGCGTGTTTGATTTCTGTTGGGTAAATCATGAAAATTATATATATATATATATATATATATATATATATATTTGTCGTCCCAACCGAGCGATGGAGTGAATTCTATATCTGAGTAGAGTTAATGTTACAACAACTTTTCGACGAGCAACAACTGCACATCTTTCAAATCAAGCTCCTGGCTAAGGACTAATTAACTGGGCCAGTTGATTGATTCAAGAACTGCCTAACATGATGGTTTGGTTTGGTGCTAGCGGTAATGGCCACTGTACAACTATGCGGAAGAAAAATAAAACTGAACAGTGACGGCTCTTGAAAACTGTTGGTGCCGAATTTTGCCTGCTGCTTATCCTGATTTGGTCAGACATCAAACATCGCTGGAAAGAGCAGCACCTCTATAGACTCTTGTATCCTAATTCTTTCGGTTTCATACTATCCAACTCTAGATGGACCATGATAAAAAAAAAAATTTCTTTTTTTTTGTTTGGACTCGTGACACTCGTTCAGAAATCAGTACCATCCCAGCTCGTTTTCTTTCTTGATTTGAGATTTTGTGACGGGATTGCTTCGTTCTATCAGAAGTTTGTTGGAGGAATACAAAAGTGTAGCTTTTTGGATTTGTCATCTCTGTGCCGAGTGGGAACAATTCTCGATTGTGTTTTGAGCCACGTGAAGATTGAAAAATATGTGCCACTTTCTATATCTGGTGAAAAAACATGTCCGGAGAGAAACTAGATGATTCTACACTAACATCAAATGAATGGTGGCGATGCCAATTGCCATGCAGGCCATGTGAGAAAATTCTCGAAATATCAAAGCAAATGGCGTCCTTGACAGACGAAGGTTGGTATCATATACAAGCCATGAGAGGAGCTGAGAGAGCTGGAGCAGCATGCTTATGCAGCCACTAGCTATATGTGTACTTTCATGATCTCCACTACGACTGGGACGCTTGATGCTTCCCTTTTTCTTTTCACTTTTAACTAGACGTTGAGTAAATTGGAAAGTGATATCCAGAACCGCAATGGGCAATCAATGCATGAAGAGGCGTGACCGATCAGTCATTATCATTGGACCATCTAGATTAACTTCCAACAAACAAATGACAACCATGCTCAGTTCCGGTTCCTCGCTCGCTCTGCAGGAGTCGAGTCGAGTCGATTATTAAGCGGCATTAATTAATAGGACGTGAAATGCAAACTGTTTTTGAAATGGGATCCTGTGATCGCAGTGCTACTTGTTTTCAACGGAGAAAGGGGCTGGTAACTGCTGTCAGATACTGCAATTTCGCTGAAAATTACGGTCGGAACTTTTGCTAATAGAGCAAATTTAAAAACAGCTGATAATTGTTCTTCTTCGTGAATCATTGAAGAAATGGACATGTATTATCGCCAGCTAGGTGCACCTTAAAAACGTGTAGCTTTGCAAAGAACTTCGGTATTGATTAATACAATTCGATTGGCAAGCTAACCAATTAACAATTTTAGCCTGAATCACTGATTTGAAATGTTTTTGCCAAAAAATTGCATGAATATTGTTCTTAGTAACTATACCTAATTTGCTAGTAATGTCCCAGTGACGGTACTTTAAATGGCTCAAACATTGCAACGTGTATTTAGGACCACAAATCCAATTTGATGGACGTAATTATTGGGTTTTCTCTGTTCTTGTGGATTTAGATGCAGCATCACCAATTGCTGGTCGATAAAGCAGATGAGGCATCAAAATCAGTGCTCCATTGTCTAGTCCTTCCCTTTTATTCTGCAGGGTAGTGGATATGAAAGAAGGCAAATGCATAATGGAAACATGCGATATTGATCAAATGAGTTGGGAGGAAAAACAGAAGAAAAGAACAAATGAAGGACCCAATTCCAGCTTGATATGTTACGGACTATTGCCTTAGCATTGGTGGCCTCATCAGCCATGAATTGTCCAACGGCCCCGCGCCCAACCCCCCGAAAGGCAGTCATATGGAGATTGATTCATATTGTTGTGGGGTTCTATGTCAAGAAATTAAAGATTTTTTCCCAATTTAATGAAATATTGCGATGAAAATGCACGTCGAACTTGGCCCTTGCAGTTGCAGAAATATTGGGTGCGTGGGGAACTAAATGGGGCTGCAATTCGGATTTCTTAATCACTTTGGGAATTCCATATCTATGGGTGCATGAACTTGTAAGGCTTTGTTGAATTCTCGAAAAGAAAGCAATGGCCTATTGGGACTATTGGATTCCCAGGGGAGATTCTCGAAAAACTGAACCAATAATGTTCTAAACAGATTTGCATTATTTGCTCGAGTCATGAAATGCTCAGAAGTAGGTGATTTATCCGGATGCAAGACACATAGGAGTATCAATTTTATCTTTATTTGTATTATTTTCTTAGATATATTATATCTATTGATTTCAAATCTATATGTGTTTGTGTTATGTTTGTTTGATGTATTTTCTGTCATTAATGCAAATTTGTTTGAATGAAATGATCTTTTCTATCAAAAAAAAAAAAAAAATAGGTCCCTAAACGAGTCAGGAGACCGTAAATATTGCTACTTGACCTAGAGATCGAATAAGGTCGATGTGCTCGAACTCAATCAAGTACTAAATTTGATGCTTGGATCACTTTCCCGAGTAGAACATGTAAATTATTAAAAAGGAGTGTATTTTAGTAATTTTATATAAAATATAAATACATTGATAGAATATATGATCTATTGTCGACTTTTGAAATTAATCAAATGCAAAATTTGATGTTTGAGATCACTTTCACAAGTAAAGCGTGTAAATTATTAAAATGGTGAGGTATTTTAGTAATATTATATAAATAAAATGATAAATTATCAAACGAAAACTAGAGTAAAGTATTACTATGCTTGAGCTCTCATTACCAAGCATGTTCGAGCTCGATTTCGTCCAAATTCGAGCAAGCACTTGATTTATCTTCTGCTCACGTATCCAATTTTTGAATTTTACCAAGATCAAAATAGAGAATTATCTCACCTTAGTTGTGATGTTTTACAAATCACAAAATGTATACAATCTTATTCTTGTACCAATACAATAGTATATTCAAGAAATCCACTTTTAGGGCGCATCATCATTTGGCAAATGCATACATTATGTTGTTGGATGATTATTATTATTTGAGTGTGGTTTAATTTACTTAGTCCCTCAAGTTTGCATAAATCCTATTACAATTTTCAAATTTAGTTTTGAATCTCAACCAGTTTGGTGCCTCAATTTGTTAAACTGCTGTTTTTCTCTCCTCAAATTGACAAAAAAAAAAAAAAGAAAAGAAAAGTCCCTTTTTTTATATATATAAGTGAAATGTTTTGAATCCAAATTAATCTTTTTTGAGGAAGAAATTTGGGAATTTTCTTCGAGCTTGGATTGGGCAAAGTCCCTAAAAAGGGCCAAAACAACGCGCGCGGCTTTTAGTTTTAGCAAATCCTGAAGTTTGAGAAATGCATTGTACCCAGAACGACGACGCTTGACCTTTTTTTTTTTTTTTTTTTAAAAATTTTGGGGTACGAGGCTAGACTTCTTGTCCGAAAGTATTAATCAGCCACACCAATTTCCTTCACCCCTCCCCCCCTTTTCCCCCTCTTCCCAAAAACGGAAAAAAAAAAATTTGGAACTAGTTCTGTAATATTTCATCAGCCTTAATGGTAATATTTTTTGCCGGATCAATTCAAGCAGCAAAGATCATCTTCCACTCAATCAATCAAAAATCTTCTTGGCAAGAGAAAAAAGTGGATTAGATTTTACAACTTGAGAATTTTTGGCGGGAAAATGGAGCTTCTGAAACTATCAAAATTCAAGCTCCAACTCAAAGCCCTAATCTCCGAAGTCAAGCAACTCAAAGTACTAATTTATGACAGATGATTCATTGTTATTTTAATTCCACGTCTTAATGTATATCTCCTCCTAATTGACTCTAAATTGCAGGATAGAGAAATCTCGGCTAATGATCAAGTCCGAGTTTTGACTCAGGTTGGACTCAATCCACTTCAGCATTTTTATTTATTTAGTTATTTATTTTTAATTTCTTCTGTAGCAACTGTTTTCCATGGATGACTACAGAAACAAAAGCAAAGAGACGAGGTTTTTAGTAAAAAGTTAACGGCATTGCAAGCTGAATTAAGTTTATCTAATGATATCCGACAGAAACTCGAAAAGAAGGTATGAAGTTTTTTTTTTTTTTTTTGGAATAAGATGATGATAAATTGGTCAATTAGATTGAACTTATCTGTTGAAGTAATTGGAAACTAAATTTGTTTTGATAGGTGAGTTGCCTTGAGAGTGAAAATGGGTTGCTCGAGAGTAAGCAGCAGGAGTTGGTGGAGACAATTAGCAGCTTACTTCAATCAAAACAGAGTTTTTTCCAAGTTTATGAGGTTTGCTTTAGTTGCTTTTCTGTTATTAGGAAAGTTTGAATGTTTATCAATTGGTAAACGGATTGCAGTTAGAGGTGATAGAAAATTAATTACTGTGTTTCTAACTGTTTAATGAGGTGGGGTTGTTTATGTTTGAGTGGATTAATAGGTAAAGACCCGTTTGAGTTTGCTATGCCAGAATGCAAATTGAACGTCCGAGGCAAATTTTATAACTTCTAGTCTCTTTGGGTCAAGCTAATAACTTTATTATGATCTTTCTTTTAAAAAAAAAGAAAAAGAAAAAGAAAAAAATTATTGAATCTCTCTTCTTTTGGTGATCGACAATGAAGCTTGCTGCTTAATGGCTTAGAGGTGGAATGTTCTATCTGTGTTGCGAAGCTGGTACATTGTATTCCTAATAATCCATGTGCAAAAGCAGCGCTGTGATCAGAAAGTATCGTATGTTCTGTTAATGCAGTCTTCTCTTTCATTGTTCAATTGTAATCGCAGCTGTTGAAGATGAAGGTTTGCATTCATTATAATCAGGAAACCTCTTGCAATTTGCAAGTCTACTTTTCCTCATCTGGCTCCAAATGTTACTTTAAGTTTCATACTAGTATCATTGCTAATTGTTTTCTTTCAATTGGATAAGCATGTGTTGGGGAACAGTTAAATGTCATGTTATCAAGTCTATAAAGTTGGCTGAAAACTATTTTTAGCTGCTCTGTGTGCTAGCTGGGATTTAGAAGCATTTCGTGATTACGCTGTCTTTATATCTGTAGTTACGAGATTGCCCTCTCTCTGTTCTTCAGTAGTGGATTTTATAGTTGCAACAGTAAAACTCAATCATCCCAGAGGGCTTGTTTACTTCAAATCTTGTTTTTGCAATCAATACAAGGAGGCAGTTAATATTGTTACATTATTTCTCAGGACTCCTTTGGAGAAATGAAACGAGCTATGGAAGACAGAGATAAAAAGATTGCTGTTCTTTCTGAGAAGATAAAAGCTCATTCCCTACTATTTGACACAATTGAAAAGGAGGCTAATTCTATCAAGCAGGTCGTGAGTAATGCAGAGAACGCTTTAAAAGAAAGAGAAGAAGTAGGCATGTAACTTTCTGCAGAGCAGAGCTTTATTGTTTGTAGTCTTGCCATGTTAACTTTTCTTTTTTCTTCCAGTTGTTGGATTAAAGAGGAAATTTGATGAGGCTTCTACGTGGGAAACACTATTTTTGGGTAACCTGCTATCTCTATTTACTGTCACGTGTGGCGCATTCTTCATTCATTTTCTGAAGTCCTCCCATTTTATGCTACGTTAAAAAATTGACCAGGTTATTCTCTTCCAGAGTTTTTTTTTGTACAACAGTGTGTCATCGGATTATACCACCACAGCATGAATTGAAAAATGGATGTTCTTTATTGGTGATTTATAAACTCTCTTGGGTGCATAAATCTGAGCAATATAATTCTTTTTTGTGAAAAAACTGCTTTGACACTGTTCCTCGCAGAAACAATCAATAACCTGGAAAGAAAACTGAGAGATGATGATGAGCTCAAAAGGAAGGATAAAATCATTTTGGATCTGGAAGCACAGATAGAGGCAGCAAAATCAACCTATGACTTCCAACCAAGAGTTGATGAGATATCCATGAACTTTTTAAAGATCTTTGTGGTCTGTTATCCTAGCTATATTGATAATAGAAAAGTTTTTTGAATGTCTTGTCTTGACTAGCCAAACCTTCAGAATGCATTAGCTGCCAAGGAAATCATTATACAGAATTTAATCTTGGAGAAACAAGTAGGCAGCATGATTTTTGCTTTGTTCCTTTAAAGCACAATAAATATCATTATGACTCTTAAACCTTTTCTTGTACATTGATTGATCAGGCATTGCATTTTGAAGTTCGTAATCTGGGTTTTACCATGAAGAAGATTCAAGATGCTGTCTCAGGAATGGATGAAGAGGTTAGAGAAAGGTCCATTTTATATGTCACAGGATCGCTCTATGCTATAATTGTCAGTAGTGGTTCTTCTGAACCATTTCCTCATCAGTACAAGTATGCGAGACTCTAGACATCAGAATTCTAGACATGAGTTATCTTGTCCGTGCTTCTGCAGCTCAATAAGAAATGACATGCTGCAAAGTCAATATGGGGAATATTAATAGTTGGGTTTTTCTGCCATGAATTCTTTATGGCTTTCCTCTTTCAGATGGAGTTTTCGTCAACCATAGATCACTTAGTGACATTACCATACGTTATCAAATGATACTTTTGGAGTACAAGTACAGCTGTTAGTTTAGTTGTTTCTTCTAGGTGATTCTTTGCAAGGACTCTCAGTTCAATCAACCTTTTCTAACCCCTTGGTGGTGTCGAAATGCCTAGAAACATTATTATTACTATGGATTGCATTTATGTGGTTCAGCATTACTTTTTCATTTTTCTTCTTCAGCACTAATTGCTAAACTTTTGATGCTGTTCCAGAATAGGAAATCATTTTCCTCAATTTTATATGAAGCAGAGGAATGCGTAACAAATGAAAGCAATGAAGTCAAAGGGTAATCCATCCCTGCTTGCTTACTGTTGGATTCATTTATGTACCTTTTATTAATGAACTTTTGGTGTCTTAGTCTAACTTTGTCGAATTCAAATCCTTTCATGCTATATTGGTAGTTCGAGAATTGTGTTATTTAGTAAATCATCACTAGGCAGCATAAAGTCAAATGTGATCAATAAACGAGGAGAAAGATCATCATCCATAGAAGGAGCAAAAAAGTGGAGTCTTTCTAATTGGCTGTCTATTTGCGCGCAGATTAGGAGATGTTCAAGAAGAGGAAGATGGCTGTCACCAAAATACTTCTGCTGTAGGAGCTGTTGAAAATTCAGGGTTCTTCTAGTTTTCTGGATATCAGAGTTGTACATTCAGGAACAATCAATAGGAATCATAAAGGAAAATGCTTTGAAGTTCAAATCTGTATTATTACTTGAAACTCTCTCTACTAATTTGTGTAGTTTTGACAGTCGTGACACGGTCAAGGAAAATGTTTTAAGTTCAAATCATACATATATGACATTCATAGTTGTATTATTACTTGAAACTCTCTTTACTAATTTGTGTAGTCGTGATACAGTAAATTTATGTACTAATACAATAATGGTATGCACTTAAACAGTTAAATAACAAGTGTAAAAAAATAACACCACAAGGGGCAATTGGTGATTTCTGTCGGGCTCTGCTCGGATCTGATTTGAGTTGGAATTGCAGGCTAACTCCTCATGTTCTCCGATGATTTCTCGCTTCATTTTAAAGTTCAAGGACTAGCAAGGAATTATAATCTTTTTTCCCATTCAAAAGAAAAAATATGTGACCAGTTAGCTATATTGGGCAACTTGCAATACACCATTAGCAATGTGCCAAGCTGTTGTACCAAACCGAAGAATATTCGGCAGAAACAGAAAGAGATGAAGTTTCGTAGCGCGATGATCTTAAGATTTCAAAAAACAAGATTCACAAAAAACAAACTAATTATGTTATGCGTTGCCATCTTGGTCGTAGTTTAGGTAATCCACGAAAGAATCCAGAAACAGCTGATGATTGGTGATAAAGACAATCATTTTCAGCATTGTCATTGTGATACTTAGTCAAAATCAACCTATTAATTATGTCCCAATGTTTTGTTTGTATGAAGGCTTTGCCTAAGAGATTCATTGGCTAAATCATAAATGGGACCTCAAGTATTAATTTTTCGAAGAAGTAAAACTGAATCTTAAGATTACCCCGAGTACAATGGAATTCTTATCTCTTATATTATATAAAAATGAGTTGTGATCAAAGGTTGTGTTTGAATTTCAACCGCAAGAGCAGAAATAGTTTGAAAATCTGAGAATATTTGGAGTATCGTTAGAGCATTAGGTACACAAGTCATGATAGTTTTGAACTTGTTCTAATTACATGGTTGGCTTTTGGGACATTTAAGGTTAATGGTAGTTTGGAAATACAAGAATGTTCGGCCTGTGATTGTAGCATTGAGTACAAGTTATTCCAACTCTCATTTTGCTATAATTACTTAAATGTTGTTTTCCTCATTAAATGTGAGAGTAATGCCTTTTCTGCTTTTTGAGCATTTGGTGTGGTAGGGATTTCAGTGATTGAACTAATAGCTCATTATTTTTTAGTAATAGTTTTCGGCAATTTCGCAGACCTATTTGAATGGCTGTCTCTCTACCTTCTTCTGTTAGGTTCTCTTTATCTTCTGTACGTTCCTTATGCAACTTATGCTATTACTATTATCCAGAATAAATAGCTCAAAAAAAGTGGGATGAAAAGCAATGGCAGAAGGTTCCACCAGTGGAAATAATTAATTCGGCCAAAGATATAAATCTCTTTAGTCTTTATAGGCTTGGCCTTTAGGGTATATCCAAGATTCGAAGCACCTCGATCTTGAACAAGTACTTTTTCTCGAACAATAAAAATCTTGAGCGAGTACACTTATTATTAGCTACTATACAATAATATATTCTTGTTTCTTCCGGTAGAAATTGTTTCGTGTCCCACGACCTAAAAGACAAAAAAAAAAAAAAAAAGGAAAATGAGAAATAGAAGCAACAAAGAAAGAGGCCAAAGTTATGAAAGATTTCACGCCAACGCAGCTGCAGACAACGTTCGCATTACGATTGCCTTTGCCGCCGCTCCCCAAACAAAAAGGTGCATTTGGATTGACAATTATTTGATTTTTTTAATATATAATATATGACGTGAAGTGTGTAAAATAAAAGGGTAGTTAAAATAATAAAAGGATGAATATTTTAAAATAAGGGAAGAACAAAATTTAAGATGTGGAGGAAAAAATAATACAAAAATAAATAATCTCACTTTGCAAAGGAATGCATGCATTTCTTCAAATATCATCAAGACAAAAAAAAATGCCTTGCCATTACATTACGTTTCTGTGTCTTTCTTTAAAATCAAATATTCGAAAAATCGTAATGTAGCAAGAATGCAACGAAGTAACTTTTTTCTACAGCAAATGGTTGCTCACAAGACTACTTCTTTTTTGTCTGTTTTTTGCCTTCGAGTTAGGAAAAGGTTGCTTACAAGATACTACAAACCTATACTATCCTCGCTCCATGAACGCCATTTTTTTTCTTCTTTAAGCAGCAAAGGATGCTATTACACTACTCTTTTACGCCATTCATTACCTCCCAGAAATCATAATAAACGAGATTAATTATGAGAACAAGTAGAGCACCTCACCAATATGTAGCATATTTCGTATTCACTCTCTTGATTTTCAGCTAATTACTACTGTTTCTGTAATTTTCCCACCTTTTTATTTTGAGGAAACCACACCGAGTCTCTTAATGCCGAGTACGTTTTGGATCCTCTTAAACAAGTATATCAAGCAAAAACAAAAACAAAAAAAAAATTTTTGAAGGTGACTATTTTGTCCCATGAATTTTAATTTTTCTAACTGAACTCAGACTTTTCTATTACCTTAAAGTGCAGAGCATGAGTATGATACCCTACTTCTTTCCTTGTATTTTCATGATGAATTCGACACACAAATATAATTCAATAGGATTTTTTTGAATAAAAAAATGTACTGTGGCGATTTGATGTATGTGAGATAAAAAGGTGATTGAAAAATATGTTTACAGAAAATGTAAAAAAAATTTGTTTGGGTAGAAAATCACAATCCAAACAATTTGATACTAGAAAAAAGGGAGTACCTAAAAGGGACTGTGGAAATCATGTGCTCTACTATATTAAACAAGCAAGATATTAGCGTGATGAAAGTAAAAGATTTTTTACTATATATGCACTGTATATGGTTTAGGGGGGTAAATGAATTGGATGGACAAGTTAGCTTGAGGTCTACTCAAATTGAGACCATTATTGGCAAGTTTTACGCAGACCTTGCTTTGGATCTCTACTGCAAATCTTCCTTTTCTTTATTGCACTGCACATTTTTCAACACCTTATGTACTGCCACACGATCTCAGAGAGCCATTATTACTATATCCTTCAAACAAATTAATAGGTTTACGGATCTTCTTAGTTAATTACTCCATGAGGCAATGTCGAGAGAGGTGGAAGAGTAATTAATCACTCTTTATTGCAGCGTAATGAATCAGTGTAACTTTTGGGCTTCTTATTAATTAAATCTTAAAAGCGTGATCGCTGATATAGAAGTTGTTGAGGATTTTATGACATCCATTAATTACCCATTTGACTGGTGAATAGATCGCAAACTTCCCCAGTCAAATCTCATCAACCCCACACTTTGCTCGAAAGAAAAAAGCGCACATCTTGATGCACTACACTCAATGCCCCTCTTGGCCTTTTGCCTACAATTTTGACAATAATATAATCATCCTCGAATTTCTTTGGTACTAAAAAGATTTCCCATCTCCTTTTCCTTTGATTTTCTTTGAAGTCAAACAATTACTCAGACAAGAACGACAAAATTTTCGATCTAGCATATCATAAGAATAGATACCGAGTTTTTTTTTTTTTACTACTTTTATGGTAAATAAAAAAAAAAGTTTGGTACGAGATTACACCATACAAGAGGCGGGACAAAAAGGAGTGGTTTGAAGCAATTATTGTCGGGCCTAAGGGGTGTTCGAGAAAAATGGATCGCTCCTCTCGGATTACAGGAAATTAGTCGGATCGAAGATCCAGATATCTTGTATAAAAAAAAAAGAAGCAATTACAGCACTAGTATTTGCCGAAATTCATATTCACATAGTCCTACATTATTGTAATCATAGCTGAGCGCAGATTCAACGCAAATCGAAACCAACCCATTATTATTTTTTATTTTTTGAAGGAACCCATTATTGAACCAAAGTTACAAAAAAAAAAAAAAAAAAAAAAAATCCGACACCATTGCAAACATGAACAAGATAGTAGTAACTGTACTCGTACTTGTAGAACCAGGGACCTGGGACAATTGTCCTTGTCTGAATCTACAAGCGTTAAGCAAATCTAAACTACTTTTAACTTCTAAAAAATTCCTGAAATATAAGCATTATTAAGGAGGCTAGTAGATAATGATTGATGAGCTGTACCGTGAGGGTTCGATGAGTCATCATACTACCGAAAACATTTTTGTCATTAGAGCAATTCTATAAGTAAATTCCCATAAATATAAGCAAATTGACCCGGACATTTATTTTAATATTAATGGGCATATCCAAACACAAAAAAAGAAAAGAAAATATATATAAGTAGCATTATTATTATTTTTTAATTAAAGTGGTACTACTAAAGTAAAGTAGTGTAAAATGGATCCACGTACCAGACAGACTACTATTTGGGCCCAGATTTAAGCAGTGGCAGTAAATAGATTTCGGTGACAGACAGCTGAGACAAGTAACGTTAAAAAAGCGTGAGGGATTTTTAGAAGCTGAAAGCCTGAAACTGACGATCCCACACGTTGAGGAGCCCATAATTGCGCCACGTGGGCTATTCCTTGACTGGGTCCCCAATCCCAGATGGTGCTTCCCCCACCTCACCTCTCCGGCTCTCTCCCCACCACGGCCACCGCCCCTGATCATCCAACTGCCTTCTCACTGATTGATTTTGTCCCTTGGATAGTTAGATAGATTATGGTATTGACTATGCTCTCTCTGGCTTCGGTCTTCACCACACCAAAAATTTTTTTTTTTTAAAAAAAATTTTACGTTAACTTATTTGCCTGTCTAGCTCAATAGAAAATTCCCAACCCCTCCACCTAGAAAACGAAAAAGATAGTCTAATGAGTATAAGAACCAAGTTTAATAAGTTCCCTTTCTTGATTCTATATTGCGTTGCGGGTTCTATTCTTTTTCACGGCTTCCCATCTGGGATTTTTATATTTTTAGTTGATCATCAGCTGTAGTGGGTCTAGATGATATAAAGGAGAAAAAAGGCTTGTGGATTTTGCCTTCGATTTGTGACGTTTTGCAGAGCAGACTGAAAAGAGACAGGGGAGGAGGGGGGGGGGGGGGTTGGCAGCCGGGTAGGGGACATGGGTGCATGTGTATCAAGGCCAGAGAGTTGTGTGGGAGGTAAATTTGGAGGTTCCAAGAAAAAGTCTAGGAGAAGAAGAAAAGCGGTGAGGAGAAAAGTTCCTTCTCACTTACCTGACCGATCATCATTGGATAAATTTGACAACAAGTCTCTTCCTTTGGATCCCTCCTTCAACAATCCCACCTATAATAAAGGTTCTCTCTCTCTCCCTCTCTCTCTCTGCCCTTTTGTACGTTTTCTTTCTGTTGATAAAATTTGTCTCCTTGTAATTCAATTTGCTGTATCTATATCCTCGGATTTAACTATTTAGGTTATTGATCTGGTATGCTGTTCTTTATGAAGCCTTGGACTGATTTTTGTTTGGAGTTTCGAAGTCTTCAGTTGACTTTTGTGATTAATTGATGCATTGCATGTGATGGAAATGTGGAGATTGGGTGCTGCATTTTCCCGTAGCAGCTGATGATCCATATCTGACTGCAGAAATATTTTGAGTTTTTCTTTATTAAACCCTTTTTGGGCTGGCATTTCTTTCCTCAGAAAAAGAAGGAGACTTTGTTTTGTTCCCTTTTTTGGGTGTCTGAGTTTTGGGTTGGAATGTTATTTAACAAGTTCATGCTGTTACTGATAGAGCAAAATGTGGGTTCCTAGTTGAAATGCAATGTTTTTTATATGATGCCGAGGCTGTTGAGAGCTTGTGTATTTTGCTCTTCGAACATACTGAAGATGTGGAAATGCTAAAGGATCACTAAGTAGTTTGCCAGCCAAGCCTTTTGAGCTGTTGAGCTGGTCATGGTTAAACATGGTTGAAACTTCTGTGGTTTTCCAGATGATTGTTAATACTGGGATTAGAACTTTGTTGCTGGCAGGAAATGATTGAACTCTGAGCTTACTAAGCAAAAATCTGGTGAGAACTGTGATTGTGCAAATTACTCAGATGTGGTAGAGTATTCCCAGTATATTGAGCACAAGGCTTTCTTCTGTTTTTGGCATGATGACATCTGGATTTAAGCACTAGATATTTATTTCTTAGATTGATATCCTTACATTCAGATTTAGTGGAGATTTTGCATTCTGAAATCAGGATATTAACACGACTGAAAATCATAAATGCAGCATTGTACTTTTTGGGAGGTAATAATGAGCTCGAAGGTGCATTTTGATTTCAAGATGCATCTCTAGTTTTGTCATTTGGACAATTTTAGCATGAATTTTCTGGTGAGACTTTCAGTTATGCATCAAGGTTTCTAATTGAAGTAGTTGTATCAGCATCAGGACGTTAATGGACAATAAAGGGATCATAGATTCCTGCTGCTGGAGATAAAACTCTGCTACAAATATATTTTCAATTGTTTGAAGTTTGATCAAGATTTTTTGATGAGATTGTTTTGTTCTTTGTGGTAATGGTAACAGGAAGCACTGAGGAGGAATGGCATGATTCTGCTGCAATACTTGAATCTGACTGTAGTGACGATGATTTTCAAAGTGTTCCTGATGGTACATAAACTACTCATTGATCAAAATTTCATAAAATGTATAGCTTGATGATGCATCAACTGAATTCTTGAACTAGAAAAAGAAGAAGTTTGTCTATGATCTAATACGGTTTCACACTTCTTATCAAATCTCACGACTATTTTGTGGACAGATTTGCTCTCCCTCAATGGCTGTGATGCTGCATCAGTGTCTAGTATTACTTCTCCCAAATATGCCAATCAAAGACATGGTGATGCTAATGTGCAATGTGTATCCTCTATTGAGCAGCCACAGGGGCAAGGAGACTTGTCAAATCAGAATTCTGCTCGGAACTCTGTCAGTGGAGTTTCAAAAAGTTCAGGGCATCCTAATGACTGTGAATTGCGGGTGAAATTTGATGGATCCTCCAGTGAGGTGCAACCTGTTTTCCTTGATGAAATATCCTCTTCGGCAGATGAAAGTGCTGACAGGGAGGATGGCTTGATGGATAACTGTGGTATTCTTCCAAACAATTGTTTGCCTTGTCTAGCTTCAACCGTCCCATCTGTGGAAAAGAGGAGATCTCTGAGCTCCAGTCCACCAAGTGCTAGGAAAAAGGCTGCCTCAAAACTTTCCTTCAAGTGGAGGGAAGGACATTCTAGTGCAAATTTGCGTGAGTATCCACTTCCACTTGAAACTACAAATTAACTATGCCTATGGTTGAGTTTCTATGTTTATAATTTATTTACTGCTGTCTCATACCCACCTCTTCTCTCTGTGGTATTGCGGTCAAACTGCATCATCTCTTGCTCCTTATAGGTTTACACATATTGTTTGAGATGAAATCACTCATCTGGGTATAAGATATGAAGTGGACATGCTTATTATAAGAAAGAAAAGTGGGGGAAAATCTTTTCTATAAACATTTAACGGGATCATTTTTCTAATGAAGCATAAATAGTTAATGTTATGTTAGACTGCCAATGATTATTGAGCATGCTACTTGCTTAAGTTTGCTATCTTTCATTCAAATGGTAATCTATTAACTTTAAAAAATGACCCTCAGTAACTTCTTCAGGACTGAATAAAGGCCTTGTGTAATGAAGCTATGTAAGATTTATTTCTACATCCTGTGGGCATTTTAAATTTGGTTCCTTCAGGCATTCAAGTAGCTTTGACTGCTATTCATGGTGAGAAACTGTCTATAAGAATGCTTTTACGAAATTGCTTGATATGTGATGTTGAATCCCTCACAAATGCTGAAATGGGGAAAAGGGTGCATTTGCAAATGAGGCAGTTTCATCTATAATACAGCTACTATAGTCATCGGCAAGTTTGGCAGAGTACTGATAATTATTCCTTGCAGTTTCTTCAAAGGCGCTTTTACAAAGGCCAATTGCCGGATCCCAGGTACCTTTTTGTCCCTTGGAGAAGAAGATTTCTGACAGTTGGTCTCAGATTGAACCGAGTACTTTCAAAGTTCGGGGGCCAAATTATCATAGGTTGGAGGACATTCTCAACTATTTCAAAGTTTTGCACCCAAACACATTTATGCATTTTGTGTATATGGTCTTTCCCATCTCTCTCATGTGGTTCTCTTGTGCTTTTACTATGCAGAGATAAAAGGAAGGATTTTGCTCCAAATTATGCAGCATATTACCCATTTGGTCTTGATGTATTTTTATCTCCGAAGAAAGTTAATCATATTGCTCGATTTGTGGAGCTTCCAGCCATAAACTACTCTGGGGCACTTCCTTCTATTCTTGTTGTCAATGCTCAGGTATTAAAACTTGCAATTTATGGCAGTTCCTTGTCATTTAACACCATACAGAAATGACTTTTCCAGAAAAGAATTGCATGGAATATCACGATATTTACCTGGATTTTATTTGCTTCCTCAGAGGTTATCAAATCTGACAATGCACATAAAGTTCCGATAATGTTCTATTTCTTCATTCAGTTTATTTATTGGAATTAGACAACCTTCTAGAAAGCTACAGGATGTATGGTTGGTGTGATATTGAGTTGGATTAGTTCTAATACTGTGCTCAAGTTTGTTTCTGTCTTCTTTTTTTTTTTCCCTTCAAATTCATGACAAAGCATGTGGTGTACTTTAGCATGAAGTCTTGACTCTAGTTCAGTGCCCTTTAACTGTCTATGAAGCCTTCTACCTGTCTCTAATTGCTTTTTCTTATCTAATTCTCATACATTATCCTTTCCTCTCTGATCATTTTAGTTTCTCTCTCCAGGATTATCAGTTTATATGTTGGCTTATGCCTCAATATTTGCTTAGACATTGCTCTTTAAGATAAAGCTGCATTGCTATAGAAGTTGAGTTGCTCAGTTGTTCCATATCTAACACCTGTTTATTTAAGTATCCTTCATGTTTTCGTGGTTATACAGATACCACTGTATCCAGCCACAATTTTTCAAAATGAAACTGATGGAGACGGGATTAGTTTTGTTATGTACTTTAAACTTTCAGAGAGTTATGCAAAGGAACTTCCATTCCATTTTCAAGAAAGTATCAGGGTAAGTTGGATCATTTTAATTTTTCACTTGAATTTTGACAAGTTAAAATTTGAAGGTAGCATCCTAAAGTGCTCGAGTTTTTCACTTCATTTCTAGTTGAAATATTCCTTGAGCAATAATAACTCAGTGAAGAGAACATATAATAACACCTCTGTCCATGAATGCCTTGCCAAAATTTTCATGTAATACTCTTTTTTCTTGGTTTACTATATATTGTGGTGCAGAGGTTAATCAATGATGAGGTGGAAAAAGTAAAAGGCTTTCCTGTAGATACAAATGTACCTTTCAGGGAAAGGTTAAAAATCTTGGGGCGTGTAGGCAATGTGGATGATCTCCGTTTAAGTGCGCCTGAGCGAAAGCTTATGCATGCCTACAATGAAAAGCCTGTTCTTTCACGTCCGCAACATGAATTTTTCTTGGTGAGAGTCAACTTTAAGCTTGAAATTGTTTTTGTTTAGATGTTCTTGTTTAGTCTTGTTAGCCATCTATGTAGAGAAGCAGCATAATTATGGATAAAAGCTTGAAACTTTCAATTATAAGAGCTCTCACTGATACTCGTTGAAATTGTAGAGAGACAAACATCTTGATGATATCAATCCCTAAGAACCATGAAAATTTTTCTGCAGGGAGAAAACTATTTTGAGATTGATTTGGATATGCATCGATTTAGCTACATCTCTAGAAAAGGTTTTGAAGCATTCCTAGACCGGCTAAAGTTTTGCATCTTGGACTTTGGCCTCACAATTCAGGCAAGCAACTGTTTTGAGTGCACAATTCTTTCACTCTTGTTTTATTCGTTCGTTCTTTCTTAATACAGTTCTGGGCCGTAAAATATCTTTCTAATATATATATTTTTTCTTTTTTGTCCCCTTTTTTTTTGGTTGGTGGCATACCAGGGTAACAAAGCTGAGGAGTTGCCGGAGCAGATTTTATGCTGCATACGGCTAAATGAAATTGATTATGTGAATTATCAGCAATTGGAGTTTAGTAATGAGTCCCTTTAACAGGTGGAGAACTTGTTAGCTTCAAGATAATGACGAATAGTGCAAAACTTCATTCTACAGCAACTTTTGTTGCCGCCCTGGGAAGCTTAACATTCTTGGATACGCCAAAAATATATCTGTGGATGACAACAATCCCTTGAATCTAAAAAGAAAGTAAATCATCTGAGTTTTCTAGCAAGCAAAGAGACTGCTGTTAAACTAATGAATCTTGAATAGAGTTCCGACGGTGCTGAGAATGCTCGTCATTCTAGACTTTTACATTAAGCAATGCAAGGTTTCGATGAACTACTTGGGCCATCATGTCCTGCTCCATCTCTGGGTCCTGATTTGCTCGGACCTGAATTCCGGTGTATTATATCCCGGCCTCTCACATGCAACAGTGTAACAGTAGAAAAAATTTGTGCATGTTCTTGAGCCAGCTCTGGTTTTCGTCGTTCCTCTGAGGGTGCGTGAAAGACCTTTTTACACACTTAAATCAAGCCAAAACTGGAGTATGGGGCGGGGGGAATGAAATATAACCTCTAGCCCGCTGGTTCGCTAATAGCTTGAAGTTTTTGGGCCGCACAGTTAGGCTTGACTTTTGATAGGGATACGCATACATGACTGTATTTATAATAAACAGAGGGTTGTGAAAGTAGAAGATCAAATTTCAAAGTTCAGCTTAGTTGTACTTTCTTATTTCCACGTAGAACAGCAACTGCTGTTATATCACATTGTCATACTATGTGTTATAAGCCAAGGCCTAAAAACAAGACTATGGATGTGATGTTTGAGTCCTCTTGCAAGGAGGAAGGGGTGCGCCACAAAGACCTCTGTTTCCAGAATAAGAGCTCTTTGGAAAACCAGTCAGTGGCTTGCCTTGAGGAATTTCCCCTGAAAGAAGATTACCTGACAGGTTCAACTCTCTTAGATGTTTGAACTTCAAAAACTCATATGGTATCGTACCGGTGAACTTATTTTGTTGCAGATTCAGCCTCTTTAAGAGGCTTGCATTTGCTAGTGATTCTGGCAGGACAGAGTTCAACTGATTGTAACTCAAATCCAAACTCCACAGCCACCCTAACTCTCCAATGGATTTTGGCAGTTCACCGTTGAGCAAGTTATTCGACAAATTAAGTTTTGTAATTCTCTGTTGGCTTCCCTTGCCAATCAGCTCGATATCACCTCTGAATCTGTTATTAGAAAGATCAACATATGACAATCCAAAAGGGAAACTACATCTCATTTGAAATAACCAGTTCAGTGAACCTGATAATTTATTTGAGTGAAGGTCCAACTCTTCCAAGTCTTCGAAACTTATAAAGGTAGCAGGAATCTCGGAAGAAAGTGAATTGGTTGAGAGATTCAAATGTTGCAGGTGGAAGCTCCCAAGCCAGGAAGGTATGCTTCCAGTGAGATGATTAGCTGACAAGTCCAATTCCGCCCATCTGCTTGCAGCACTTTGTAGGTACCTTGGAATTTCACCTTCTATTCCACATCCAGCCAAGTGAATCGCGTTTATCGATGGCATATCCACAAGCCAAGTTGGAATTGACGAAAGATTCAGCGGATTGAATGATAGATAGAGTCTTGAAAGATTCGTGAGAGAAGACATCTCCACAGGTAGTGGTCCTTCAACATGTTGTTCGAGATGCTTAAGGTGAAAAGTGGGAGCAGGCCAATAGTTTTTGGTAGTTTACCAGATAATCTGTTCCCACCAAGATTTAACTCTGCCAATGATTGTAACTGGCCTAAGTTGGAAGGGACTGGCCCCTCAAGCTGGTTATTCTGAAGGGACAGTGTAACGAGTGACTTCAGTTGCCCAAAAGAAGAAGGTATCCTTCCTGTAAGATGATTATTATCCAGTAAAATAGAGCGCAAAGAACTTAACTTGCCAATGGAAAAAGGAATTCCCCCAGTCAACAGATTGTTTGATAGCTTAAGATCTTGGAGTGCCTGCAAGTTACCAATACATTTTGGTATATAGCCTGTTAGTACGTTATTCTCTAGATACAAGTTCACCAGATTCATCAGATTTCCAATAGAATGAGGTATAGAACCCGAAAAATGGTTTGAAGTAAGATCCATTGTTCCAAGACTGCTGAGATTTCCAAGGCTGGAAGGAAGAGAGCCAGAGAAGTTGTTAGAATTTAGATGCACTTCCTCAAGTTTTGATAGCTTACCAATGCTTTCTGGTATTGGACCACTAAGACTGTTGTAAGAGAGGGCCAAAGTTCGGAGCTTTGCCAAATTCCCAATCAGCGGAGGGATCTGCCCTTTGAGGTGAGAAAGTCCACTAAGTTCAAGAACTTCAAGGGAGGTCAGGAGTGACAGTGATGGAGATAACACGCCATCCATACTTGTCTGCGCAGGAGCATCATCAATGGTCATTGCACCAGGGAGTTTCATCTTTATGACTCTTCCAGTGACATTGTCACAAACAATGCCATCCCATTTGCAGCAATCACGCCCAATCCACTTCTCCAGCCGGAATGAATCGTCATGGCGGATCCCAGACTTGAAATCGATCAGCGCCTTGAGGTCATTGGGGTGGCAAGTTTTTTCACCATCACTTGCCTTGCATTCTCCCTTTGTGATCATGAGAATAATTAGAAGAACTAAAACTTCCTTAGAACCCATTTTTTCTGGATGAAACAAGATGGATTTTCTCATTCTTGATTCTTTTCTTAATTCAGTGCTTGTGATTTAAAGGATGCGAGGGATGGGAAGTAGCAAATACTTCTTACTAAAAAAAACAGCTAAACAGGCTTAAAGGATGCGAGGGATGGGAAGGGGTAAATACTTCACTAAAACAGCTAAACGGGCTCTCACGCTTGAATTACCAAATCAGGAAAACCAACCGTTGATGTGTTCATATTCATCGTGTGAAAACGTGCAAGATATCAAGCTCTCTTTAGTCGTCAGCACTAGCAGTCTCGACTGTAACTAAAGGCATGGCGAAACGATGAGATTAGCTGGAAAAAGTACCACTGGCATACTATAATAGGGACGACAGCTTCCCCTTCTTCTTTTTCCGGCAGAGTACATGTAGGTACATAAACAGGAGTATATAGCAATCTGGTACCTACGCATTCATTGCTCGCCTTGTACCTAATATTTATCCCAGCTAGGAATTGTCGCCATAGCAGCGACGAATTTTGATTGAGAAGTGATCGATTCTATCTTTTTTGGTCTTAGGAATTGTATCTAGATGATGTTAATTTCTCATTTTCACATACTAAAGAGGGAAACAAATTAGAAAATGAAGAGAAACATAGGAAGCAGCATTTTTGCCGAGGATCCATGAATATGGAGGCGAATTTGCGTGGGGAAAAGGAAATTTGGAAACATGATAAAACACAAAATTTATCAATTCTAGTTACTTCCAGGAAAAGTGGACAGATGAAACAGATCTTGCAGAATTGGAAGCTGTTGAACTGCTACCATCTCTCTACATGGTCCAAAAATTGGCTTTCCAAGTCAACATTTTTATAGCAATTTGACCTACTTCAGCAAACCTGTCATCCTCTGGCAACATACCGAGAGCAACTAAATATTAAAAAAAGGAAAAAAAATCGAGGTTCATCATTTTTTGCCTAAATCTATGGAGTTATTCTTCCAGTATTTTCCAAATTCCGTGTTTTTTCTCCCTTGTTTTTGCACGAAAATGTCAAGCGCAGTTTATTGAAAGCGCTCAGAAAGTTAATTAACGTTGAAAACCAGTGCTTTATTTCTCGAGTCCCTGCACATTTTTAAGAGGTTTCATATAATTCCAAATCATTTACTTTAGTCATACTTTTCCGTGTAGAAACCCTAGGATTTCCAATCTGGGTTATCCTTGATGAAGTCTTGGGGATGATTTCCAACTGGAGTTTTGATGCCTTTAGTTGATTTTTTGCTGTAACGAGGCTATCGCGTACAATGTTGATACAGAAAGCTGTATTTAGTTTCAGAGTTGTCTTCGTTTTGGTCCAAATAAAACCTTCTGGGGCTGACATTTCTTTCCTCAGATAAGGGGCAGATCATCATTTCTGCCTTTAATGTTTTATTGAATTTTAAAACTCTCCTGGGAACTGTAAGTGATTAAGTAGGACGATTTATTTGGCAGGTACATTGTGCTTGTAGAAAGGCAAAAGGCGATTATTCTCAAGAGAGTGTTTGAAGTGACTTCAGTTGCCCAAAAGAGGAAGGTATACTTCCTCTTAGACGATTATCGTTCAGTAAGATGCGTTTTATGGAACTTAGATTGGTTATGGAAGACGGAATTCTCCCACTCAACTGATTGTTTAATAGCTGAAGATCTTGGAGAGCCTGCAGATAACCAATACTTTTTGGTATATGTCCAGATAGAGAGTTATTCTGAAGATACAAGTTCTCCAAATCGATCAAATTTCCAATAGAACCAGAAAGATGATTTCAATCTACATCAAGTGTTTTAAGACTCCTGAGTCCGCCAAGGCTTGAAGGAAGAGAGCTGGAAAAGTTAAAAAGTTAATAATTTGTTATAACGCAGATTCATGCCCTCAAGTTTTGATAGCTTTCCTGTGCTTTATGGTATTGGACCACTAAGACCATTGAAAGAGAGGGCTAAACTTCGGAGCTCTGGCAGATTCTCAATCAGCGGAGGGATCTGGCCTTTGAGGTAAGAAAGTCCAGTAAGATCAAGAACTTCAAGGGAGGTCAGGAGTGGCAAGGATGGAGATAACTGGCCATCCATGCTTGTCTGAGCAGTAGCATCACCAATGGTCTTGGCACCAGGAAGATTCATCTGTATGACTACCGGTGCAAACAATGGCAAAAAGAGAAAAGCTGGGAAGATGACCATCCATATAGGTGTAGAGTCATAGATGCATAATCAGAGTACAAAGCCTATGCACTCATTTCTCGCCTTGTACCTATCTAATAGTAGTAGTTACCTCTACTAGAATTGCTGCTATAACAAGAATCAATTTTTGTAAAAGAAGTAGGCAGCTCTGTCCTTTTCAAACTGCATCTTTCCTTTTTACTGTTCGTATTACTGAAAGCAGCATGTGTTTTAGTTGCAACGTTGTCCTTTGATATACTTGATGTATCCATCCTGGAAGCTGCAAATACAACTTCCACATGCCTCTAGATGATATTATTCTCTCATTGGAATCAGATGACAAAAAGAAGAAAAGTTAATAAGAAGAAGCAACCTTGCTGAGGGTTACAGAGTGGGGTGGAGAATTTGCATGGTAATATGAAATATGGAGGCATAGCATAACAACAATTATCAATGCTAGGTACTTCCATGGGAGTGGACAGATGAAGCAGATCTTGCAGAAATGGATGCGGTTGGACTGCCAGTCTCTCTCTCCAAGCTCCCAAAGTTGGCTTTCCCGGTCAACATCTTTATTGCAATTTGAGCTACTTCAGCAAACCAGTCATCCTCTGGCAACATACTGGGAGGGAGCAACAAAATTTTAAGAAAGAAAAAGAATAATGGTGGTTAATTTTAAAACTTAAGATGAGAAATAGGCAATAAAAGTGCTAATTGCACCAACTTCCTGCATGATAATACTGTATGACAAGTACAACTTGATTGATCACGAAGGTTTAACATTATTTACCAGGACTTATTACCTATAAGGATCCATGTTACTTGCAGCAACTGCTTCAATAGCTCTAGCAATGATGTTTTTGATAACTTGATGCAAATTTCGGGATAGGTACCGCCCTTGTGATGCGAAGAGTATCACAAACTCCATATCCAAATAAAACTACAGAATACCAAGAAAAGTAATGTTCAGTAATTTATTCAGTAATATACCAAGAAAAGTATGTCGGGTTTCCTTTTTTACCCGATATTATGTCTCATTCTAAGATACACCTACCGTAAATGACAAGGATAATGTATTTAAGTATTGGAATCTTGTATTCAAAATTAAAAGAATAATATTATTGTTGGCTTTAACAGTGTTTCAAAAGTATAGAAGTCAGACTATTAAGAACTCGAAGTCACTTATTGAGACCAAAAAGCAAATATTTTTCCTCACAAAAATTTATCTCAACTCTCACTCTGCTCCCTCAACCTTCAGATGATGCTACCGGCCACCAAAGCACTAGCAGCATAACAGGTACCAAGCGTCCAAACAATACTTGGCTTCTTGGTTCTCTTAATCATGTTGAAGAGCTGGGAAAATTCTTGGCAGAAACAAGGGGGTAGAAAGATGGAGCCAAAAAAACCTTCTTTCCAATCATGGATTATACTTTTTTTTTGGGAATGGAAGAAGGAGAAAACCTCTTGGAGAATAAAAGTTGACTTTAAAGTCAATTTCTTGGAAGTAGACTTCAAAATTTACTGGCAGTGGACTTCTAAGGAGTAGGCTTCTGTACTTTTGGGAGCCCATCAAAAGTAACAATACTGTTTTGTAATTTCCAATTAAAAATGCAATAATTGAGTAAATTACCCTAGATAACAGCATAAACAAATCAGCATTCGGAAGGTAAAAGCAAAAAAATCCGCAAGAAAAACCTGTTGAAGCCCAAAAGGACCCAGAGGCCTTGGCCCGTTCTCAATTTCTTCCCAGAAGATTTGATCATCAGAAAGCCATAGGATGATTGTCTCTGTGAGTCTCATCAACAGAATAGTAGCAAATCTTTCTCTTCCCACAAACATATCTGAAGCGATGCTCGCAATGTATGTTAACTTCTGAAACAATTCCTGAAACAGGTTTTATACATCAAAATTAAGAACCTAACAAAATTGATTTCGCAATGATGTCCATGCTATAGAAGAGATTGAAAAATCTTAAGGATTTTTTCTGTAGAAAGAGAGGAACATTGGAGCAGCTAATCAGGGGAATAATGTCAACACCATACAACACAGCATCACCACTCAAAGTAAAATGCTTACCTGATATATTGGTGAGGGAAACCATTCTGGCTCATCAGCATTTCCATCCATGATTAAGTACATATCTGCACCCAAACGAACGCCACCATCTTCATTGAAGATAAGCTCAAGGGCATGTTGCCTGCAAAAGGTATCTCGTAATTGATCAACCATGCGCTGGAGCCGGCGCTTAAGTTCCCTTTGCTCTGGAAGACGGTTCTGTTTATCTGAAGTCCTTCGAGACTGTTCATCCATTCTATAAATCTGCTGTGACGATGAGAGCTTAATGGTTGCACGTGGAAGAAGCTCGTCTGCCAGCATTAGTGCATTGGCTAGCAAGGCAATTTGTTGGGTTTCGGTTTCTGCCATCCTGACAATTTTATGTCCAGTCTCCTCCAGGTTCTCAGTCTCTGTTGAACCGGGCAATGCATTTATCATTAAGTTCACATATGCGTTAAAAGCTTGTATAACACCTTCTAAAGCTGCATCAGACAACTGCAAGCTCTCAAGGGGACTGACATCCTCGCAAAGTTCCTGAGTCCATGTTTAATTTGGTTAATACAATAGAAACCATACAAACTTGTGGGCTATCAGAAAGCCTTTCAAAAGCAGATAGATTAACACAATACTGTTGCAAAATTTCTGGACATTCTCAGATAGATTAACACACAACTGTTGCAATATCAAAGCAGAAAATCCCTAACTTGATACTAGTGCACGAGAAATAACGATGAACACTGTACACATATACACCAGAAAATCACCTGAACCATGGAATTAAACTTGTGAGCGCTGCATGAGAGCCTTGGTTGGGATGATAATGCAGTGCCAATGGACGTGGTACCAAAAGCGCGTGAACCAACAGGGGGATAATTGAGTGACCAATCGTCTGCAGCAGCAAGCGCAGCAGTGCTCTGTTCAATTCTTTTCAAGTTTGCATTCAGTGCCCGCTCGACACAAGGCCTAAAGATTTTCAAGAGAACTGGAGAAAGGGCCAATCCACGAGCTTCTAGCAAAGAGCAGTGACCAAAGCATATGTGAACCGACTCAGCAACAGGTCTGAGTCCCCCTGAAGCTGCTGGTAAATCTAGAACATGTCTCTTCACAAGCAGTGCAAAATTCTCTGTCTGCTTGACAGCCCAAGTAACAAGTTCAGATACATATGCAGGCTCTTCATTGAATATAGCCAACGAATCACTTGCTGCCTGTGCAATGGTTGAGAAAACAAGCTGGGAAAGTGCAGCAGTATATGCTACTCCTTCCAAAGATCCTGATGGCCGGAGACTCTGCATATTACTCTGCAGCTTCTGATAGTGAGTTTTCAGAAGTAGTGTGTGAGCTCGTGGGCCATCCCCAAGTCGTTTAAGAGCTTGTACAGACGAGCGAAGCTCAACAATGGTGATTGAAGATTGGCAAGCAGCTTCTGCTAATTGATCTGCCAACTTTTTTCTCTTCTCCATAATAGCTGCCTGCAGTGATAATAACAATGCCGATGGAGTTAAACTTTTTTGTTTCTCGGCCTCCTCTGCCATTTTTTCCCCTTCTTCCAAGGCAGCCAAAGCTTCGTCAACCCTTCTTTCAGCCAGTAAAACTTCAAGAGTCTCCAAAAATTGAGCTAACCAATTTTCGAATTTTGAAGGTCCCTGGTCCAATCCTACAACGTCCTCAGCTTTGGAACCTTCGGGGCCATCTGACAGAGAATGTATGCCAACTCCATCAGCTAAACCATGAACAAGATTTGCTCGGGTTGAGAGGAGATTCCTTAAGGAGAGAAGCTGTCCTTCAAGATCAGAAATCTCCCTCGAGGTGCTGCATATGCAAACAGTATCAGATAGCTCTTCATGTCATGTACCAACATCTTAGAGACACTGCAAAAAAGGACCATGATCATTGATTTAGAAGTTGCTCAACCTATACATCCTTCAAAAGCAGCACAAATATAACATGCTTATGATAAAACTTTGCTAAGCTCAACCAAAGTGCTAGTAAGTGTAACTAAAGCCACTGAGGAATTGCAGTAAAATTTTTCAATAGCTATTAGATTATTAATCATCTCTCGGTTTTGCAAACTGCAATGCCTATGCCTTATGATGTAAGAACAACATCATAGGATGAAGAAAAATACACATTAAGCTTCCAAGTGCATTGTCAGAAATCAGAAAGGTTCAATCTTGATGGCCTATTCTGTAGTTATGCTTACCGAATGAATGCTGCATAGTTAGAATAAACACTTTTCCGCATCTCTTCAGCTGAAGCCTTCCTCAAATCGACTAGGTAAATGCACAAATGCCTAATTTCCTGTCAGGAAATCAAGAATTTACTATCAGCCTTGTTTCTCACAGAGGACCTATTATACTTTTAAACGGTTTCTGATGTAGGCCAATGTACCGGATTAAATGTATGCCTTAGCAATTGAAATTTGAAACATCGCAGTAATATTTAGATTAATGATTTGGACTACGTTAGCTAATTGTCAAAAACTCATTTCCCAGCAATGCAAGTGATTATAATGTCATGATAGAACATATCCCTCTATGTAGGAGACAATTTTTTTCGTTCTTACATATCTAAGGTTGGGAAATCATGCCTCCTTAATATATAGAAAGCAAAACTTTGGCAGGCAGAATTTGATAATACCTGGATCAATGAAGCTGCCAATGCAATAGTTTTCATTTGAAAATGGGCCCTCAAGAATTATCTGACTAGATCATGAGATAATTTTTAAAGACCAAATATGTTAACCAACGTCATCAAACAAAAAATTCCTCTAGTACGACAATCCCATCATACGCAGAAAATCATAGTAGTACATTAGGAAATTTCTAGTGTAAATATAAAGGTGATAGAGAATTCATGCAAGAATACATGTGGATAGGAAAAAGGTTGGTGGGGTGACCTTTTCACCCATCCGACGGCATCTGGAGGTGACATAGCCCTCTGGATCGAAATTTGATGGTTTGAAGACTTTAAGTTTTTCACTAAGAGTGAGATCTTTATCAAATTCTGCTGAATCTTCTACGCTTGATGAGAATGACCCGAAATCCATGTTTCCGTTTGCCTGTGTTTCTCAACTTTCTATACCATGAGATTCATTACGAAGGGAATGTAGTACAAAATCTTGGCCTGAAAGAAAATAACAAGAGGAGAATATGAAGATAGAAAAAGAACTGGACGAGGAGAATGAGTTGAGGGACAAAGACGACGCAATTTTTCATGGATCACGCGCTTCGGACTCGCTCCTTTTTTTTTTTTTCCTTTTTTACTCGATTTTGTATTTTCCCTTGCTATTTCTTGCCAGGGGTAAGCTGCCAGTCCCAGATCAAAACTGATCAAAAGACAAATTTATCCTTGGAGTTGCAATTTGTCCCCCTAATTTACACAGATCCGAAAAGTGGATGTGTTAGGTGGATCACTACTTGTAACTTCTAAACAAACTTTCTTTAGGGGCTTTCTTTCTTGATGATTCTCTTAGCTAATTTACGTTAGGTAAATCAATGCTTTCACTTGTACTCAAAGGAAAAACGGGTACATGGATGCATGAAATGCATTTTCAGAAACAGAAGGGATCTCAATTCATTAGACTATAATTCCAACTTCTCATCACTTGTTTCTTCCTAAATTTAAGAAGGCAACAGATTAGCTTCTCATGCATTCAGAGGTACCCACGAAACATTAGAATTTGCAAACACGGGTCGTGTTCGTGTCCGATGTTCCTAATGAAGGTACCCAACTGGGAAAACCATAATACAAGCTAGTACTCTCCAGGTTGTGGTCCAGCATCAGGAAATTAAATCAGCATCCCAAAACCTTGTCTGCTTTGATCCGAGGTTTATCAACTACTGTTCCATCATTCCCAGCAAGTGCTCGATACTTGTCTTTCCTAGTAAAGGTCGTGCATTCATAAGAAAGAGTGGCAGCAATCAACCTCTGAATTTAGTTTGCTACTTCATGACTAGACTTTCCTCACTTGCATGTCAATTCAGCTGGCAACTTCTTCAGGAAAGTGACCTCGTAAGCAGGGCTTGGGTTCATGAAGAAATAAAATGGATCAATCCCTTTCCACCCTCCTGCTGTTGTTCCATGAAACATGCTCATGCGATTCTCCATAGCCACGGGCACTACTAATTCGTCGGTTAGTTCAGCGAAAAGGGCTGAAAATCGGAGAAGAAAGGGTTCGCGACAAGTAGTACCCTCTGGGCATATTGCTAGATCACCTTGTTGAAGTAATTTCTTTATCATGGATGCATCTGGAGCACGATCTCTGCTAAGTCTAACTGTCTTAATTGGATAAATGATTTCCGATAGTCTGGAGACGGAATATGTAACAGCTGGAATGGGGCGGCCAAGGGCGGTAGAGAGGAAAATGGGGTCGAGCAGGGTTCTGTGGGAGCAAATGAAGAGTACACCGGATCGGCGGCCAGAGGAGCTTTTGACAGGGGGTGGTGGATTGCCCTTAACTGTGACACGAACCCCAAGTGCCCAAAGTGCATAGTACACCATTGACATGGGAAGGAGTGATCCAGCTGCGATCCGAAGACAAGCGAGGGGGAAACCGATTGGGATCCAAAGGATGGTGAGAAGAGCTAAGAGGGGTGTTGGCTTCTGAACTAAGCGGCCATCATGGAACACTAGGGGCTTCGGGAGTTTGTCATTTGTGACGGCCTTCACATCAGGTTTCGGTGGAACAATGTAACCCTCCTGCATTCAGAAGACTTGTGGTCAAGAAACTTTGATGCTGAGGTAATACTTACAACACTAATTCTGTCAAGCTAAAGTAGTCAATTTTTTGACGATATTATGCAATTAATCTTGCAAGTAATATTCTTCAGTATACTTAGATTCTTCATCCAGCACCATTCTTTATGAGGCACGCATGTAACGTTAACGTATATCACATGCCTTGCAACATTAGTTACAAGACACACAATGCTAATAAGAGAAAGGAATCTTCCTAGCGCTTTCGAGCATACTTAGTACAAATTTTTGATTGAGATAGGGATGTCGTTTGCTACATCCGTCTCACTCCGTAGTTAGACTTACGTTACCTGACTACCAGTTCTTTATAATATATAATCAAGGGTAAAATATGAAAAACAAAAAAAAACTTCTTGTGGTTGAAAGAGTATTGTTCAATTTAACCCCTCCTAATTTGAAAGCCTATACTATAATTCCCTGTGATTTTGACTAAATTAAAAATTGACTAAATTAAAAATTGGAAGGAAAGCATTCAATCTAATAATAGTTGTACGTGAAGTGTCAATTGCCCCTATTACACGTGAATGCTTTCCGTTCAATTTTTAATTTGGTCAAAATTGCAAGGAATTAAATTGTAATTTTTTAAAATTAGAGGGAATTAAATTGTACATTTGGCAAATCAAAGGAAGTTCATTTACATAAGGGCAATATTGATATTTTACATACAATCGTTAGATTGGATGCTTTCCATTCAATTTTTAATTTAGTTGAAACCACATGGAATTATATTATATGTTTCTAAATTAGAGGGAATTAAATTGAATATTTAACAAATCATAGAAGGTTTTTTTTGGTATTTTACTGTATAATCAATGACAAAATAAAAATGGACAAGATTTAACATCTTGAACAATGTTGAATTATTGGTTTAGTCCGTCTGTAATTTTTATTTTCTCTAGTTTATCACCTCCTTAGTGTTCAAATGTGTTTTAGTGTATGTAGGGTACAACAAATAGATAAGTGATTAGCCAAATATTGGATATGCAACATGTAATATTCAAACAGGAATATTTTTTTTGCTTTTTTTTCATATGCAACAAATACTATGCAGTAGTTCGCTAACCTTGCACAGTGTCATGAAAGGAATATCAGTTTGTCTGTCACCCAATCCAATCTCTGGCTGTTCATCACCAAATGCTTTCTTAAGAGAATCAGCTTTGTTCTTCCCAATAAGAACACCAGGCTTCTTAACAAAACCAGTTGCCCTGCCCTTGTAAGTACCAATCTCAGTACCCAAAACCAAGTCAGCTCCTAAGAAATCTTTCAAGAAAGCTTCCACCATAATCCTGGGATTGGCAGTGAGGACACAACGTTTTCTACAAGAAGAAAACACTCTCCATGACTCCGGATGAAGATCACTAGAGTAAAACTTTGGTAACACGGCGCGAGCAATCGATTCTATGTCACAAATTCTTGCTCCAGCAAATGTTGCAAAAATGATAACTTGAATTCCAGCAGATTCAGAAACAAAATAGTAAAGAAGACCAGCGATTGGTGCAGTCAAGACCAGGAAAAGAAGCCTTAGAATCCCTCCTGCTTCAAAAGCAATCAAAGCAAAGTAAGCAAAAGAATTTCGCCCTCTAAGCAAGGTTCCATCCATATCCGCCACCACCGTATCCCTCTCGCGACCGATGGACGCGCATTTATCGACAGTTGGGAAGGCAGTGATGGCCATTTTGGCTTGGAAAAGCTTTCTTTCTGTGGAAAAATTGAAGTATCCAAAAGCACCTGTTCCTTGAAGTTGAATTCGCTTGGGGCTTGGTTATATTTAAGATGATCAAGTTGGGAAAAAGACGAAATCAAAAGCACCAGATTAGTAGTTGGAGAAGGACAAAGCAAAAGTTTTTGGCTCCAAGAACAATGAAAAAGATTGGCGCTGCGTTTGGAGGAGAACTGGACATGTTGACGAATAGCTTGTGGCTACTTGCTGTTGAGGAATAGCTTGCGGCTACAAATTTGAATGAAATAATTATTGATTATCCCAATTATATTCTTCATAGTACAGATCGTCATTTTCGTGTCATTTGTGTAATTTTCTTTTTTGAAGGAACATTTGTGTATTGGATTCATTACGGTTTCTGCACGAAATGTGCATGGATATAATCTACCAAGCTCTTGCCCTAGGAAAAAAAAAAAAGTACGTCACCCGCATATAGTGACAATAATGCGTTATTGTCTAAAATAACAAGGTGGAGTAGTCCACAAAAAGTAGAATAAGAAAGAAAGAAATAGAAAATAAGAAGGTGAATGAAGTTGAAATTAGTGAAAGACTTTTTTTCTTCTTTTTTGGGTGGAATTTTAACCAAGTCAACTCATATTATTTCCTTAATTCGGCATTGCATCACAAAACTACAGCTGACAAAGAAGAGGAAAGAGAGATAAATTAGCTCACAAAGACAAGAGGAGAGGAAGATAAATATAATAAAAAAAAAATTTCCAATGGAATACATACATCTACGTTCATTGTCCCTGCATTTAGATTCTTTTCTAGACTTAACTTCATTTTTTGGAAAAAAATAATAATAATACATAAACGTTCTTTTAACGAGTGTCTGATTAGTAAAATCCTTTTAAAGCCTTGTTTGAAAATTTTTTTCCAAAAAATATTTTCATTTTCTGTAAACACATTTTTTAATTAATTTTTTAACTTATATATATCAAATCACTACAGTATATTTTTCTATAAAGACTCTGTAAAATAGCAATCGAAATATAAGAATTTTATTTAGGTTTCATATTTTAATGAGGACGAATTTCCCCAAGTCTAAAGTAGTTTAAGTTTCTTTATGAATGTTTACCCTAAAATAGGCGAATTTCTAAGAATATTGTTAAAATTGAAAAAGTTCACAAAATTGGGGCTGTGTGGGAAGTCTTGCTGGTTAAGGGGTCGTCGCAAGTAGGGCTGTTTCGCGAATCGAGCCGCTCGCGAGCCGATCGCGAGCGGCTCGAATACGAGCTCGACTCGAGCTCGTCAATATCGAGCTCGAGTCGAGCTCGAGCTAATTAAGCGATCTCGAGCTCGAGCTCGAGCTCAAAAACATTAAGCTCGTTGGCTCGCGAGCTCAATTATATATTTTTTTTTATTTTTTATTTTTTATTTTAATAGTAAAATTACATATATATCCCTAATATTTTATTATTTGTTAAAAAAATTATTGTTTTATTCATTTTTTTTTAAAATTATTTTTTATTTTTAAAAAATAAAATAATTATTATTATTTTTTTTTATTTTTTAAGCTCGAGCTCGACTCGAATTTGACTCGAGCTCGAGCTCGAGCTTGATATTTTGAGCTCGTCGAGCTCGAGCTCGAGTTCGAGCTTCACAAAATTAACTCGAGCTCGGCTCGATTAACCAAAGCTCGACTCGAGCTCGGCTCGTTTGCACCCCTAGTCGCAAGTGAGAAGGGTGGCTACTAGTAAAAATAGTTTTAATTTTCATTTATTTTGGTTTCATTTTTTGGTTCGTTTTTTTTTTAAATAAAAACGCTGATGAGCGGCGAAAGGTTCTGTAAGCGTGACCATGATTTGACAAGACATCAGGAGCAACTTTTGACTTTATGTTGAGATGTCAGACTACTTTTTGAATTTTATTGCTTGAGACCAAAATTATTTGCGGACAGGAGAGAGTAGTACTTTTTGACTTTTTCTTCAGATGTCATACTACTTTTTTACTTTTTTTGTTTGAGGCCAAATTATTTACCTCGTACGGACAGGAGGCACTAAATATTTTTTTTTTGTATTTGCTACTCGATGCCGCAAATCAACGGACGCTGTCGATTTTTATTGACGTCGAGTAGAATTTATTTTTTTCCACCGTTGACCACATTGTGATCAACGGACGCTGTCGATCAAAATATTTTCTTTAAAGTGAGATGGCTTAATTTAATTGGAAAACAATATTTTTAAAATAAAATCGCAAATCTTGATTGCGGCGATAGTTTTTCCACTGTCAACACCATCTACCCAACATATCCAATGGTTGTCATTGGATAAAAAAGACTAACGGCCATGCACTAATTTTTTTCTTAACTAAACTAATCAAAGTTATAGTCAATGCAGTACTACAATTATTTGTTTGCCGACAATAACTATTCTGCCGCATCTTCACGGACAACCTCAACATTTTTCTCCTTTATATATTCACTTGAGAAAACCCACTTCCTTCGCTTTCTTTCTCTTTCTGGTGTGATCCTCATCATCTTCTTCATCGTTTTCACAAATTTTTCTTAGCTTTTTCCCTTTCTGGTGGTTCTCATCTTATATTTCTCCTAAATTTTCGAGAATAGCTGATCGATTAAGACGATGATTCAGGAAAGCAACATTACAATTTGAGGGGTGAATCGGAAAGAAATTTTGTAAAGAAACGACATATCACTGACCAGGTTAGTTTATTTAATAATTTTGTTAATAATATTTTTATTATATTTGCAGTTATGTTAAGTTCTAAATATTATGCTGCTTTACATTTATTTAATTTTGGAATGAGATATTTATTTATAGTTTGCAGTAGTCCTTTATTTATGGTTTGCAGTAATCTTTTATTTATGATTTATTTATGGTTTGCCTACAAGTCTTTTAGGTGAATTAATAATGAATATTAATAGTAAGATATACTATTAAATGATTATTTATTGATATTAAAGATCAGATGAATAAAAAGTTATAGTTTTTAAGATTTAATAGTCGTTGGTAGGTGAATTAATATTTACATTTAAGATTATTTAATAGTCAGATGATAAGGTTAGTTTTTTATGGTTATTAAAGAAGTTTTTTAAAGATTATTTATTGACGGATTTTAGAATTAATTTTATAGATGCAGTAGTCTTTTAGGCGAATGATGAATAAAAGGTAAATACTGGTAGATGTTAAATAGTAAATAGTAAGTGATAAGTGATAAACGATAAATGTTAAATAGTAAATTTTAGAATATTTTTAATACCATACCAATTATTTTAATCCTAAACTCTAATTATGCCTAATTTATTATTATTTAAGTTTATATAGTAATTATTACATTCTATAAATATTGTATTATTTATCATTATTGATTGCAATAATAATATTATAAAATTTAAAAATATGACTTAAGTAAGTTTTATTAGTAATTTAATAGCATACTCGATTATCATGTTAATTTATAAATTTCTCATTATTCTAATATCATATTTTAATTTTTTGATAATTTTGGTTTATAATAGAATTTTAGTAATATGATTTAAGAATTTTAATTTAAAAAGTATTACATTGTAATTTGAAAATTAGTATTTCATGTAAAACGTAAAATTCTAATTACACCTATTTAAGGGTTACGTAAAAACGGCAGGAAAAAACTTGATCGCGCTGCCTTTGTTAAATATTAAATAACTTATTAAAAATTACATATGAAATAAAAGGTAGGAAGAATGCTTCGCAAAAAAAATAAATTAGAATGAGCCGCGACACTTATTAAAAATTACATATGAAATAATAAATAACTTATTAAAAAATTACATATGAAATTATAAAAAGGTAGGAAGAATGCTTCGAAAAATAATAATAAAAAGGTAGGAAGAATACTTAGGAAAAAAAAAAAAGAAAAAAGAACATAGGACAAAAGCTTCGCCGCTCATCAATTGAGCGGCGAAGCAATTGATCGACATTCCTTCGCCGCCCATGTGATGAGCGGCGAAGCAATTGCAAAATTCATGAGCGGCCAAGATGCTTTTTTTTTACAAAAACTGACCCAAAATACATGAAACTAAAATAAATGAAAACTAAAAGTGTTTTTATCAGTAGACTCAACTCTCAATTGCGGCGACCCCTTTCTCAGCACTCCACCCGGACTACCCCCAATTTTGTGAACTTATTCAAAATTGACAATATACTAAGAAATTTGCCCCCAAAATAAGGGGAAAAAAAAACAAAAGGTTGATTTGATGCTCGTGCTTTTGAAATAAAAAACCTTGACTGGCCTAATCTACTGGTAATCCACCGTCAGATTCCCAACTCTAATAAGGTAGTGAATAATAAACAAAGGTAGTCCAACCAGCTAATAACCATTAAATAGCGGTATCTCAACATGCAACTTCCATACCTTACAGGAACTAGGATCAAGATTTGACGTATAAAACAAAGAAGCAGTAAAAGCAAGCAAATGAAAACCGAAATGCACCATGTAGCTGGATTTGCAAGTCCTTTCTGAAAGAAGGTAAAATAGTGCAAGATAAGCGGTGTGCAATAGTACAGTATTACTACCTATACTAGTACTATATATATATATATATAAAGGGCTGCAGGGAGAGATGGGGTCTGGGTAAACATTTTCTATCACTTTATATATTTTCAATTTTATTCTCATGAATTGAAAATCATTTATAATTATTTACATAAATTGCTAAAATAACTGTCTATAACTATTTTTAACCATAACTCATCTAAACCCATGTTGAAAAAATGACTGACTCTAAGTATTATGACTACTAAAGTAGCCTTTCTTTGATAAAAAAAAAAAAGAAGTTAAACTACCACAATTTGCTTTAGTAATGAAAATTTTATATAAAATTGATTCGCAATTTTAAAATGAATGAAGTGCATTTTTGAGAAAATTACGTTGAATGAAATATGACTTTGCTATTCATAGTCCATACTCCACATCCAAATTCAAGATTCATTTACAACCTCTAAACAAATGTCAATTTGGTCCCTAAATACAAAATATAATTAGAGAAAGTTTAGAAGACATATGGAATATTTTTTCACACCCTACACTCCCAGCCTCCTAAATTCCATTACTCATCATCATGAGCTCACCTCTATCTACACATTAAGGAATTTTAATTGTATTAATTGAAGGGACCTCGTCACCTAAAGCTTAACCTGGAACTAGAACTAATGCTTTAGTTAATCAAACTAACACCAAAATTGAACTGTTCGAATGGTTTTTTAAGTGTACTGGACTACTGCCTCTATCCTTTTTATTGAACTGAAATTTGGAATAATGCAACCCCCAACATCAAGGAAATCAAAGAAAGCTAATCAGGGCTCAGAAATTTTTTTTAAAAAATGTAGAAAACTAAAAGAAAATATATAGTATTGCTTGACTTATGAATATTATATAGTTCTAATCATTGCACTAAAACAAATGCGCTGAAAGGAAATCAAAATAGAAATATATACCGAATTTACAATATAATCCATGAACAGTAGGGAACTATTTGACAAAGCTACTTCTATCTCAAGGGAGCAAAATAAATAGACTTTTGGAAAGTTTCCCTCTGAATTCTCGTCTACTAAAAGGATTTATTATTTTACAGTTGTATCCCTAAACAATAACCTGCTATTTATTAATTAATATAGTTGAAAGACAGAGGATATTATATAGTTGAAAGAAACTTTTGATTGAACTTTTATCTGGTTTCAATATAGGAGAATCTGGTTCAAGGCTTCTCCAATTGAACTTCTATCTAGTTTTCTCCAATTATATAATTCTTACAACATTAATTTGGTGCAAAATGGTACGATTTTGGTGTAAACATAAATTTTTGTTAACTCATACATCTAATTCACGATCACACCAAAGATGTACAATTTTATGTTTAAAGTCCTAAGAATTACAATAATTGGACCAAACCAAACAAAATCAACTGAAGCAGGGTACGGCTATAATCGAGTCAAGTTGAATTCGAGTAGGATACTGGAGTTCGACTCGACTAACAAATAGAAGTATTTGAGTACGAGTTCAAGCTCATCGAGCACCTTTTTTTTTTTTTTGAAGCTAAATAAAACTCAAATCTTGTCTTCTATTCCATTTTGCGACATTTTTTTTATACATTACTAATTGTTGTGATGACCATATTTAGTTAGTGTAACATTTTTTATATTAGCACCTATTTATTGTTAATGACACGCCATCTATTTTTTACAAAAGAATATGAAGGAATAAGAGCGTCATTAATGAAACATTGGAGTAATCAGTAAACTTGCCTTACTTAGCTCCAAAGTTAAAAAGGTGCCCAATGATAACGGGCACTGAATCGGCCGAAAGCCTAAAATATTTTCAATAAATGAGGCGCCTAAGTCATCGCCTACTTAAATGATGGCCTCTTGATCTCGGTACATGCCCAAAGAAGTTTTGGGCTAATCTACCCAGAGCTTACACCATTATCCAAATAAACCCAACCTCTCCGTCAGAGTTTAAGAACTCAACACCCCGACGCCAAAATATCAAATTCATGTCCAACGCCCAACTGTGGGCCAAAACTTTCACCACCGGAATTTTTTCGTCAAAATTTTCGTTTAGAAATGCCTCTATTTCTATTTAGTTCTTTACATGTTTTGGCTAACAAATCATAAAACATGCTCATTGTAATACCTTCTTCGTTACTTTCTCTCATGGCGAAGGAAATAACTAGTCCCCAGCATTTTAGATCCCAAAGGGTTTCTATTATTGAGGTGAGTCCATTTATAAAAAGACCATTGAAAATTATAATATTTATAAACGATGGACACAAATATGAAATCTCTGAAATCAAAGAGATGGATAATTTTTTTAGTTTATCTCTATCGCTGAATCATATCATCGACTAGTATAAAATATTTTTTTTTATTGAGATTCCATTTATAACGTCAAATGCTCTTCTTTTTCTTGACATGACATTGTGGCGTGTTTGATAAAAAAAAAAAAAAAAGAAGAAGAAGACACAAGAATCGTTGCATCATATACTACTACTCCTTAATCAATGTTGTTAAATTCGGACCGAAAAGTGATTCCACTGAATTGCTGGGTCAAGGGTCAACTAGTCAAATCGATCGGATCGTTCTAAAAAATTCACTGACATCAGCATGATATTATAATTATTTTATATTTTTAGAAGGTTCAGAAATATTGAAATTAAGTTTTTGGTTATATTTGGCCAATCATGAAAAATGTTTTAAAAATATTAGACTTGCAATCAAATATAAGCCTAATAATTATATACAAAAATGCAAATTCATGGTTAAAATATGTCCATTCTCCAAAACTACTTGAAAAACTAAATTAAAACAAAATAATGCAAGTTGGAAACACTGATGCTAAATTAATGAGATCATAAGGATGAAAAACATATTGATTTAGAAATCATTTAGAAAAGCGAGTGATTTTGATATGTACACTAAATGGGTGACATTCTCTTATTCCTATTAATAAATAAAAATATTACAATTTAGGTAACTCAAATTATGTTTGTGGAAAAGAAGAAAGACAAGTTTGATAATCGGGTCAATCAGTTGAATTGGGTCCTGGTCTAACCAATTTTTTATAATTTTAACTGATTTTTTACTAAAATGATTCTATACTACAAATCAATTTGAAAAGAAGGTGAGTTCATGATCGGTTCAATAAAACCGATCGGTTCGGTCCAGGTATAATATTTTTTTTGTCAGCAACGATACATGTGTATAACCTATACTATCATAATCTAGGGGGGAGGAGGAGCCTAAGGAGGCTGTTGTAGGGGTTAGTGGGTATACAGACCCAACTAGACCAAAAAAGTGTTATGACACAACCCTTAAATTTTTTTCGCTGCTGGTGAGGGTTCAACCCTTACCAACAGCCCAAGTAGGACTTAATCCCTCCCTGGTGGCCACTGAGCCATTGGCCCAGTGGTTCGGTCCAGGTATAATAACACTGCTCTTAACAGGCTCGTCTTTCATTTCCTCCCGAAGAAAATGGGATTCACCTGAATCAAGAAAAAGGGATTCACCTGAAGACCACAGATGAGATCACGTGGGCACCCATTATTCCTCCTAAAAGGACGAAAACACCCTCCTCTTTCTCCAGCTCACACTTCAAAGTTCAAACAATGTGGGTTCGTTTGGATTCCTTGCTTTTGCTCCTGTTTTTGAAAAACTGTTTTTCACATTCCAAATGCTACAGTAAATGTGTATTTTCAAAACAATTCCAAAAACACCATATCCAAATATTATATAAAAAACAACTCCATATGTTTATTTCAATTTGTATATTTCAATTTGTATATTTCAATTATGTATATATATATATTAATATAAATTGAAATATACAAATTGAAAATTATATATTTATATATTATATAAATATTTATATACATTAATATTATACATAATATTGTATATTATACATAATATAATATAATGTACATAATATGCAATATTGTATACATAAATGTATAAATATTTATACATTATATTATAATATATACATTATTAATGTATAATATTATTATGTACATTATTGTGTATAATAATGTATAATAATGTTATGTATAATATATAATATACATAATATGTAATAATGTATAAATGTATAAGCTGGACTTGTTCTAGTGCAGAGATCAAATTCATATATGGCGATGTACGTAGCAGGTCCCAAACTTCTAGTATTGATTTTTGACGTTTTAAATGGTTTCTTATACATTTGCTTCTAGAAAATTTGGGCAATGCTCAAAACTCCATATTTTAAACTTTCGTGTCAGCCAGTAAAACATCTATACTCTACTCTAGTATTACAACAACAACAACAACAGTTTTAGCAAGACGAGAAGCATGCAGTCTGAATTTGTAGCAATTTTATTGTAAGAATCTGAGAGGTGGGAAAATAGAGCTGGAGATGCAGTTAGGAGTGGTGGACCTGTAGTTTGCAGAGCGCAGAGCGCAGAGGTGCATTGGATTCCCTGAGGGCTGAGGGGGGGCTTGTTTTGGTGCAGAAAATGGCCAAATCAAAATTCAAAACTAGTACTAGTACGTACCAAGTCGTGGTACGAGCAGTAATTTATTTAAGGCTAACAAGGCCCACACACACCCAGAGTTATCATTATTGATGTGCTGCTAATAATAATCTGCTATGCTACAAACAACACAACACAGGGGTTGAGTCGATCGAGTGCACTGGTGCGGTGCAAACTGCAAACCTGTCGGAGGGTGGTGCAGCATTTCTTGTCCCCATTCGAGTTTTTATATGTTCTGACCGCCGGCCCAGAAGGGAATAAATGTAAAACGAGGCGGAGGAACTAACAGGGAAGGAAGTCCAAGCCAGTTTAGCATTGTCGCTTACTTAATTGGTCTGGGTAAACCAAATCCAACTTGCCAGATCATTTCAGGATCCTCCTGGTTTTTCTTGATCCTCTTCCTTTTTTTTTAAATATATATATATGTTCAAATTATATTGATAAATATATATATTTTAAATTATTAATCCATTTATGTTCAGATTCGGATTGAAATACTTTATTCCGTATCTGATCCATTTTTTTTTTTACAAAAAGGATTCGGGTCGGATCCGAATCCGAAAAACGGAATTAAATCCCTACCCGTATCCAAAATACAGTTGACAGGCCTAATTGCATCCGGTGGAAGTTGAAAAGGCTAAAACAAAAACTCCTTTTCGAATGTGTAAGTTTTGAAGATGGCATGATTCTAACTCGAATAATTTTTCTCTACGCCATAGTACTACGCTGTTAACTTAGGCAGGGGCATTGAGGAGGCTGTAATTTACCATCTCGGACACTGCTGCTGTTCAATTTCACCCAATCCCGCTGGCTGCGGGGTTTATCAATAAACATTAATATATATTTGGCAAAAGATGTTATGGCATGTGGACATATTTGCTTCGCCTAATTTATTTATTTCGTTTTTAACCACTCCCAATTTTCCATAGATTCTGTCATGCAGAGCCACCACCAGCAGCAGCAGCAGCAGCCAAGGACCAAACTCTAAAAGCTGCTTCGCTGTCGTAAGGCTTTAAGCGCATCCCCACAAATGGTATCCCTTTCCGTACTGCATTTTGTGGTACTCCTACATGCTTACCAAAAAATAAAATAAAATTAATAATAATAATTTTATGGTACATACTTGTATAATAATGATATGTTAATAAGTAAAAGGGAGCAGCATACCAGGAGAGAACCTTTTCCCCTCCCAAAAGAAAAATATATTTTTATATATCCTTGGAGTTGCAATTTGTCCCCCTAATTTACACAGATCCGAAAAGTGGATGTGTTAGGTGGATCCCTACTTGTAACTTCTAAACAAACTTTCTTTAGGGGCTTTCTTTCTTGATGATTCTCTTAGCTAATTTACGTTAGGTAAATCAATGCTTTCACTTGTACTCAAAGGAAAAACGGGTACATGGATGCATGAAATGCATTTTCAGAAACAGAAGGGATCTCAATTCATTAGACTATAATTCCAACTTCTCATCACTTGTTTCTTCCTAAATTTAAGAAGGCAACAGATTAGCTTCTCATGCATTCAGAGGTACCCACGAAACATTAGAATTTGCAAACACGGGTCGTGTTCGTGTCCGATGTTCCTAATGAAGGTACCCAACTGGGAAAACCATAATACAAGCTAGTACTCTCCAGGTTGTGGTCCAGCATCAGGAAATTAAATCAGCATCCCAAAACCTTGTCTGCTTTGATCCGAGGTTTATCAACTACTGTTCCATCATTCCCAGCAAGTGCTCGATACTTGTCTTTCCTAGTAAAGGTCGTGCATTCATAAGAAAGAGTGGCAGCAATCAACCTCTGAATTTAGTTTGCTACTTCATGACTAGACTTTCCTCACTTGCATGTCAATTCAGCTGGCAACTTCTTCAGGAAAGTGACCTCGTAAGCAGGGCTTGGGTTCATGAAGAAATAAAATGGATCAATCCCTTTCCACCCTCCTGCTGTTGTTCCATGAAACATGCTCATGCGATTCTCCATAGCCACGGGCACTACTAATTCGTCGGTTAGTTCAGCGAAAAGGGCTGAAAATCGGAGAAGAAAGGGTTCGCGACAAGTAGTACCCTCTGGGCATATTGCTAGATCACCTTGTTGAAGTAATTTCTTTATCATGGATGCATCTGGAGCACGATCTCTGCTAAGTCTAACTGTCTTAATTGGATAAATGATTTCCGATAGTCTGGAGACGGAATATGTAACAGCTGGAATGGGGCGGCCAAGGGCGGTAGAGAGGAAAATGGGGTCGAGCAGGGTTCTGTGGGAGCAAATGAAGAGTACACCGGATCGGCGGCCAGAGGAGCTTTTGACAGGGGGTGGTGGATTGCCCTTAACTGTGACACGAACCCCAAGTGCCCAAAGTGCATAGTACACCATTGACATGGGAAGGAGTGATCCAGCTGCGATCCGAAGACAAGCGAGGGGGAAACCGATTGGGATCCAAAGGATGGTGAGAAGAGCTAAGAGGGGTGTTGGCTTCTGAACTAAGCGGCCATCATGGAACACTAGGGGCTTCGGGAGTTTGTCATTTGTGACGGCCTTCACATCAGGTTTCGGTGGAACAATGTAACCCTCCTGCATTCAGAAGACTTGTGGTCAAGAAACTTTGATGCTGAGGTAATACTTACAACACTAATTCTGTCAAGCTAAAGTAGTCAATTTTTTGACGATATTATGCAATTAATCTTGCAAGTAAATATTCTTCAGTATACTTAGATTCTTCATCCAGCACCATTCTTTATGAGGCACGCATGTAACGTTAACGTATATCACATGCCTTGCAACATTAGTTACAAGACACACAATGCTAATAAGAGAAAGGAATCTTCCTAGCGCTTTCGAGCATACTTAGTACAAATTTTTGATTGAGATAGGGATGTCGTTTGCTACATCCGTCTCACTCCGTAGTTAGACTTACGTTACCTGACTACCAGTTCTTTATAATATATAATCAAGGGTAAAATATGAAAAACAAAAAAAAACTTCTTGTGGTTGAAAGAGTATTGTTCAATTTAACCCCTCCTAATTTGAAAGCCTATACTATAATTCCCTGTGATTTTGACTAAATTAAAAATTGACTAAATTAAAAATTGGAAGGAAAGCATTCAATCTAATAATAGTTGTACGTGAAGTGTCAATTGCCCCTATTACACGTGAATGCTTTCCGTTCAATTTTTAATTTGGTCAAAATTGCAAGGAATTAAATTGTAATTTTTTAAAATTAGAGGGAATTAAATTGTACATTTGGCAAATCAAAGGAAGTTCATTTACATAAGGGCAATATTGATATTTTACATACAATCGTTAGATTGGATGCTTTCCATTCAATTTTTAATTTAGTTGAAACCACATGGAATTATATTATATGTTTCTAAATTAGAGGGAATTAAATTGAATATTTAACAAATCATAGAAGGTTTTTTTTGGTATTTTACTGTATAATCAATGACAAAATAAAAATGGACAAGATTTAACATCTTGAACAATGTTGAATTATTGGTTTAGTCCGTCTGTAATTTTTATTTTCTCTAGTTTATCACCTCCTTAGTGTTCAAATGTGTTTTAGTGTATGTAGGGTACAACAAATAGATAAGTGATTAGCCAAATATTGGATATGCAACATGTAATATTCAAACAGGAATATTTTTTTTGCTTTTTTTTCATATGCAACAAATACTATGCAGTAGTTCGCTAACCTTGCACAGTGTCATGAAAGGAATATCAGTTTGTCTGTCACCCAATCCAATCTCTGGCTGTTCATCACCAAATGCTTTCTTAAGAGAATCAGCTTTGTTCTTCCCAATAAGAACACCAGGCTTCTTAACAAAACCAGTTGCCCTGCCCTTGTAAGTACCAATCTCAGTACCCAAAACCAAGTCAGCTCCTAAGAAATCTTTCAAGAAAGCTTCCACCATAATCCTGGGATTGGCAGTGAGGACACAACGTTTTCTACAAGAAGAAAACACTCTCCATGACTCCGGATGAAGATCACTAGAGTAAAACTTTGGTAACACGGCGCGAGCAATCGATTCTATGTCACAAATTCTTGCTCCAGCAAATGTTGCAAAAATGATAACTTGAATTCCAGCAGATTCAGAAACAAAATAGTAAAGAAGACCAGCGATTGGTGCAGTCAAGACCAGGAAAAGAAGCCTTAGAATCCCTCCTGCTTCAAAAGCAATCAAAGCAAAGTAAGCAAAAGAATTTCGCCCTCTAAGCAAGGTTCCATCCATATCCGCCACCACCGTATCCCTCTCGCGACCGATGGACGCGCATTTATCGACAGTTGGGAAGGCAGTGATGGCCATTTTGGCTTGGAAAAGCTTTCTTTCTGTGGAAAAATTGAAGTATCCAAAAGCACCTGTTCCTTGAAGTTGAATTCGCTTGGGGCTTGGTTATATTTAAGATGATCAAGTTGGGAAAAAGACGAAATCAAAAGCACCAGATTAGTAGTTGGAGAAGGACAAAGCAAAAGTTTTTGGCTCCAAGAACAATGAAAAAGATTGGCGCTGCGTTTGGAGGAGAACTGGACATGTTGACGAATAGCTTGTGGCTACTTGCTGTTGAGGAATAGCTTGCGGCTACAAATTTGAATGAAATAATTATTGATTATCCCAATTATATTCTTCATAGTACAGATCGTCATTTTCGTGTCATTTGTGTAATTTTCTTTTTTGAAGGAACATTTGTGTATTGGATTCATTACGGTTTCTGCACGAAATGTGCATGGATATAATCTACCAAGCTCTTGCCCTAGGAAAAAAAAAAAAGTACGTCACCCGCATATAGTGACAATAATGCGTTATTGTCTAAAATAACAAGGTGGAGTAGTCCACAAAAAGTAGAATAAGAAAGAAAGAAATAGAAAATAAGAAGGTGAATGAAGTTGAAATTAGTGAAAGACTTTTTTTCTTCTTTTTTGGGTGGAATTTTAACCAAGTCAACTCATATTATTTCCTTAATTCGGCATTGCATCACAAAACTACAGCTGACAAAGAAGAGGAAAGAGAGATAAATTAGCTCACAAAGACAAGAGGAGAGGAAGATAAATATAATAAAAAAAAAATTTCCAATGGAATACATACATCTACGTTCATTGTCCCTGCATTTAGATTCTTTTCTAGACTTAACTTCATTTTTTGGAAAAAAATAATAATAATACATAAACGTTCTTTTAACGAGTGTCTGATTAGTAAAATCCTTTTAAAGCCTTGTTTGAAAATTTTTTTCCAAAAAATATTTTCATTTTCTGTAAACACATTTTTTAATTAATTTTTTAACTTATATATATCAAATCACTACAGTATATTTTTCTATAAAGACTCTGTAAAATAGCAATCGAAATATAAGAATTTTATTTAGGTTTCATATTTTAATGAGGACGAATTTCCCCAAGTCTAAAGTAGTTTAAGTTTCTTTATGCATGTTTGCCCCAAAAAAGGGGAAAAAACAAAACAAAGGTTGTTTGTCGCTTTTGCTTTGAAATAAAAAAGCCTTGATTCCAACTCGTAAATAAGGTAGTGAATAATAAACAAAGGAGCCACCAGCTAATAACCATTACAATAGGCGGTATCTCCACATGCAACTTCCTACCTGAAACGGGAACTAGGTGATAAGATTTGACGTATAAAACAAAACATCAATGAGCAGCAAAAGCGCAAATGAAACGAAATGCACCATACCATGTAGCTGGATTTGCAAGTCCTTTCTTCTTTTTTTTTTTTTTTTGGTCGACACAGAGGTGTTCGGATCAATCCTTACGGGGCCCGACTAACCCCCTGGGACCCGGGCCCGGCGTCCCAACCCGACCCTAGCACGTTAAGTGCGCGGAGAAATTTGCAAGTCCTTTCTGAAAGAAGGTAAAATAGTGCAAGATAAGCGGTGTGCAATAGTACCATTACTACCTATATTAGTAATATATATATATATATATATATATATATATATATATATATATATAAAGGGCTGCAGGGAGAGATGGGGTCTGGGTAAACATTTTCTATCACTTTATATATTTTCAATTTTATTCTCATGAATTGAAAATCATTTATAATTATTTACATAAATTGCTAAAATAACTGTCTATAACTATTTTTAACCATAACTCATCTAAACCCATGTTGAAAAAATGACTGACTCTAAGTATTATAACTACTAAAGTAGCCTTTCTTTGATTAAAAAAAAAAAGTTAAAATACCACAATTTGCTTTAATAATGAAAATCTTATATAAAATTGATTCGCAAAAATGAGTTTTTGAATTACACACCCCTCCTCGCTAGCATCGCATGTGCCTTTAGGGGAGGCTGGCTGTGTTATGCGTAGCCGTTGCCCCGTAACTTGATCTAAATTTTGCTTCTTAAACACATATTGCCATTTAATTAGATAAAGTCATGGAAGTCAGGTCAATGGCAGTCAAAGAATTAACTAGTAGAGAGATATTATCAAGTTTACTTTATTACATGCAGATAGCCAAAGTACGTAGTTGATATTGTACTTTGAAACTTTTTTAAATGTTGCTTATAACCTCTAATGTTGGTAATAAAATAAGTATTTATTAGTTATTATATTGCAAATATTAATATTATCTATAAATAATGTTCAAAAATCTCAATAGTGACTGAGTGTTAAGTAAAACTCAACTGTATAACATATTTAACTTTCTAATGTTAAAATGATTGATCGAAGTGCATTTTGAGAAAATTACGTTGAATGAAATATGACTTTGCTATTCATAGTCCATACTCCACAGTCCACGACCAAATTCAAGATTCATTTACAACCTCTAAACAAAATGTCAATTTGGTCCCTAAAAATATAATTAATTAGAGAAAGTTTAGAAGACATATTAAGGAATTTTAATTGTATTAATTGAAGGGACCTCGTCACCTAAAGCTTAATCTGGAACTAGATCTAATGCTTTAGTTAATCAAACTAACACCAAAATTGAACTGTTCGAATGGTTTTTGAAGCGTACTGGACTACTGGTTCTATCCTTTTTATTGAACTGAAATTTGGAATGCAACCCCCAACATCAAGGAAATCAAAGAAAGATAATCAGGGCTCAGAAAATAAGAAAAAAAATGTAGAAAACTAAAAGAAAATAGTAGTTTTGCTTGACTTATGAATATTATATAGTTCTAATCATTGCACTAAAACAAATGCGCTGAATGGAAATCAAATTAGAAATATATACCGAATTTACAATACAATCCATGAACAGTGGGGAACTATTTGACAAAGCTACTTCTATCTCAAGGGAGCAAAATAAATAGACTTTTGGAAAGTTTCCCTCTGAATTCTCGTCTACTAAAAGGATTTATTATTTTACAGTTGTATCCCTAAACAATAACCTGCTATTTATTAATTAATATAGTTGAAAGACAGAGGATATTATATAGTTGAAAGAAACTTTTAATTGAACTTTTATCTGGTTTCAATATAGGAGAATCTGGTTCAAGGCTTCTCCAATTGAACTTCTATCTAGTTTTCTCCAATTATATAGTAATTCTTACAACATTTGGTGCAAAATGGTACGATTTTGGTGTAAACATAAATTTTTGTTAACTCATACATCTAATTCACGATCCACACCAAAGATGTACAATTTTATGTTTAAAGTCCTAAGAATTACAATAATTGGACCAAACCAAACAAAATCAACTGAAGCAGGGTACGGCTATAATCGAGTCAAGTTGAATTCGAGTAGGATACTGGTGTTCGACTCGACTAACAAATAGAAGTATTTGAGTACGAGTTCAAGTGATAGGTTGCAATTTTATCATTTATTTTATTATTAATTTTCCCTATTACCTGACCCGATGTGGATTAATTATTGGATTCTACTCATTTTTAGTATTTTACATTTATTTCAAGGAATAAAACGACAATATGATAACAAGTACCAATTTAACAGGAAAGGAGTCCAAATCACAGAGCTTATCCCAGGGGCATTGTTGGCAACGGAAAACTTGGGCCCATTTCAGTAATTGCTGAGGAAGAGGGCAAGCGGAGTCTGCTGTTTCCTTGGGGAGCCGCCGCACAGTAGGGGGAAAAAGATAGGAATTGGAAACGGAGCTTTAATTTTTCCTTGGATGCTTTTGAGTAGGACTTCTCCTGCGCATGTCAGGAGAAATGAGGAGTTGTTTTCCTTGACTTTTCCGTCCTTGTCTTTTAGCATTTTTTTTTCTTCCCTCGCATGTCAGGGATGATTAGAAGCATTGAATTCTCGCGTAGGTTCTTTTCATTCGGGATGATGAACTAGTCAAGGAACAAATGCTTTGGATCATCTAAAATTATGATATCGATTTAATTTTACTTTTTAAATTTATTTATTGGTATTCACATATTTCCTGATTACAATGTTTGTGATTGTTCAATTAATTGATTGTCTTGGATCCGGATAATTAGTTAATTTGGGAGTCTATTGTCAATTGGGGAGTTAAATCCGTAATTGTTTAATTGACTTGAATTAGTGACAGCTGGCATGATTGGATTTGTGTCAGGGGATACGCGGGCTAATCTGAAATAACCCTGGTAGTGCGTTATTTGGTTAGAATAGAGTTCCTATAATACGTAAGGTAATTGGGGAATTAAATCTTACAGGCGTACTTAAAATTATTTTTCAATTAGAGCAGTGGTTAACGGGCGTATTTTAATCACCAATACAGTAAGGAGGGGTTGACTGTCATCGCTTGTTTGGCAATTATGACCTATTTATTAATAAATAATTGGAATTGCTTGTGCATCGAGGATCAATTAGGTGAACCATTACTGAAGTTATTTCTTGACTAGATCATTAGTTATCATTCATTTGATTTTAGTAAATTGTTATTTAATTTTTAGTAATTTCTTGGATTTTATTTGCATTTATTTGATTGTCATCTCTGGTTATTGTGAATTTGAAAAGAAACAATTACACCTAATCCTTGTGGATTCGACCCTGCTTACTACTATCTACAGAAATTAACTTTAGTTGAGTATATTTTTATTATTGCACAGGCTGACACCCTGTCATCAAGCTCATCGAGCACCTTTTTTTTTTTTGAAGCTAAATAAAACTCAAATCTTGTCTTCTATTCCTTTTTGCGAGATTTTTTTTATACATTACTAATTGTTGTGATGACCATATTTAGTTAGTGTAACATTTTTTATATTAGCACCTATTTATTGTTAATGACACGCCATCTATTTTTTACAAAAGAATATGAAGGAATAAGAGCGTCATTAATGAAACATTGGAGTAATCAGTAAACTTGCCTTACTTAGCTCCAAAGTTAAAAAGGTGCCCAATGACAACGGGCACTGAATCGGCCGAAAGCCTAAAATATTTTCAATAAATGAGGCACCTAAGTCATCGCCTACTTAAATGATGGCCTCTTGATCTCGGTACATGCCCAAACAATTTTTGGGCTAATCTACCCAGAGCTTACACCATGATCCAAATAAGCCCAACCTCTCTGGCAGAGTTTAAGAACTCAACACTCCGACGCCAAAATATCAAATGCTGTCCAACGCCCAACTGTGGGCCAAAACTTTCACCACCGGAATTATTTCGTCAAAATTTTCTTTTAGAAATGCCTCTATTTCTATTTAGTTCTTTACATGTTTTGGCTAACAAATCATAAAACATGCTCATTGTAATACCTTCTTCGTTACTTTCTCTCATGGCGAAGGAAATAACTAGTCCCCAGCATTTTAGATCCCAAAGGGTTTCTATTATTGAGGTGAGTCCATTTATAAAAAGACCATTGAAAATTATAATATTTATAAGCGATGGACACAAATATGAAGTCTCTGAAATCAAAGAGATGGATCATTTTTTTAGTTTATCTCTATCGCTGAATCATATCATCGACTAGTATAAAATATTTGTTTTATTGAGATTCCATTTATAACCTCAAATGCTCTTCTTTTTCTTGACATGACATTGTGGCGTGTTTGATAAAAAAAAAAAAAAAGAAGAAGAAGACACAAGAATCATTGCTAAAAGTCTTAACATTTCAATTCCTAAAAAACGAGAAGATATAGGCTTCTAATGATTAAAATTTTAAAACGCCCTAAACCAAACGTCAATTGGCATGTGACGACTCGGTCCATGATTTTTCTCCAGTCTTCACTCCGTTTGGAAGTTGGAACAACCACATGTTTCCCAACCGTCTTCACACAATTCACCAACCCCCAGTCCCTGACACACCAATTTGAGAAGTGGATAAGCAACACGCCCGCTTAAAAGTTTCCAGTTCTAGTTACTTAGTGCATCATATACTACTACTCTTTAATCTTTAATCAATGTTGTTAAATTCGGACCGAAAAGTGATTCCGCTAAACTATTGGGTCAAGGGTCAACTAGTCGAATCGATCGGATCGTTCTAAAAAATTCACTGACATCAGCATGATATTATAATTATTTTATATTTTTAGAAGGTTCAGAAATATTGAAATTAAGTTCTTGGTTATATTTGGCCAATCATGAAAAATGTTTTAAAAAATATTAGACTTGCAATCAAATATAAACCTAATAATTATATACAAAAATGTAAATTCATGGTTAAAATATGTCCATTCTCCAAAACTACTTGAAAAACTAAATTAAAACAAAATAATGCAAGTTGGAAACACTGATGCTAAATTAATGAGATCATAAGGATGAAAAACATCTTGATTTAGAAATTATTTAGAAAAGCGAGTGATTTTGATATTTACACTAAATGGGTGACATTCTCTTATTCCTATTAATAAATAAAAATATTACAATTTAGGTAACTCAAATTATGTTTGTGGAAAAGAAGAAAGGCAAGTTTGATAATCAGGTCAATCAGTTGAATCGGGTCCTGGTCTAACCAATTTTTAATGATTTTAACTGATTTTTGACTAAAATAATTCTATACTACAAATCAATTTGAAAAGAATGCGAGTTCACGATTGGTTCAATAAAACCGATCAGTCCGGTCCAAGTATAATAACACTGCTCTTAACATGCTCGTCTTTCATTTCCTCCTGAAGAAAATGTAGGGATGGCGGTCACCCGTCTCGCAGGGGGCTAATGGGGAGGGGATTGGGGCAGGGGGGATTTTTTTCCCCCCGCTTAGAAACGGGGCGAGGGGAGGGGGAGTGTACCCCCGTCCCACTACTCGCTTTAAAAAAATAAATATATAAAATATATATGTATATAATTATATATATAATTATATAATTTAATTAGTTACAAACTTATGATAATGATATTATTAGTTATATGTATTATATAATGTCTATTAGTATATATAATATAATTGATATTATTAATTATACTAATAATTATATATGTGTACTAATACAAATTATTAATTGATTATACTAAATTTACTAATACATTTATACTAAATCCCTAATTACACTTAATACAATAACATTTTTTTCTTAAAAAAAGCACAAGCACAATAATGAATTAGTGATTGTATTTGTGCCAAAAGTGAAAACTTGACTACTTTAGTTATATTTATTTCATCATGTTGGATTGTATTCAAATAATTTTTATTTGATTGTTTTTATAAGTTTCAATTATAAAATTACAATGAATAATAATTTGATGATGTGTTGATATTTTAGTACTTGATTATTTACTAAAATTTAATCATAATAAAATTATATAACAAATTTTTATTAGTCTCGCGAGAGCATCCACAGGGGAAGCGAGGCGGAGCGGGGACGAGGCGGGGGGAGCAGGAACGAGGGATGGGGTGGGAGCGAGGGGAGTTTGTAGCAACCCCTCTCCGTTGCCATCCCTAAGAAAATGGGATTCACCTGAAGACCACGGATGAGATCATGTGGGCGCCCATTATTCCTCCGAAAAGGACCAAAACAGCCTCCTCTTTCTCTAGCTCACACTTCAAAGTTCAAACAATGTGGTCTCCTTCTATTAAAAATAAAAAAAGAAAAACAATTTGTCTCAGGCTCTCAGCCGCCCACAGCCTACCCAAAAAGAGAAATGGTCCGTAAAAGTTACACCACGTCAAATTGATTGTATTAACAAAATGAATCTACTTAAAATTCAAAGAAATTAATCTCTTGCAAAATTCTTATGGGTAGATAATGTACTAGCATTTATGAAGTTACGACTTCTAATTGATTTGCAACGCTAAACATGGAGGAGTGTAACCGTAAAAGCTCAAAATTGCTTCAGCTTACGAGCACAGTTATATATGGTAGTGACAGTGGACCCCGAGTTTCCCTTTTCGGCAATTATTAACGCTTTCCACGTACCACAAACAATACTAAAAACGCTTTCCTTTTCATTCTTTTTTCTCTTTCTCATTCTTTCCGAACTGCTGTCATGCATTTGATATGCATGTTTTTAAATCTCCCAGGACGTCCGGATACCAGTTCATCCAGCTAGCCTGATAAACTAACCCCATTTTCCCTCTTCGTTCGACTAAAATCTAGGGTTCATTCGGGTTTTTCGAGGGAAAGAAGAGACAAAGCTAAATAAAGAAAGCAGCAGCTTCTTTTTTCCTTTTTTTTTTCAAAAAATATATATCTCTCCTCTTGAATCTGACTCGAACCCAGAAAAAACCAGATAGCATTGGGGCATTTTAACCATTTTTGGGGGATTTGGGAGAAAATGAAGCGAGGTAAGTTCGACTCACTGATCTCAGTGAGCCGAATCAGATCGATTCAAATTCTGATGGGTTTCTTGTTTCTTTATCTTGTATTAATGAGCCTTGAAATTCCATTAGTTTTACGAAATGGGTTAGGCTTAGAATCGCCCGAGCCCGACTCAACGATCTCCATCAACACTTTGCCCATTAGAAGCCCTGATGCCAGTGAATATTTCGTCAAGGAAAACCCAGTTTTCAACTTTCAGGAGAGGAAAAAGGAACAGTTTAAGAAAGTTTCAGGGCTTACTTTCGACGAAATTGCTTTTGATAGTGTAAGCAAAGATGACTTTTCTGAGCTTCATACGACTGTTAGGGACGCATTTGTGATGGGGAAGAAAATATTGGAAGAAATTGAATCGGGAAATGTTAAGGCCGAGTTGCAAAATCGAACTCAAAACCGGACAGAGTCTTGTCCCAGTTCGGTGTCTTTATCAGGGGTAGAAATGCAAAAGAAGGGCAAGTTAATGGTTATACCTTGCGGATTGACACTGGGGTCCCACATAACGGTGGTGGCTCGGCCGCAGTGGGCCCACCCAGAGCGGGATCCGAAGATAGGATTGTTAAGGGAGGGGGATGAGACTTTGATGGTGTCTCAGTTTATGATGGAATTGCAAGGATTGAGGGTTGTGGATGGTGAGGACCCTCCTAAGATTCTGCATTTTAATCCCCGGATTAAAGGGGATTGGAGTGGAAGGCCTGTCATCGAGCAGAATACGTGTTACCGAATGCAATGGGGATCAGCATTGAGGTGTGAAGGGTGGAAGTCTAACGCTGATGAAGAAACGGGTAAGGGATTGCAATACTGTTATCGAATATTTGATTAAGTGTTGATTGATGAGTATCTAGCTGCATCATTATTTTGCCATGTTGGTTGCAGGGAGTTAATTTTGGTATCTTTCTGTTTGTGACTTTTCAAATCTGGTGCTATTGGATTGCTGGAGTGTACTGAATTAATTATTTAAGATTTTATTTGTGTTGACGTATTTGAGAAAGGGAGTCATTGTGGGCTATAATGTTTTGAATTGAATGTTAAGTTTACTTTTCAACAAATAGGAACAGTAGGAGAAGCCAGAAACAATGGTGTCTCCCTTTTAAAGATATATAGCGGCAAAGTAGGATTGTCAGAACCAGATACTACTGTACAATCATTGGTCGATAGCAATGGCATCTTTTTTGTCCCTTTTTTTGTGTCTTATAAGGTTTTCTCTCCGTTTCTGACTCAACAAAATCAGACCTTTGAATATGGAGGAAACTGGATGTGGAATATGTAGGCTTGTCTCCTTGTGTGAGTTCTTAGTTGTCAGTGGTTATATACTTGTATTTAGTTGCTTGTGGGTTTTGTTTATACAATGTGGCTTAGGGTGAGCATCGAGCTTTTGAGGATTGTTAGAGCTATTTATGTGTACAATCTTTGGATTGTCTGAAGTTGATGGACAGGTGAAATGTGAAAAGTGGATTCGAGATGACGATGATCGCACTGAAGAATCCAAAGCCACATGGTGGTTAAAAAGGCTGATTGGGAGGACAAGAAAGGTGACAGTTGACTGGCCTTACCCTTTTGTTGAGGGCAAGTTATTTGTTCTTACACTAAGTGCTGGTTTGGAAGGTTATCATATTAATGTGGATGGGAGGCATATTACCTCATTCCCTTATCGCCCTGTGAGTATTTATTGTTACAGCTGTTGAGAAGTAAAATCAAATGAAGTGCTTGGCTGAGGAAAGTTTTAAATATTGACAGGGTTTCACTCTAGAGGATGCGACTGGACTATATATTAATGGAAACATTGATGTTCATTCAATATTAGCTGCATCACTACCAACTACGCATCCAAGTTTTGCTCCACAGCAGCATCTGGAGATGCTGACTAAGTGGCAGGCTCCGCCTCTCCATGATGGACCCGTGGAACTCTTCATTGGCATCCTTTCTGCCGGCAATCATTTTTCTGAGCGGATGGCAGTAAGGAAATCATGGATGCAGTATAAATCAATCAAATCTTCGGAATATATAGCTCGATTTTTTGTGGCAATGGTAAAGATTAGGCATTAACTTGTAAAGAATGTTCCTATCAAGAATTTCTTGGAAGCTCTGATGCTTGAAATTTTGAATTTTGGCAGCACAGAAGAAAGGAAATAAATGTGGAGCTAATGAAAGAAGCAGAGTTTTTCGGTGATATTGTCATAGTGCCTTACATGGATCATTATGATCTTGTTGTTTTAAAGACCATAGCAATCTGTGAATATGGGGTGAGCCATGAATTATAGCAAATTTAGAACTTATTTTGCTGTTCCATAATTGTTAAATTGCTTTTCTTTTTCCTTTTGCTTATATAAGCTGGATGTTTATAGGTTCGGACGGTTGCTGCAAAGTACATAATGAAGTGTGATGATGACACGTTTGTAAGGGTGGATGCTGTCATGAAAGAAGTGAAGAAAGTCCACCGTGGTAGAAGCCTGTATATTGGAAATATTAATTACTATCACATACCCTTGCGACATGGTAAATGGGCAGTGACATATGAGGTATACTTTCTTTATATTTGGTTTAGTTCTGCAATCCTTACAATGTTACAATCTCTATGGCTGTGCTTCAATAATCTTTGCATCAACTTGAGGTGGATTCTCTTGCATTCCTCAAGAAGCTGCATGGCACTTGTAACTTTTTTTCTCCTTATTGTTTCAATGGTTGAAGTGCATTCAATTAAAGCTTAGCAATTTATACTTTTCCTTCTTTTGATTGGAATGTGCTAAAACACATTCCAGATTTAATTTCTACATACTGCTGGATTGGTCATGTTACTTGATGTAGGAAATTCAACTTAGTTAGTATATGTGATTTGTTACTTGGGCGACCATATGACTTGCAATACGTATCCAAAAACAGCAATTTGATGTGTTTGTACTCCTACATTTTGATTCCTTGAGTGAAAGTCACATGCTTTAGATTATATTGGTAAATTTATTACGATCTGAAGAAAATAATAGTATGTTTTCTTTTGTTCTCTTCTTGTTTAATGGAACTGTGCTGCTACAAAAGTCTTCCGGTGTTGTTATTTGTGAAACTAGACCTTTATTCTTTTGCATACAAATTGGACATAATGATGTCATAGAATTGTTCTGCCGTGGAGCTGAAAGCGTCTATGCCTTTGGTGGAGACATGGGGAAATGAAAGAGTTGGGAAGAAAATATTGTAGTTGTCAATTATCTGGGAGTTTTAGAAGGCAAGGGAAGGAGAAGAAATGGATTCTTCTAATGCTCATTGTATTTTCCTTCCAGATCTTAGAAGAAACAGAAAGATAGATTAACTTGGTAAATAAAATCTTTTATTTGTCAAATTGTCCGATATCGAAGAATTTGTATCCACACGAAAATGGGTGCATGTGTAACAAATAAAATAGACTTAATCTTCTGCTAAGTTATCTGTGATTCCCACCTTTCAAACTAAGTAAAAAAAGCTTAATTATTTCTTCTCTCCTATGCTCCCGGCCAGAGGAATAAAAAGCCTCTCATTTTTTTTTGTTGTATTTATTTTGCTCCTTGATAAATTTTCTTCGCTTCTTTCTTTCTACTGAATTCTTACACAAGTATTACTTTTCTGATTGTGGCTTAATAATGTCATTCAGTGAAATCAGTAACATATTTGCTAAGAATTAACTTTTTGGACACTTGGTAAAGTTTCTGAACATCTAATTGGCTACCTCAAGCACAAACAAAATTTGCATCTCTTTATGTTCTCATATTTTGTTTAAAGCAACAATTTTTCGTTTTTTCATTCGTTAGTAGCTGAATCATCAGATAAAAAGATTTTTTTATCCTTTAATTTTGCATAATTTGTCTTCCGGATGCATATCAAATGGGAAGTTGATTGAATTGATGGTACTTTTACATTTTAAGCAAATCAGCTTTTAGCTCTACTAGCCTCCCCCACAACCAAACCCCCCCCCCCCCACAAACAAAAAAAAAAAAAGTCATTTCCTCTTTCCTTTTCTGTGAGTGAATCTATGTCAATTGTTGATAGCATGATCAAATGCTTACTTATCTTTTCATTCTGTTTTCCTTGGGAAATGCAGGAATGGCCAGAAGAAGAGTATCCTCCCTATGCAAACGGGCCTGGTTATGTCATGTCATCTGACATAGCAAACTCTATAGTGACGGATTTTGAGAAACATAGGTTGAGGGTGCGTTATAATACTTTTATTTTCTTCAGAACCTCTCTCTCTCTCTCTCTGTTTAATGCCTATTGACATAAACACTGTGCTGCAGTTGTTTAAGATGGAAGATGTGAGCATGGGAATGTGGGTGGAACGGTTTAATAGCTCAAAGCAAGTTGAGTATGTGCACAGCTTGAAGTTCTGTCAATTTGGATGCATTGATGATTATTATACTGCACATTACCAGTCTCCGAGACAGATGATCTGCTTGTGGGATAAATTACAACTGAAGGGAAAACCTCGCTGCTGCAACATGAGATGATGAGTCTCAGTCTCTCCTGATTAGATTTTAATGGTTAGACCCTGAGGATTTGCACAGAGAGAAGTGAGAGAAGGCTTTGCGGCTATAGCCTGTACATACGTGAGTAGATTTTGACTGTCAAAATGGAGCTGCTATCTTAAATCCTCCTAATCCATTGCTTATTCACTTTCTTTTTGGGGGCCTTGTCTCATGAGTTCTGATGTCTTTGAGATCTCATGTCAGTTGGACATTGAACTCGATGAGAATAGTTTTTGCAATTTCAGGTCCTGTAATGTAGACTAAAATGATACAGTTTATACGAGTAAAATCAACGAGCGAGTAGTTCCTGCTTATATCAGAATCCAATCTTTGAGGTAGGAGCACATGCTTTTGCACTTGCTCTTGTCTAATCTACTGCATAGCCTGTGCTAATTATTATTACGGTCCAAGCAGTCGGTGGGACTGGCTAGGCATCATTGGAAGGTCTTTTGTTGTTAGAGATCTTGCTCCAGGCGGTCAAATAGGCTTAGGGTTCATCATAATGTCGATGAACTCGGAACCCTTACAGCTTGATGGACACAATAGAAAAAACTTCGTCCTAAGTCCTAACTAAACTAAAAGGTTCCTTTATGCTATACTATACCGAACAGCACAGACATGGAAAACTTTAGCATCAACCTCCGGGGCCTAGCTAAAGCTAATGCAGTGGGTATCCCAATCCTTCCAGAAGCTGTGGGCGGAAAGCAGAATATATATATTCAATTGCTCTTTCACGTCCGGAGCTTTCCATGGAATTTGAGATAAAAGAAGAACAGTCACAACCAAAGTGATCCTCTGTTGGTGGAGGACCAGAGTTGCTCAAAAGCTGGGTGGGAACTTATTCCGTTAGAATTCCCCATTTATAGCCTTTAAATACTTGTATGATCGATTCCTCAAAACCCTACAAGCTCAACTTTCCAAGCTGTATCACATAGTACCCTACATTGGGATTGGGTGGTCGAGCTTTAATAAGGGGATTAACACTAAATTCCAGACTCGCGCGGTTGGAATTAACACAAGGGGGATGCTGTTCTCTCGACCGTTGATCTAATTTTTGAACTAAGATGAAAACAGAATAATAATTACTGGTTTACTGATTTCAATTGCGTTCAGGCACTAAAAGCTTCTGGAGCACAAAAGGGAGACAGTGGGAAGAAAAAGGGTTCGCAATAAACATCTATCAACTAAGAATTATTGGTCGTATTTTCGATTCGCATCGAGGCACAATATGAAGAACTTTCTCTTGGAGAAATTTCGACAAGAAAACATGTACCAATTAATTACATAAAGTGCTCAAATCGATCATTGGTACTCCGCTGCATCATCACTCGAGCTTAAGCAGCGCAAAGTATGGCAAACCATGCCAAAGAATACACCAAAACAATCCCTGCAGCAAAAAACGAAAAGCTTCGGAACTCATAATCAACTCACCAAGATTATATGCTGAATGACAGAAATTTGAAGCAAATGAGACGGAGAGAATTTTAGGGGTACCTGTCTGCCACGGATAAAACCTTAAACCATTGCTCCAAGCAGCCCCATAAAAACAATCAGTTGATGTGTTGAATCCGCTAGGACAGTTGCAGACGTAAGAATTGTAAGGTCCACCGTATCCACAGACTCCATTGCTCTTTTCACAATTAGCACACATTGCTGGATAATCATTATTTAAATTGAACTTGTAGTTCAGAGCTACCCCATATTTCCAAGCATCCGGATTAGATTCTTGGCCATTGAATCCATACAAGCCAGAATACGCTGTGCACTGCAATTTCTGCAAATCCATCTCAAAAGACGGCCCAAGATCCACAGGTGTATAAACACAACAAGTAGAAACTGGGATGTTTAGTCTACTTATGGCTTGACAAGAATACAGAACGCTGCAGACACTTGCACCCTGAGGATCACACAGTGGAAAAGTAGTCGAGTTGCTTGCACGAATGGATTTGTATATTGGAGAAGCAGAAGTTGAGCAGTCAAGAAGAGCAAAAACCACGTCGTCGCGAAAGCTGAAGGGAGCATTCCAATCCAGGCTGAAGCCTTTACTTGGTTGTGAACAAGAGCAAGTTGACATGGAGGGATCAGTGATGTACAAAACTTGGTTGTTGTAGTCAATGGATGTTACGGGGTAGCAGCCTGTGTGAGTGGAGAAAGTGAGTTGTTGCTGATTGCAATTTACATAAGATTGGAAACGGGGATCACCACATCCAGGTCCTGTGCCAAATGGATATTTGATTGGTATACTGCCACAGGTTTTCTGGCAAGCTTGTCCCAAGGCTGGCTGGACATATACGATCAGCATAGTGAATATTATGATAGAATTAACAGAAATTTTGTTGATCTTCATGTTGATCAATTGATTGACTAGGAAATATGACAGAAATAACCAGATAGGCAGACACACACACAAGACGACAGAGGCTTAAAGGAGGGGAGAAAGGAGGGGGTATATGCTGATTGTGGTGGAACACTAAATATAAGGATGTGCAGCCAGTGCTTTAAGTTGAAGTTTTTTATGTGCTTTTTTATTGCACGGAGATTGGTTCTTGGTAACTCTGGCAATAGTAACTAATTATCTTTAGCCCTTGTGAACATTAAACTATTGATGCCCTGATTTTATGTCTCGGCTGTAAGATTTCTAGCTCCAAAAGTAGAATATTAGAAATGAAAAGCATACTAAGCTGACTTGCGGAAGCCTCCTAATCTTCATTCAACCGCATGCTGATGCTGCTGTGATTGAATAATTAGTTGAGGGCAATTAAGGTCCGTACCATGATTGATTTATAGGATTTTGATCAGCTATTCTATAATCGCTTTTCCATTCCTCTCATATATGGGATGAAAAAGACATAAAAATAATAACTGCGTATGTGGAGAAATTTGCGCTTCTCTGTTTGGAATCTATGCTTAGAAGTTGGCTTATTAGTAGTGCTATGTATATTGGACTATTGAGCATGTGCAGTAAAGCAGGATCGGATGCATAAACCGCCGTGCATGCCTTCCGGATCTCGTTCTCCATTTCTTTACACTGGGATAAATCCCAATGTAAGGCATATGCATGCACGGCAGGAAAAAATTCAAGAAAGTGAGTACCATAAGATAACCAAAATAGCCTTGAGGCATAGGTCAAAGGATCAAATCCTTTAGTTTACATTCCAATATCCAAGATTTCCTTAATGTATGGGGTGTGGACCGAAATTCATCCCTAATATTTCAATAAAAACACATTTCATCCCTAAAGCATCAAATTTGGACAAATTTAGGACAGTTGATCTTTATTTAGAAAATTTGGTCGGGAGTTCAAAGATGTGGCTCACATGCGCCATTAGAGCAATAGAGAAGAGACGCAAGTGTTCAATTAAGTATCCGGCCTTAGGGGTATAAACGAATCGAACCGCGCGCGAGCCGCTCGAGTCAAAGCTCGACTCGAGATCGATCAATATTGAACTCGAGTCGAGCTCGAACTGGCTAAATTGAACTTGAGTTCGACTCAAGCTCAAAATATCAAACTCATTAACTCGCGAATCGGCTTACAAACTCGAGTGTATATATACATTTTTATTATTTTTTATTTTAATAGTAAAATTATAAATATATCCCTAATTTTTAATTATTTATTTTTAAAAAATTATTTGATTCATTTTTAAAAAATAAATTTTTTATTTTTTATTTTTTCAAGCTCGAACTCGAGTTCGAGCTTTAGATTAGCAACTCGTCGAGTTCGAGTTTAATAAAACTAAATCAAGAGTCAACTCGTTTGCAGCCCTATCCGATCTAATACAGTAATAGCACGTGTGGGCTACCATTTTCACTCCTAACCAAAATTTTTAATTAAAGATCAATTGACATAAATTGATCCAAATTTGATGCTTTAGGGATGAAATGTGTTTTTATTGAAATATTAGGGATGAATTTCGGTCCACACCGCATACATTATGGATAAATATGTATTTTTCCAAGCTTCAAAGCTGCAGAAAAATAAAAAACTTTCCTATTTATCAAGATGCAAATAAATCTAGGCTACGAAGCATGGGGCCGGGCATCTGAAATCTACAGCCTTCAAGTATCTATTATCCTTAGAACTATTATTTCAGTTTCTACCCAAAAATTAAAAAAAAAATAGGGGGTTCCAAATCGCAATTTAATTTCACCGCGGTGCCCAGTTGGATCATATGCGTTCTCTGTTGAAATGGACTAAGGCCCAAAGGAGTTTAAACTGAATGTCTAAGTTGGCCCAAAAACACTAACTTGGACTTACTTTCTACATGCCCAAGGATCAAACGCACCCAAAAAGCCTTCTCCTATGCTCCTTAGTCCTTATCTCCATGCTTCAGCCTTCATCTCCATTACCACGGGTGAGGTTCTGAGTTCATCATCTTCATACCAAACATTTGTTAATTTTCTTTTCCCCATTTTCCATTAATTTATTAGGGCACTCATCATTTCCAGTTTTGGCTGTTGATATTTCTTTCCTCTCTGGAATGTGTAAAAGGTTTATGCCATTAGCTTTAACTCATGTTACGTGAACCACAGCAGTTACCATATCCATTTTATCGCTTTAGTCTGCTTCTTCTTTGAAAATTTAGTATCTTGGCAACCTGTTCTAGTTGTGACGTTTTATGTTTTAATGAGAACACGGTAACATCTGTAATTGCTTGGTTGCTGTTTGATGAAATGCCTCAAAGAATTCTAAATTTCAGTTGAATTGCAGTTTATCGTTGCTTTGTGAATTTTTTTACTCGTAAAATATTTGACCTGCTTAAATCATTTCTTGAAATTTCAGGAACTAGAACGGACATAACTTTGGATTAGTGCTAGTTGTTACTGAAATGTATTTTTGTATGATTAGTCCCAAAAAGAAAAACATAGAAAGGGGAAAATACGTGAAAATGTGTTTGATGAAGTAAAATTACCCGGTACATAGTGTTCTTGCAAGCCGCACTTATTGATAACAAGATAATAATAACTGGCCCAAGTTTTAGTTTTAATAGTATTAAGTCGGAACATCTTATTGTATGTGAACGGATGCTGGTTTTCTTAAGCAATAAACTTCTAGAATAAGTAATAGTGAACATGTAGGCAGAGCAAAATTTTGAATGGCCACCGAGTCAATGGTGAGGAAGTAAGGGATGCCTTTTTATACTGGGTTTGGGGCTACATAGCCAAAGTTTGCTTGTCGATACAAACTTTATGCATTTAGTGACACAACTATCCACTTTGCTCGTTAGCCATATTAGACTTTAGTCAAACTAACTACATCAAGAAGTATCAGAACCTGATCACCAACTGGTCAAATTCATAATATGGTTGTATTTGTAAGCAAAAAGAAAAAATTAATGTTGATAAAATTCTCACTGTAATTTATCATAAGAGCGTGAAGAGATCATCGACATGTACATGTATGTCTGGCTGTTGTTCTGGCAGAAAATTTTGAGCATCCGGATATATAAATCATTTTGTGCTTGAGCAAACTTGTTTAGAACCTTGTGTAATACTCTTCCAGGTGATGCAGTGATGAAGGGACTCATCTGCCTGGGTTTTTTCTAGATGGAGATTGGTGTATGCTGGGCATCTGTTTTGATGGAATTCTATTATAGATATGAATAAGTATTCCATCTTCCTGTCAGCTCATCGTTGTCAGGTCTTCTCATTTCATTTACACTTCGGTTCTGCAAAAAGCAGCTGCTCGTTCATCTTTTATGTTAATAGATTTTTTATCCGAAAGTTGTCTGCTTTTCGCTCCAGTACTGCAAGACCATTCCCTGACTATTGTCCAAAGAAACCTTCTATTAAAGACAGCAAGCTCATTCATCAAATCTCCATGACTCTTAAGCAGCGCCGATCTGAACAGCTTCGCCGTACTCTGAGACCCTTTGAATCCAAATTCAGGCCTGATCATCTCATTTGGGTTCTCATGAATGTAAAGAATGATTATAGATTAGTTTTGGACTTCTTTGATTGGTCTTGCTTGCGGAGAGACCCATCATTGGAAGCTCGTTGCATTGTTATTCAGATTGCTGTTGCTGCAAAAGATTCTGCAATGGCTCACAGACTTATGCATGATTATTGGACAAACCCCAATCTAGATGTTGATCTCTCTTTTCTACAATTCCTTGAAAAATTAATATACACATATAAGGATTGGGGTTCTAGTCCTCATGTTTTTGATATTTTTTTTCAAGTGCTTGTTGAAGTTGGGATTTTGGACAATGCAAGAAAGCTTTTTGATAAAATGTTATATTATGGGTTGATTTTATCTGTTGATTCATGTAATTTGTATCTATCCCATCTGTCGAATAGTAATCACGGGATACAAAAGGTACTAAGGACTTATGGTGAATTATCTGGACTGGGTGTTTGCTGGAACACTGCTTCATATAATATGGTGATCCATTGTCTCTGTCAATTAAATAAAGTGAAAGAAGCTCACGGTTTACTTTTGCAAATGGAGTTTAGGGGTTGTATACCTGATGTTATAAGCTATAGTACTGTAATTGATGGCTATTCTAAAGCTGGGGAACTTAAAATTGTTTTAAAGATTATTGAAGCAATGCAGGTAAAAGGGTTGAAGCCAAATGTGTTCACCTTCAATAGCATCATCCTAATTCTGTGTAAGGCTGGTAAAGTACTGGATGCTGAGAGAATATTGAGGGAGATGATTTCCCAGGGGGTTGCTCCAGATAATGTAGTTTATGCTACTCTTATTGATGGTTTCTGTAAAGCTGGAAATATTTCTGCTGCATATAGATTGTTTGATGAAATGCAAATTCAGAAACTTATTCCTGATTATGTGGTATATACATCTCTCATCTATGGTCTTTGTCAGAGTGGAAAAGTTGTTGAAGCCAATAAGCTCTTCCAGGAAATGCTTAGAAGAGGATTGGAAGCAGATGAGGTCACTTATACAACACTTATTGATGGATATTGCAAAGCTGGTGAAATTAAATTTGCATTTTCTCTACACAACCAAATGGTGCAACAGGGACTGATACCAAACGTTGTTACTTATACTGCACTTGCTGATGGGCTTTGTAAACAAGGTGAATTAGATGCAGCAAATGAGCTGCTTCATGAGATGCGTCAAAAAGGTCTGGAACTGAATATTGTCACCTATAACTCACTGGTCAATGGTTTTTGTAAATCTGGAAATATAGTGCAAGCAGTTAGTTTAATGCAAGATATGGAGGTCTCTGGAATTCGGCCTGATACATATACTTACACCACATTGATGGATGCATACTGTAAATCTGGAGAGTTGATCAGGGCTCATGAGCTTCTGCATGAGATGTTGAGTAAAGGACTTCAACCAACTGTTGTTACATTTAATGTACTGATAAATGGATTTTGTATGTCTGGGTTGCTAGAAGATGGTGAAAAGTTGCTACAGTGGATGTTAGAGAAAGGTGTAATGCCAAATGCAGCCACATATAATTCTCTCATGAAGCAATACAGCATTAGGAAAAATATGCGTGCAACGACTCACATTTACCGGAGAATGTGTGATCAAGGAATTGAGCCAGATGGAAATACCTATAATATATTAATACGAGGGCATTGCAAGGCAAGGAACATGAAAGAGGCATGGTTTGTGCATCGACAAATGGTTGAAAAGGGTCTTAGCCTTGCAGTTGATGCATATATAAGTCTCATCAAAGGCTTTATCAAGAAGAAGAAATATTTGGAAGCAAGACAACTTTTTGAAGACATGAGAATGGAAGGGCTGCATGGAGATCAAGAATTATATGGCATCTTTCTAGATGTAAGGTACAAGGAAGGAGATATTAATTCAACGCTTGAGCTTTGTGATGAATCAATAGAACATTGCCTTCTGAATAAGAGCGGTGGTGGAGTTACATGATTTTAGTTGCAATGCTGGAAACATTCATGAAGCTAAACTTTTGGCTGCCATCTCATGTCATCCAAGAAAATGCCTATCCTCCATATGACGGTATGGGTTTTTTTATTGTTGTTTGTAGAGGGCAAAAAAAAACTTTGGAGATTTTGCATCCTTTATGGATCCTGCAAATGGTGCCTTCTCGTCTAATAGCCATTGGGAGTTTGCATGTTTGAATGTGTATATAGCCGTGATTTAGTTAACTGCTTATGCAGCTGTGTTTGTAAACTTGCTCGACTGCATCTCTATATCATATATGGACAAAGACTTGCAATTACAGTTTGTTTTCCTTTTGATATGAAATCTGGTTCCTTTTCCATTTGATCGGTCTTCTTTTTCTAAGTGACTTACTTTGCATAATGATAAAATTAGCATTCCATGGCAAGATGCTTCTGAAATTTTGCTGACGAACTCTGATGTCATTTTCTCAGGGTTGGCCAAGAATAGCGGCTGAAGGTTGGCGATATCTACTGGAAATTGAGTATGAAATTTTACTCAACGTGTCCCTTAAAAGAATCTGATGCTTCCAAATGCCTATAAAGGCAGACAATTTAAGAGACACAGGGATCTAAAATGTCATTCAAAGGTCTTGACCACTGAATTTTGGTTAAACCCTTTTTGCGGCTAAAGGTTTGTCTTGCAATTGGGGTTTGATTATGAACTTTTTCCTTCATTTATTGTCAATCTTACCAATTATAGACAACAGTAAATGAAAAAATTGCACACATTCTATTGTTTAAAATATGTGGAAACGCAAGCAGTTTAAAACTTGTGATGATATCAGGTGTGATGCAAAAGTAGTTATTCCAGCTTGGAGTTTTAAATTGGTGATGAGGGAATTAAATCGAGGACATGCAAAGGAATCTTTTTTCCCTCTTTTGCCACCATGAATGGATAGTGGCCAATGTTGCAATATTGCCACGTCCCTTTACATAACGTAATTTCTTTTATTAACCTTGCAGGAAGTTGGCGCATGCAGAAGGAAGAGCTAGCAACTCTGCGGATGGAAATTCTGTCGCGCAAAGATATATTTATTTCTTTTCACACGTTGTATGTTGCTGTCCTCAGTGTTAGAAGTTTATGGCGCACAAGGCAGTCCTGTTCTTCGAGTACATAGAGAGCTTGACTTGGACGCTCTTCGAGTTTTTGTACAACAGTTTTTTTTTTTTTTTGGTGGTTTCAACATTTGTAGATAGGATTTTTTTTTTTGGGAGAAAAATGGTCGGGCAAGATCTCCTGCATGTATGTATCTGTTATCACTTTTAATAAATCTTGTCAAAAGTTTTATATAGATAAAATGATAGCCTTTCTTTAAAGTCTCTCTTGTGTTCAAGTTTTCAACATCAAACAAACAATTATCGGAATATCCTTCTCTGCAATGGAAGTTATATAACAAAGGGTATAATTTACCTCCATGTGATTTGGTGTTTTACTACATAATTAGAATTTTACTCGTGCCTTAGCACGGTCTTTTTTTATTTATTGTGAATTTATACAAATAAGAATAATTTAAATATAAAAATTAACAACAGTTCTACATGCTCATTCATATTAATTTTAAAAAATTATGTATTTTAAATGTTCAATTATTTACTAATTTTTAAAAATTTATTTACATACTTTCACTATAATATGATAATATACATCAAATAATGTACCACATATCCAAAATTTGGTAGATATTCTCGTTAAAATATTCTTTTAGCTACTTGACAACTCGCAATGGAAGTTATGTAACAAAGGGTATAATTTATCTCCTGTGATTTGGTGTTTTACTACATAATTCCCTTGTAATCTAAAAACTAATATATAACCCTCTCATGATTTGGATTAAAGTGTTTCCAATAGTTTTTTCCCTTTAAAACTAACTGTTCATAGTAAAAAACGAAAGTCAAACTAATAAATTGATAAATTCATCCTTTTACTACTTTTTCCTTTTTCCTTTTCTTTCTCACTTTTATATGACAAATTCACCTATACTTTGGTTTACAAAATCTTAATTTTCTCCAAATACAAAAGAGATAGAAGGGAAATAAAAATAAATAAATAAGAAACAAAAAAGATGGAAGAGAAATATAAAACAAATAAATAAAAAATAAAAAATACCAAATCTTTTTATATTATAAATATCGTTATAGGTTTTTAAACCAAATTAATTTTTAATGGTATTTTCTAATTCTTATTTATCTATTTTTTTATTTCAATTTCTTGTTTTTTATGTTTGGAGGAAAATAAAGAGAAGTAATGAAAGGATAAATTTAACAATTTATTATTTTGATTTTGATCTTTTATTATTAACCTTTAGTTTTAACGAAAAAAATTAACGGTGACGCTTTAACCAAATCACAAGGGGTTGTGTGTAGGACTGGAACAAGGTTTTTTCATCCCATGAGTATTTAGACCTTCTCACCTTACATGCTAAAATGTTCAAGCCTCTGCAAGAAAAGGTAATTCCAGAATACATTAATCAATGAAGACTAATTAGATGTTGCCAAGTTCTCAAGTTTTATCCAAGATATCCGTAATTATGTTACAAGATCAGACCTACAAAAAGCACAAAGAAAGACAGAGAAAGCACCAACTTTGATAGTGGAACAAGAAGATGACTGCATGAAGGAGGAGGCGGAGGACGAGGGGGTACGGCCACCTCTTTTTCCTTGGAGCAAGTGTAATTACAGCGACTTGGTCGAACTACTCTGTATACACCACTCTGAGTAAGGATGAAAACATCTTTCCTATTATCCTGTCCAAAAGAGAATACATAACCTAAAGCAGGAAGAGGACTGTTGGGCACCGAGCTGCATGGAAGTGGGGAATCAGCAGCACAAGTGAAAGGAATATCTGTAGTTGAAAAGTTGCCGCTATTCTTGGGGTTTTCTGCAGCTGCCCAAATGTTTTTAGCATACAAATCTCCATACAGGTAACTGCACAGGCATTTTGGAATATCAGTTGACTGCTTTTAATCAGCTTCTATAGAGAAATCAATTAATGGTTTTTTTTTTTTTTTTTTTGGCAAAAACTTACCTTCCATACAGGCATGGATCAGTCTTGGAGCGATAAACGTAGCCACCTGATATTGCTGCTGATCCTTCCTTCTTGTTTACGTCAGAGTGACTGTATCCCACCACAGGGAAAATGGGATTAATTGAATCAATTGAAGTATTCCCTCCTGGAGTCTGTTGAGGTTGAAAAGGAATAGGCCCTTCAAAAACGCGCCATCCATAATTTCCTCCCTTTGTGATGATATCCACCTCCTCGTATTGATCCTAGAGAATTTTTTGCGAGCGCAACACGGTCAGTGATGGGGATAATTGAAATATTCTACCAAAGTGGCTTACATTTACATGAAGTGAAGCAAGAAAGTGTAGATAAAGAGCGAAAGCAAGACAATGTTTCAAGTTTGAACCTCCCCAGTATCTGCACAAAGGAAATAAGAAGGCCTTTCTACATCAAAGCTGCAGCGCCAAGGATCCCTCAAACCCAGGGCCCAAATTTCTGGCTCCAATTCTTTATCTTCAGAGAATGGATTATCGCGAGGTACAGAATAGTTTCCCCATAGACCAAGATCAACTATTTCTTCCTGACCTAATAACAGTCATGCATTCAAAAGAAGAATAAGCAAGTAAAATTGTTTATTCCTTTATAATAAAGATTCATGGAACAAGAAGGAAGCCAATTGAGCTAATCATTTTTTTTTTTAGGATTTTTTGTGACCCCATCTTAAACTAAGAAAACCAAAGGAAACTAGTGCGGATAGAGTTAGGAGAAGACTTACTAGGTATGTTATTTACATCAAGCCTGAGAATCTTTCCTAGCAAAGACTTCTTATTTTGGGCGAAATTGTAAGGATCACCCTTACTACCGCCATCTCCCATCATATAGTACAGATATCCATCTTCTGGGCCGAAAAGAATCTGGCCGCCATGATTAGATCCAAAAGGTAGTCCCATTGTGAAAATTCTTCTAACTTCAAAAGGATTGGCATTTTTCGCCTGAAAATATATAGAAAACTCAGATAAGCAGGAAGATACTAATAATCATTTTACCCCCATTTCATGGCCTAAAATTGTAGTCCTCCAGAAACAACCTTAAGCGAAAGCCATATTTATGGTCTGTCATCCGAAAGTGAAGATTATTCATACCATTGAGGGGTTTGATGCAGTCCCATTAGCACTGAACTCTGCAACCACAACATAATCCTGGCATGGCTGAGTTCCCTCCGAAGAACCTATCTTTGAAGGATCACAACCAACATCAGAGTTACAGGCACACCTTCCTGTACAATCTGGCGACTTGGTCTTATCACAGTTATATGACGCAAAAAAACGTCCATTCTGTGAAAAGTTTGGATGAAATGCCATTCCCATCATTCCAAATTTGGTATCAAAGTAAACTTCATCTGTTAAATCAACAAATGGGCTAGATACATCTAGTCCTAAAGCTTCCCCTGAGTCTTGCTCAGGAATTGTAGCCAACCAAACTCTACCAGGTTGATCAGAAAAGAATGCACGGTTAGATCCATCAGGATGTGCTGCCATGTTGAGGTATGATTTTTCACCAACTTTCTCCAGACACATGCCTCTTGGAGGAAGCAATGTTTCGGTTTTGTCCAGTGAAACTTGCTTACCACTAAAACAAATTGAATCTTCATTGGAGACGCCACCAAATGCATTACAAAAGTCTGTTTTTGATTGCCAGAGATCACTTAGCTTCGATTCAGTCGAATTCTGCGGCACTTCAGTCTTGGTTTTTAATGAAGGAGCAAAAGGGGAATCCAATATTGATATGTTTTGACAAACATCCCACACATTTGAGCAAAAACTACCATCCGTCTGGCTTTTGGATGACGAGCCTCCCTCAGTCGTGGAGTTACAAAGAACAGGAACAGGCCGAGGTCCCAGTTTAACCTCAAATAGATCTGCTGAGAACTGATCACAGGTCTGCAAAGATAATGATCCAAAACTAAGCTTGAAGCAAGCTACCATGATGTAAAACATAGTCCAGCAAATCTAGTTGAATAATCATTTGCTGGGCAACTTTTAACAGCATACTAAGAGTCTAAGATCTGCAGGTCGAACATGTACAACTCGAGGATAATAGAAAAATTGGTTTCAGATGTAGACATGCCGGGCAAAACGTACTTTGTCTCAGTATTTGTCAAGGGGTTGAACAAAAATAACTAACATTCCATCCATGATGACTCGTGCTATTCAACATTCATGTACTTTGCGAACTTCAGTTCACCCATAAATGAATGTGAAAGAGTGATAATGCAATAAAAGAAAATTAGAAAAAGCAACCACTCACTGCACATAAAATGGATTTCACTGCAGATGCACAGGCAGCATCAGTTACGTTCATTGCATCAAAACGCTTCTGTAGTTGCAAATCCTTAGATGAGTCACAGCAGAGACTGCCATTGTATGGGCAAAAAGCCAAAGGCTTTTTTGGAGTGACTGGTGCCCCTGTTTATAATGATATCTCATTTTCAAAACAGAACCATATAAAATAAGCAAATCACAAATATGCAAACAAAGAAAGATAAAGGGAGGCTTACTCAAGTCTGTACACAAGGGGAGTGTGGATGATGGATGAGGTAACGAGAGAAGAAGACAAAAGAATGAGAGCACAGGAAGGACATCAGCCATTGATTGGCAGATAAGAAGAGAGGACAAGAACGTGCAACAAAGGGAGCTACCTTATTTTATATCTTCCACCTCAGAAAAGAAGGACTCGCATATGCGCACAAAGCTTATCATTTTCCAGTTTCCACTGAAGAGTCAAGACTGCAAATGGGGTTAGAAATGTATCAAAGGCTTCCAGAAGGAGCTGACTATTCCAATTTCCTGGGACCATTTTCAGTTGACGAATGTTTGCTCAGTAAATCTGAACTTGTTACACGCTTGATTGAGTAAAGTACCCTCCAACTAGAAAGCTAAAAAGTTGATAAATGTGAGAAGACTTGAGGCAACCAAGTTGAGCAATAATTCAGGTCCTAATTTGACTTGTCCACCTGCAAATCTCAGTGGAAAGGGCGGTAGTTGAAAATGATGGGAAAGCAACTTCTTCTTGTGAAAAAAAAATGACATAAATATAATACAGGCAAAAGTTGGCTAAAAGTCTTGGACACTAGTACTGGTGATATCTGTACACATTTCTTCTTGTTTTTATTGCCCATTTGAACATCCAGATTGCAAGGAATCTAAACAAGAAGTGGTGTTGTGTTCTCCACTAGCGTACTGATCTGCGCTTACAGCAAAATTCGAAGATAACGGCTTCTCAGTGGAGAAATATTATTAATCTGAAACAAGTGAATCGCTTGAGGATTTGGATCCTTGAATTGCTTTTTTGGCATGCATAAACAACTGAGCATAGTGGGCTGTTTCGTTGGGAAATAGATTTGGTTCATTGGATTAGAAAAACGTTGAAGGACATGGTCACGTTCTTGTCAGATAGGTGTTAGTATTATATAAACTGCTTTAAATATTAGGCGAAAATCAGAAGTGGATGGCTAGGCGCTAATGCTATTCATTGTGAGTAATTAGCATTCGAAACGCTATGTTAAAGAAATGATTCACGACACGATAATCACCATCAAACTTTTGGAATCACCGCCAAAAGAAGGGTTGAATAAAAAATAAAAATAAAGCAAATTATTTTATGGCCACCAAACTTTTGGAATCGTTGAGTTTTGACCATTAAACTATTAAAAGTCTGATTTTGACTATTAAACTATCTAATGTTCAGATTTCGGATCAATCCATTAGATTTCATCGTTAAACATGACAGATCTGAGTGCTCGCACGATTCACGAGACAAAAGAAAAGGGCATAGTTAACGATTAAATTTGATAAAATGGTCTGAAATCTAAGGCTTTGTTTGTACTACAATTTTTCAAAAAAAATTATTATGTTTTTAATGAACACATTTTTCAATCACTCTTTTATCTCATATATATCAACTCGTTACAATAGTCTTTCGATAGAAAATCCAGAAAACTACAATCACTAAAAGATCTCTATGTTTTCGTAAACACATTTTTCAATCGCCTTTTTATCTCACATATATCAAATCGTTACAGTACATTTTCTACAAAAACTCCAAAAAATTACAATCCAAGCACGACCTAAACATTAGATAGTTCAGTGGCTAAAATGAGACGTTTAATAGTTCAGTGGTTAAAACTTCATGATTCTAAAAATTTAATGACCATTCGGATAATTTGCTCAATAAAAAATAGCGTTGAGTTGTTGAATACTGACTAGCTGTAACGCTCTAGGAGCGATTCAGGGCCAGACCAATTATCATTAAGGATGATTTGGGGTTCCCATTCCAAATCGGCCGATTCGATGTCGTTAAGTTCAACTTAGCTGGCCAAGACCGTACAAAGATTGGAAATTTTGTACATTGGGCATTTACAAAGGTTGCCCGCAAGAAGACAACTTGTGGGATGGGGTACTGACTTTTTCAGTTTGGTTTTGGGCCCATTTCTTAAAGGAGGAATTTATGTACCAAAGTTAGCTAGCAGCGGGGCGTTAATTAGGGTGCTAGCCTTATTCATTAAGTATCGTTGGACGAGGGTCGAGGAATTATTAATGGTCCAACATTTAATCTTGAAGTTTGACTGTATTGTACCCCCAAAAAAAAAAAAAAACTCTTGACATATTATCTTTCATATATGTGTCATATGATCCAGGTTAAATATTAGTTTTAAATTGTGCACATGTAACGTATATCCAAACTTATTAATAAAGATGATTTCATAAGATATTGCATGATAAAAGCGAAATTCTCCACAATATACCAAAAAATCATAGAATTCTACTCAAATTAAACCAAAAAATATCAATAATAAAATATAACTGTACGCAATTTTACTATTCAAGTACTCAACAATACTTGAAGATTTTTTCTTATCTCTCAAAAAAATTATTACACGATCCATATGCATCAATTAATAGCACTAATATTAATTATTGATCATCAAGCAATAAGAATAGTCATATCTTGTCTAGTGGATAGTAAACAAAAACAAAATATGATCCACCACCATAAAATAGAATCCCTCCGTCTCAATTATTTCATCCTGTTTCGAAAATCTAGCTTTTTAATAACAGTGATTTGATTGTGGTATTTGTGTTTTTTTTTTAATTTTATTTTCATAAATTCAAAATTTGAATTTAAATGGTAAGATGCATGTGCATATAATTAAAGAAAAGGAATATACTGAAAAAGGAGACTAGAAGTTTTTTTGACTTTTTAAATAAAAAAATATTTTAAAATAGAAAGTAGGGGACGTGGCTCCCTCACAAGACAACGTTTGAATTAATTTGCTTGGGAATCGAGCGACCGTAAAATGGTTGTCGTGGAAGGGTGCTTTCCACCAAATAAAACACAGGAGAAAGAAATTAGAAAATGGGAGGAGGAGTCTGAGCCATACATTTTACCAACAACCTCGAGTTCTCCTTGACTGCTTCACTTATTACAACGGCTTCATTACCACTTACCCACCTCAAAATTTGGCGGCATTAGTTGGACGGTTTCCGATGTCAATATCTGGTTTTGATACCCTTTGACGTTATAGTTCCGATTGACTTATTACATCTTGAACAAACTACACGTTAAACCTTGCAGAATATACAGCTCAATTCAGAATGCAAAGATTTGGAAATACAAAAATTTAAAAAGAAAAACAAAAGCAATTGGTGTTGCTAGTAGAATCAGAATCTATTTTCCTCGTAGAAACATCTTTTTCTTTTCTTTGTTTTTTTTGGTGAATAAACATCTATTAAGGAACATCTAGATTCCATAATATTTGCTACAATGACACTACCACCTCTTCGGACAAAAATAAAAAAGTGATTCATGAATTAGCGTACCAATCAGCCCACCTCCCCCTTTCAAGTTTCAACGCCCTCAAAGGTCCGGAAATCATCCTTCCGAGTACCCATTCAAACCTGACAACTGACCTTGCTTGGATGAAATTACACCGACTCTTCCGGCTTTAATGCTTCGCCCTCTTTCCTATGCCTTCTTGCCCAAGGACCTCAACTATAAATGCAGTGCACATCAAGGACAACCACATCCTCTATTTCTTTCATATTACAGTCTAGAGGCCAGCCACTTCTAACCTCATCTCTTTTATTTTTTCCTCCAATTCACAATTTTTATCCCATGGCTAAGGATGATGTGAAATTGATTGGTGCATGGCCTAGCCCCTTTGTGAATAGGGCTCAAATTGCACTAAACATTAAGTCCGTTAAATACGAATTTCTTGAGGAAAAATTTGGTTCCAAGAGTGAGCTCTTGCTCAAATCAAATCCTGTTTACAAAAAAATTCCTGTTCTGATTCATAATGACCACCCCATCTGTGAATCTTTGGTCATTGTCCAATATATTGATGAGGTCTGGAGCTCAGGCCCTTCAATCCTTCCCTCAGATCCTTATGATCGTGCCACTGGTCGCTTCTGGGCTGCTTACATCGATGAAAAGGTATCCTGTTCTTGCCCTGCTTTCTCTGTTTTATATAAGACTGCGTTCAGCTCTGATCATGCCTGTCATCGTGATATTACAATTCCCTTTTAAATCGACAAATAGAAAGATGTAAAATTGTCCTTTTGTCTTGTTATATTTCACAAGATGACACTGTTTGGAATGGCTGATGCAGTTGTTTCCGGCTATCAGAGGCATAGGAACTGCTGAGGGGGAGGAAGCCAAAAAAGCTGCGATAGAGCCAGTGATCGAAGGGTTGGCGTACTTGGAAGAGGAATTTATTAAGAGCAGCAAAGGCAAGAATTTCTTTGGTGGAGATAAAATTGGATATCTGGACATCGCGTTCGGCAGTTTCTTGGGGTGGGTAAGGGTGACGGAGAAGATGAATAGTGTGAAGTTAATTGATGAAAGCAAGACACCAAATTTGTTCAAATGGGCCGAGAAATTCTGTGCTGATAATTCTGTCAAGGATGTTATTCCAGACACTGATAAGCTCTTGGAGTTTGCTAAGGTTCTGATGGCCAAACTCAGAAATCCTCAGAACTGAAAGTAGCAACTGCATCTGCATCTGCATGTGGTTGAGAATTGAGATGTGTCTGGATTTTATGTTATGTTTTCTTGTCGCGAGTCCAATCGATCAATAAGAAAGTGATGTAATAGTTAATTCCTCTTAAAACTTCAAGTGAATTTCATTTTCAACCAAACAAACAATCTATATCTATAGAGAACAGGTTTCTGAGGAGGAGCTTCCACGAGCGACAGATATCTAAATCCCTTTTTACTATAATTTTAGATTTATTTTAATTCAATAACTCTTATCTTCTCCTTATCCCTTCTTGCTCTTCAATTCACACGTGATCCACTAATTCACAAAATCAAAACTCCTAAATTTCAACTAATAGGCAATAATCACCCCTATATAATGATATTTGCAAATATCAATTCACGTCTTATAATTTACTATTGATATTTACCACATCACTACTAGCAATACTCATACTTAATAGCAACAACTAATTATTAATTTAAAAAACTCACAACTACGAAAATCACATATCCAAAATTTAGAAACTCGTTTGAATTACAACTTTCACAATTCTATGTATCTTATTGTTATAATATATTTTACTCTCATTATCATTCACAAAACTAATGGTCACTAACCCTTTTTATTTGCCATTACACAAATTAAATACAGAAAAAAAGACTATATATCATACTCTCACAATGGATAAATCCCACTTACAAGAATTTCAATCATTGACGAAATCAAGATTTTTTTTCTGGAGGGGTTAAAATTTTTCTTAACATAATTATTTTTATGTGTTATGTTCAAAATAATTTTCATCTATTTGAATATATGACATCTAAAAATATCAAAATTTAATTTTTAATTATAAAGGGATGTAAAAAATAAATAATTTTTTTTCAAAAATTAATTCAAAGGGTAGTTAATTCACACACACACGCATACATATATACATATATATAGATATATATATTCTTATAATATAAACTAAAATTGTAAAAAATTAGAAATGCCAACTTTATTTTACACAAATATTTATACAATATGAATTAAAATTTTTAAAACTTAGGGGGAGGGCTATGGCCCCCATTTGTTACATCATTGATTTCAACGGCGTATCAATTCCATACCTGCAAGATTATAAAAGAGAAAACAACTGATCACAAAATGAATCTTACACTATAGTGATCCCACTGAAATATTTTCAAAGATTCACCAAGTTCACTTTCAAGAAATACAAGTCTCGTTGAACATTTTTGTGTAGTACAAATTCCATAAAATTCAACAAAATTAATTAAACCACCAATGTTTATTTTCACACTAAAAGTTGATTGATGTAAAAAATATTCGCACCTTTATACAAAATTATCAAATCAAATACAGAATGTTTGTAAGCATTTCATAAAATAATTTTTATCTATTTAAATACATGACATCTAAAAACATCAAATATTAACGTTAATTATAAAAGGATATAAAAAATAAATAACTTTTTAAAGAAAAAATTAATTCAAATGTAGTTAATTCATGCACACACATATATAAACTCTTATAATATAAACTAAAATTGTAAAAAATTAAGATGGCCAACTTTATTTTACACAAATATTTACACAATATGAATTAAAATTTTTAAAACGTAGGAGGCTATGGCCCCTATTAGCCCTCCTTAGTTCCATCATTGATTTTAATGGCGTCTCAGTTTCAAACTTGCATAATTACAAAGGAAAAAACAACTAATCACAAAACGAATCCTACACCGTAGTGATCCCACTGAAATATTTTAAAAGGTTCAGCAAGTTCACTTCCAAGAAATATAAGATTCGCTGAACATTTTTTTAGAGTACGAACTCCACGAAATTCAATAAAATTAATTAAACCACCATTATTAATTTTCATACTAAAAGTTTGATTGGTGTAAAAAATGTTCGCATCTTTGTACAGGATTATCAAATCGAATGCATAATATTTGTAAGTACGTCATTTTGAAATCAAATAAAATATGCAATTACATTTATTTCTATCCATATATCATTTATTTTCTAATATAAATTTTTATTATTATTTCAAGATCCATCTTTTGTAAAAACGCAATTCTTGAATGATCTACACATTTTGTCATACTTTGAACTATTATTAGACAAATTTTATATTTTAATTATGTTGGTACAATTTTTTTTAACTTTTTTCAAATTTATCATCTCTTTTAATTTCTTTCAATAATGTAAGTATTGCGCATAGCATGGATATTCATACTAGTTATTCATGTATGTGAAATATATAACACACATGGGCCTCGAAAATCAAAGCACAAATTAAGCTTCCCACAAGTACAAGCACCTATTACACTTTGCGTCGTATAATTAGCCATAGTTCGAACAACATTTTGGGTTAGAAAACATCATCAAGACATCTTAAAACCCGCAGAAAAATATTAGAGAGTGCTTGAGACATCTTCGAACAGCCTTGCTAAATAAAAGAGAGAGAGAGAGAGAGACAGAGAGAGGGAGAAATTTCTAAGTTTATGATGAAATTTAAAATTTTTCTACAAGTGGGCCTTTTTGAGTTTGGCATTCTGTCTAAGTGATGTTCGCATTTGCCGAATGCGAGCTCATTGAGATCGCATTCAGCAAATGCGATTTATTATTGAATTTTTGATTTTACAAAAATCTAAAAAAAAAAAAAAATTTGCTTTAGACCTCGCATTTGTCAAATGCGAGGTCAGGCATCCAAATGACAATGCGAGGTCAGGCATCCAAACCTCCATCTTTGGACTTCTGAAGGTCTGGCCACATCTACGTTTCCATGTTTCCAATAGATTTCCACACACTTAACATGAATAGTTTGCAAAAAGCGTATAAATGCAAATATGAGGTCTGAAGCTTTAGTGTATTTTAGGGAAATAATTTTTGTGGGTATTCTTTTAAGTTTATACTGTTGGCTCTGGCCTTTCAGCCAATTCGTGTCTCAAGTTGTTTTCCCTTTAGGTAAGAATTTTGGTTGAATACTACATAGCTGCTGTTGAATTTAAGGCTGTCGATGTAGGATTTATGAAATATATTTCAGCATAATTGATTTCATTAAACTCACTGGACAGATACAATACAAAAAATACGAGATATTTTATGTCGGTCCAAAATAACTCATACTCATAATTATTTTTGAACCAATAAAAAAGTTTTTTTAAGTCAACATAGAAGAGTCTCATTTGATTCCATTTAATATGTCAAGTGAATTTCACTTAATATGTTAATTAGTAGGTCTGTCCTTGTATGTCTACGTAAAACATTTCTATAAGTATGCCAATGCCCAATAGTTGTTCCCCATTCAACCACAGAGCCTTTTTCCCCCTTGTCTAATCAGTTTATCGAACAAAAATCATGGTGCATCCATCGTGCCACGAAGCCTTTTTTCATTAGAGTTTAATGAAGGTTGCCTGACCTCGCATTTGTCTGAAGCAAAAAAAATTTTTTTTTAGATTTTTGCAAAATCAGAAATTCAATAATAAATCGCATTTGCCGAATGCAAACTCACTGAGCTCGCATTCGACAAATGCGAACTACCTATTCTTAGAATCCCCAACACAAACAACCCTTCAAATAGAAAACTTTTTTTTTTTCATAATAGTTTTAGAATTTTCTCCAGAGAGAGGCCACTCTGCGTATAGCATGCAATTCAAAAAGATGGGATTCTTTCGTTTAAGAATCCATGGCATGGGAAGCAACCTCTTCAAGAGAGAATGAACAATGAAGGGATTCCCTCAGCTGCAGCCGAAAATGCAGGATCAACTTTGCGCCTGAAAGAAAAAGATTCCCCGGCGGGAAGGGGGGGCGGTTTTTTGGAGGAGTTAACCGGCGTCGTCAAAGAGACCACCCCAGTTGTCGCATCGCCTTCGACTTAGAATCTTCTCGCGGCTGACCCTACCATCCCCAGTCCCCACACTGAAGAAAACAGAACTGATAAAAAGGGCTGCCGCTTAGTTCTAACGAAAATGGTGAGTTGTCGTTCTCTCTGTCAGACATCAGTTACGACGGCGTAGAACCAGACACTCAAAAAATCAAAAAAAAAAAATATAAATACACATATTAGCCACACGACCCAACTTTTTTTTTTAAAAATAATGATGACACTTTCACTATTATAAATAAAAATCATATGATGAAAATGATAATTGAAGTGGTCATTATATATTTAAAAAAAGTGTGATTAACATCTGGAAGAAAAAAAAACCCTCCATTCAAAGTTTTCTTCTTTTAAAAGAAATAGATCCTTCTTCACATACATGACATGTATGCATACGTGACAAGTTTTCTTCTTTGAAAAGAAAAGAGAGAAATGGATCCTTAATTCACATGACATATATGCATACGTGCGTATCAAACTACTGATGAGCTTACACGTAGAAATTCTTCATTCTTTTTTTTTTTTTTATCGTAACGATAGGATTCCTATAACCTAAATTAGCCTATTTTAGAGGGAGGGGAAGGGGGCTCAATATGAGTAGAAATTTCATCGAAAATGGTCAACAAAAATCGTCACATATTATGACAATTTTTGTAAGAGGTAAAATTCGAACTCTTGACCTCGTCCCGCTGGCTAGAAATTCTCCATTCAAAGTTCCGCAATTTTCGACATGAAAAGCTGGTTTTATTAGATTCCAATCTTTTGGGCACCGTGCCGTACTGGTGATCAAACCAACCAAAAAAAAAAAAACAAAAGTGACATAAACTTCTGTGCCTTTTGATATGATGAATAAAAATGAAAAAAAAAAGAAGCTGGGGAAGAAGCATCTCCGTTTTTTCTGTACTACTACTACTAATCGTCATTGTCAACCGTGACATAAACGTAATTGCATTCGCATCCGTCAACTCCTGATACCAATCGTCATTGCTGACACAATAGTATCCCAAAAAAAAAATATTGACTGACCAAATCTTGACTTAAATAATACCAATATACCATCAGTAGTTGTTGTCCAGCAGGAAAGTCAAAATTTTCCTGAGACTTTAAAGAACAGTTACTCATCACCAATCCGACGTCTCTTGCAAGCTTCGTAGCTACTAGTATAAATATTACTATTATACTTCAGGAACTTCACCCCTAAATATTCTGCAAAGTGAAATTTTTAGCTTATTTTTGTGTTTAAAGGAGATTTGAAAAAAAACAAAAAAAAAAAAAGGCTCGAAAGAAAACTAGCCATGGCAGCAAGTGATGTAAAGCTTCTTGGTGCACGTCCGAGCCCATTCGTGAACCGGGTTCAGTTTGCCCTCAACCTCAAGTCAATAGACCATGAATTCATCCCACAAAACTTGGCAGAGAAAAGCGAGCTCCTTCTTAAGTCTAATCCTGTTCACAAGAAGGTCCCAGTACTCATCCATGGTGATCAGCCCATCTCCGAGTCACTTGTGATTGTGCAGTACATTGATGAGGTCTGGTCTGGTCCTCCCTCTCTCCTTCCTTCTGATCCCTATGACCGCGCCACAGCTCGCTTTTGGGCCGCTTACATTGATGAAAAGGTACCACTATAAGTTCTCTTGCTTCATCACTCACTCCCCTCCCTCTTTTCAACATCATATATATATATATATATGCGACTTTTTCTGCATATTCTTCAGTTGTCATGTACTACTACTACATTCTAAGAAAAAGAGTCAATGGGTTTAATAAATGTGGCAGTGGTTTCCATTGGTGCGGGATCTTAGAAATGCAACGGACGAGCAGTCAAAAGCAGCTGCAGTGGAGAAATTATTTGAAGGCTTAAAATTGTTGGAGGATGCATTTGTGAATTCAAGCAAAGGGAAGGGCTTCTTCGGTGGAGAAAAATTAGGTTTCCTTGATATTGTTCTGGGTTGCTACTTGGGATGGGTAAGGGCTGGAGAAATATTTACAGGTTTGAAAATACTGGACGAAACCAAGACACCAGCCCTGGTGGGATGGGCTGAGAGGTTTGCTTCTCATAAAGCTGTGGATGGTGTTATACCCGAGCCTGAGGAACTCGTTAACCTTATCAAAAAGTTCCAAGCTAGGGCCGCTGCTGCTGCTGATGCTTCTTCCAAGTGAAAAAGGCCCATTTTTTAATGAGCCCATGAATGATGGCCCGAGTGGTCATCATTTTTTCTTTTTCTTTTTTTTCCCTTGTTTTTGTTGTTGTTTGGATTGTGCGAGAATAATTGTAAGGGGGAAGCTTCCTTTCCCAAATGCAAGTTGTAATGGGCGAGCTTCCTTTCATAAATGGAAGTTCTCTCCTTTTTTTTTCAAAAATTATTTCTTCTGATTCCAATTTCGTGGGATGACCCTATGAAAAAGTTTTTTTTCTTTGGTTACATTGCTCCTTGCTGAAAGTTAAAATCAAATTATTTCCTTTCTTTTCTTTTTATAAATTGATTATCCAATCTGGAGGAAGATCAGAAAGGAAATTTGATTAAAGTGGGGAGGGGCTCAAGAACTCAGCACAAGGCACTAAGTGTAACTTGAAGTAGAAATTTGCAAGTAAACTGGCGTTACTGCACTTTGTGGCCCAATTCCCACATTTAACGGTGTCCAACCGCTTTATGAGCCTTCTTCTGGGTTATTCTGCGCAATGTAACGCATTTGTCCATTAACCAATAACTGGTGCAATAAAAGTTATAGCTTTGGATTCCTGAACGTCCACATCTTTAAGGATTTTTGAACGCAGGGATTAGTCGGGCCCGTACCCCTGTATTGATAAAAATAAAATAAAAAATCCACATGTTTAACATATGCTTTATTCCAAATTGCCAAGATTGGACAAATGAACAAGCGAAGTCTCGCGCTTTTTAAAACCAGGAATTTGGATAAAATCGGGACCCGATCAAATATCACACGACAGAGATAACTGGCACGGGAACAAGGATACAAGGACAGCTTACGTTGTTGGAGTCCGCTCGCCGCTTCCACCTGTACCTAAGCTCCTTTTCCATAACTGTAACCCAACCCATTCAAACTGCAACTGGAACCACGCTACCTTCTTTCCTTTCTAAGTCAAGCTGGCAGAGGAGAAAGATCCTCACAGATAAAGAATGGAAGGTGTGAAACTGGATCAGTGGGGTTATGAAGTGAAGACTAGTTCGGATGCCTGTATAGCTGCTATCAACTCTTATTATCATCAGGTCCTTTGATTTTGTTTTTTTCCTATCTGGGTTTTTTCTCCTGGCAATTTTACATAGTGGGTTCTGCATATGTTTTACTATGCCATATGTTTTATGCCATGATATGAAAGGTTGAACTGAATCTTTAGGTACTTAGCTATGGAAGAAGAAGGGATGTGATTTTGGAAGCTCCTAAAGCCGACCCGGATTGTGTTTTAGGAAATATTTTGGCAGCTAGTTTTCTCTGTTCCTTTGATCCTTCTAGAGTTCCTACTTTCCTTGATGCTGCAAATTCTTGTCTAGTATGACATTCCTTAATTTATTTACTCTTTTATTTCTTTTCATCTTTCTTGATTTTTCGTCAAAATTTGCATAGTTGTTGTTGATAATGTCGTAGGACAATGCTAGTGGATACGAGAAAGCAGTTTTTGATGCTGTTAGTTATTTCATTTCGCCAGATAGAGATGATGATGTTGCTGTTGATTTACATTCCACGGTACACTCCTTTTTCCTCACTCAGGTTCATTTTTTCTTTTTAAGGCCTGGTTTCAGTATGATTGGTTGCAAATTATTGACGCAGGCCGTTGTAATTGTTCCTGTAAACGTAACTATTGAGCTAATGGGACTTTGCTTTTGAGTTTTTCATGAATGGACAATTCCTCTCCTAAGGGTGATTTTTGACATGCTAAATTTTGCAAGGAGATATTTGACTAAACTAAAGAGATGCTCTCCAACTTTTTGCTTGCATAATTTAGATTAGAAAGAATAAATCCAAATAATCAAATGTATGGAGTTCTCTTTATGTGGTGGTTACTTAGGAAGCTTATTTACCAGTTGGAAATGTTATTTGCTCTTCTTGAAACTGCAGTTTCTATGATTTGAAGTGGTTTCAATCTTTTCTCTGCCTGTACCTATTCCAAAATGGAATGGTTTTTTAAAGTTATGCTCTTGTAGTTAAATCACATGTCTTACATATTTTTATTGCTTGAATGGCTGTGCTGTAATGCATTTGTAAGAATCCATTCTGTACATAAAGAAGCAACGTTGTACATGATGAAGGCTCATCAATTAAGTTTGCCTTTGATCAATTTAATATCTGGTATATGTGTGAGAATATAGCACGTTTGGTAAATACAGTCGATGTTGTTTTGCAGTTTTTGAAAGATTATCCAAGAGATCTATTATCTCTGAAGAGGGCACAGGTGCTGTGCTTCTATATGGGTCGACCTGATCTATCTCTGCAACTTGTTCAACAGGTTGTCCCCAATCAGCTTCTCTATTTTCTTTTACCAATGATAGTCATCAAGAATACCTTATCAACTTTGTACATAGAAATTATCACACACGTTTGAAAACATTGTTGCCAAACACGGGAAACATGGAAGGGTGATTGAATATTTTGTAATGTCCATGCTTTGATTGAAACTTATCCGTTGTATGGTTAACAGGTTCTATCAAAAAATGAAAAAGCAAATTTCATTTATGGCATGCTTGCTTTCCCTCTGCTAGAGCTTGGTCGAATGGTAGATGCTGAGAAAGCTGCTAAAGAGGGATTTGAAATCAACAAGGAGGATCCTTGGACTCAACATGCTGTAAATAAAATATAATACATCTTTCTTTTTTCAGTCTTTCGCATGCATCAATGAGAAATCTACTGCCTTTAACATCTTGAATCCTCATATTCTATTTCCATTAAATAATAAATTTTTTAATGAGTATCATTTTCACATCGTTGGCCTATTTTGCATTGCCAATCTTCATTAAACAGAAAGTTTCAATTTTCTGTCAGTTCCTTCCTGGTAAACTCCCATCTTTCCATTATGTTTTGATGGTAACTATTTCTAATTTTTGTTAATCATATGATTATTAACTCATATTTTAGTGCTCTTGCTGAATTGGGAAAGAATAAAAAATATACTGGTTTGGAGGCTAATATAATTTTAAAACTCTATAAACTAATAGCTTATTCAAGTGGTGTAGTATTTTGTTTAAGAGTTTCCATTTGTTATCATTTGCTTGAAGTTTGTTTTGTTGACATCAGACTTGACTAGTTCTTTTAATATGGACCTTGCAATATGGACTTTGCTGCAGCTCTGCCATGTTTATCAATATGAATGTCATTTCAAGGAAGCAGTGATATTCATGAAAGAATGTTCACAATCATGGAGTCCTTTGTCGTCGTTTATGTAAGTATGATACGACACAATTCTCTACTTCATTGCTACGATTCTTTAGATGCCTGAAGAAAGTTGTTTGTCAGGCGCACTCACAATTGGTGGCATGTTGCTCTTTGTTACTTGGAAGGTAATTCCCCAATTGACAAGGTAGCAGAGGTCTATGATGTATGTATTTGGAAAGAATTGGAAAGAAGTGATGCCAGTCCAGTCGAGGTATGTTGAATGTATTTTCCTCCCCAAGCCTCTTCAATGTTTCCCAGATTCTAACTCTGATTTCATGCATGCAGGTCTATCTTAATGCTGTCAGTTTATTGTTGCGGATATATGTAAGAGGTTATATAAAAGTCTTTGAAGATCGTCTGAAGGTCTTAGCAAAATGTCTGACTAATAAAGTAAGGAAAAGTTTTCTGTAATCAATTTTCTTTTTGACTTGTGATTAAGTGCTTTTTTTTGCCCTCCTCAAATTCATGGGTGTTCAATATTTCGTTGTCAGTTATCCATCTTTATTTGCTTAATTTATCATCTCAGTTGTTAACTTAATTCATTTTGTCTGTTTCTCCTCTACTTAAATACACATGTTAACCTTCGAGTGGTTTGAACAACGTGTTATGATGTACTCCTGCGATTTATTTAGGCCTTCTGGTATCTCGAGTGGCACCTTCATGTGTTGATAGTGTGGGCTTTAGCTTATACTAGAGAGATTTCTAAAGCAGAAGATCTTTTAACAGGATTGAAATCCAGGTTTAGGATTTCCTCTGATGATTTCTTGCATATAGTTTGTCAATCACTTCACTGCAACATCATTTGTTGCTTCTATTCTGCAGGCTCTCTCTGATGTCAAAGAAGAAGCAACAGCGGATGCAAAAAGGGATGCTGGTTTGTTCCCATTTCCTCCTCCATTTCACTATCCGATTTGCTATGGTCTTTTTTATGTACTTGCATTTGGAATCATGTACTTTTTGTCATATTCCTCTTTCAACTTTCATTTGTGATTTAATTCTCCTACTCTAGCTTGCAGAAGCACTTTACGAGTATGGGAAGGGTGAAAACGAAAAGGCCCTAGAATTGCTTGGACTTCAATTTGATGCAACTGACTGTAAGGTAATGTGGAGAGGGGGAGCCATTTGGGCTTAGCTTCATCTCTATGTACTTACAAAAACTTATTTATGATTAGGCTATTGGAGCATCAGATGAACAACTTGATGTTTTCAACGAAATTTGGATCATCTTGTTGATCAATGGAGGAGAAACTACCAAAGGTATGCCAATTTCTGACTGATCAATGTTTGTGGTGCCTCATTTCTTTAATTAGTGTTGTCAATTGCAGCAACTGAAGCAATTGAGAAGCAGTTAAAGAAGAGAGAAGGAGCCCCATTCTTGTGGCGCCTCTTAGTACGCCTCTGTTCACCACTTAAACCATCCGCTTGAGCAAAATTTTACCAAGTTGTGAGTATTCTCAATTCAATACACATACTGATCTTACTGTCTTTTTGGTGTTGCCTTGTTTTTCCAGGAAAAATGTTACCATACATTAGGAAGGCCAGAAGCTGCGAACGTTGGAGAGAAAGCCAGTGCATTAGCGGTCGCGTACTTCACATAGATGGTTTAGATGGACGTACATCCTTAAATGCTTAGCATTGGCTGTTGAATATTGTCTTGGACAATTTTTTAAATGAATGCCCAAAAATGCTCTTGTGGAATGAGTTTTAATTTATTTCTATACAATTATTAGATTATTTAGTATAATTATAAGGAAAATGTGTCAAATTTTTCATATCCATATCTACTATTTGATAAAAAACTATAATAATAATTTTATTACCATGATATGATATTTTTTATAGTATTTTATTATAGATTTAGATTTATAAGATAGAAGGAAAATGTTGAAATAATTCATTTAAAATTTATAAATTTTTGAAATAGTTAGATTATTATAATTTAGTAGTGCTTTTGGGTAATTTTTTTTTAAATTTTGGGTAAAATACAAAAAAGTCCCCTGTAGTAAATCTAATACACAGAAAAGTCTCCCTTGATTTTAAAATATATAACACGACATTCCGTACTTTGAATTAAATTGCAAAGGTGACGGAATTCGTTAAATTTAACGGAAATGACATGTTGAAATCTTAAAAAAAAAATTTATAACTAATTTTTAACAAATATACATGTTCGACCTCTTAACCCTCAATTCTCTTTATCTAGAGAATAAAACAAATGGTTTTTTTGAGATGTCTTTTACTTAATTATATCAGGGCATTTTGGTCATTTCGTCCATTTCTGTTAAGTTTAACAGATTTCGTCACCTTTGCAATTTAGTTCAAAATATGAGGTGTCGTGTTGTATATTTTGAAATCACAAGGGGCTTTTCTATATATTACGTTTACTACAGGGGGCTTTTTTATTTTTTACCCTTTAATTTATTATTAATTTTAATACCAAAAAATAGAAAACAAAGATCAACAAAAATATTGGATCACATATAAAATTAACTCATAAAAAAAAATCATTAATTCGATATTTGGTTATAATAGAAACCTAAAGATAGTAGTAATAGTTCTACAATTTTATTGGTGAGAAATTTTTTTAAAAAAAGGAAAAAGAAGGAAAAAGAATGAAAAAATAATTTTAAAACTCATTCTAAATATAAGTATACCAAATAAGAGAATTTTATTAAAATATTTAAGGGTAAAATTGTTATTTTAAATAATAAGGGAGGTATGTGCAATTTTTTAAACTTTAATAGAGCTTAATGAAATTGTTAGAAACCTCAGGGAGGTTTCTGAAATTATCCCAAAAAATTAACCAATCTTGACTTAAATAATACCAATATACCATTGGTAGTTGTTATCCCAGTTGGGATCCTCTATGCCACTACTCGGTGCTAAATCCAGTGCCAATCCCACTTATCACATGATAGTAGAAGAAATTTAAATAAACAACACATGACAAATTAAATAAATAAGACACTTGACATAAATATAGAAGTGATACTGAATTGCCACTAGAAAAGTAGCACTTGGATCCCGTGTGCCCGCCCCATTTCTATCCTCGTGCCATCCTTAGAGAAATTATTTGAAGGCCTAAAATTGTTGGAGGATGCAGTTGTGAATTCAAGCAAAGGGAAGGGCTTCTTTGGTGGAGAAAAATTTGGTTACCTTGATATTGTTCTGGGTTGCTACTTGGGATGGGTAAGGGCTGGAGAAATATTTACAGGTTTGAAAATACTGGACGAAACCAAGATACCAGCCCTGGTGGAATGGGCTGAGAGGTTACTTCTCATAAAGTTGTTATGGTGTTATACCCGAGCCTGAGGAACTCGTTAACCTTATCAAAATGTTCCAAGCTTGGGCCGCTGCTGCTTCTTCAAAGTGAAAAAGGCCCATATTTTAAGGAGCCCATCAATGATGGCCCGAGTGGTCATCATTTTTGTTGTTGTTTGGATTGTGCGAGAATAATTGAAACGGGGAAGCTTCCTTTCCCAAATGAAAGTTGTAATGGGCGAGCTTCCATTCATAAATGGAAGTTCTCTCTTTTTTTTTTTTTTTAAAAAACTTATTTCTTCTGATTCCAATTTCGTGGGATGACCGATGAAACAGTTTTTTTTTCTTTTGGTTACATTGCACCTTGCTGAAAGTTAAAATCAAATTATTTCCTTTCTTTTCTTTTTATAAATTGATATCCAATCTTGAGGAAGATCAGAAAGGAATTTTATTAAAGTGGGGAGGGGCTCAAGAACTCAGCACAAGGCATTAAGTGCAACTTGAAGTAGAAATATGCAAGTAAACTGGCGTTCCTGCACTTTTGTGGCCCAAACTAGGACATTTAACGGTGTCCAATCGTTCTGTGAGCCTTCTTCGAGGTAATTCTGCGCAATGTAACGCATTTGCCCATTAACCAATAACTGGGACAATAAAAAGGTACAGCTTTGGATTCCTGAACGTCCACATCTTTAACATATGCTTTAATCCAAATTGCCAAGATTGGACAAATGAACAAGCGAAGGCTCAACCACGGAGCTTGGCTCAGTGACCACTAAGGTGGGATTTAAGTTTCGAGGTTCCAATTTTACCTACAACGAAAAAAATTTAAGAATGGTATCAAAACACCTCTTTGATCTAGTAAAGTCTGTGTACCTGTTAGTCCCTAACACATAGGACTGTCAACGGGCCGGGTCCGGGTCGAGGTTCACTAGTAAAGTCTGGATCTGGACCCAGACCCGGCATACTATACTAGTTCTGGATTCGACCTGAATACCCGACGAGTCTTCTACTTGGATCCGGGTCGGGCTTACTCGAAAACGGCCCATCAAAAGCCTATTTTTGCAACAACACTTGTCTTTGGTGTATTTGACTATATGGATAATAATCAGAGAAGTAAATTTGGGGTATTATATTAATAAATATTTTTTTAAAATTATTAATCAATTTATATCCGGGTTCGGATTCAATACGGGTCGAAATACCATATTTCGTATCCGACAGTGTGTTTGGATTATAAATTATTTGAAATATTTTTACTGTAACACTTTTTGTGATGTGATGTATATGGGATAAAAAGGTAATTAAGAAGATAAAAAGGTGTATTGGAAATTGTAATGATGATGTAAGCAAATAAATTGGGGCAAATAATTTCCTGTCGAAACACATTTTTTGTTTGACAAAACGGATTCGAATTTGGGTAACGGAATTATATCTCTACCCGCACTCGAAATTATTTGACGGATCCGATCCGAGTCCGGTCAAGACAATCCGGATCTTTGACAGGCCTAATGACACAAGCCTCTTTAGATTTCTCCTCACTTCTTAAAAAAAAAAAAAACAGGCGAAGGCTCGCGCTTATTAAAACCAGGAATTTGGATAAATCGGGACCATCAAATATCACACGCAGGGATAACTGGCACGGGAACAAGGATACAAGGACAACTTACATTTGGATACACAAGCCAATTGTTGGAGGCTTGGAGCCCGCTTGCCGCTTCTGCCTGTACCTAAGGTCCTTTTCCATAACTGTAACCCAACCCATCCAAACTGAAACTGGAACCACGCTACCTTGTTACCTTTCTAAGTCAAGCTGGCAGAGGAGAAAGATCCTCACAGACGAAGAAATGGAAGGTGTGAAACTGGATCAGTGGGGTTATGAAGTGAAGACTAGTTCGGATGCCTGTATAGCTGCTATCAACTCTTATTATCATCAGGTCCTTTGATTTTGTTTTTTTCCTATCTGGGTTTCTTACGTTCTTCTCCTGGCAATTTTACATAGTGGGTTTTGCATATGTTTTACTATGCCATGATATGAAAGGTTGAACTGAATCTTTAGGTACTTAGCTATGGAAGAAGAAGGGATGTGATTTTGGAAGCTCCTAAAGCCGACCCGGATTGTGTTTTGGGAAATGTTTTGGCAGCTAGTTTTCTCTGTTCCTTTGATCCTTCTAGAGTTCCTACTTTCCTTGATGCTGCAAATTCTTGTCTAGTATGACATTCCTTAATTTATTTACTCTTTTATTTCTTTTCATCTTTCTTGATTTTTCGTCAAAATTTGCATAGTTGTTGTTGATAATGTCGTAGGACAATGCTAGTGGATACGAGAAAGCAGTTTTTGATGCTGTTAGTTATTTCATTTCGCCAGATAGAGATGATGATGTTGCTGTTGATTTACATTCCACGGTACACTCCTTTTTCCTCACTCAGGTTCATTTTTTCTTTTTAAGGCCTGGTTTCAGTATGATTGGTTGCAAATTATTGACGCAGGCCGTTGTAATTGTTCCTGTAAACGTAACTATTGAGCTAATGGGACTTTGCTTTTGAGTTTTTCATGAATGGACAATTCCTCTCCTAAGGGTGATTTTTGACATGCTAAATTTTGCAAGGAGATATTTGACTAAACTAAAGAGATGCTCTGCAACTTTTTGCTTGCATAATTTAGATCAGAAAGAATAAATCCAACTAATCAAATGTTATGGAGTTCTCTTTATGTGGTGGTTACTTAGGAAGCTTATTTACCAGTTGGAAATGTTATTTGCTCTTCTTGAAACTGCAGTTTCTATGATTTGAAGTGGTTTCCATCTTTTCTCTGCCCGTACCTGTTCCAAAATGGAATGGTTTTTTAAAGTTATTTCGTGTAGTTAAATCACACGTCTTACATATTTTTTTTGCTTGAATGGCTGTGCTGTAATGCGTTTGTAAGAATCCATTCTGTACATAAAGAAGCAACGTTGTACAGGATGAGATCCTCATCAATTAAGCTTTACCTTTGATCAATTTAATATCTGGTATCTGTGTGAGAATATAGCACGTTTGGTAAATACAGTCGATGTTGTTTTGCAGTTTTTGAAAGATTATCCAAGAGATCTAGTATCTCTGACGAGGGCACAGGTGCTGTGCTTCTATATGGGTCGACCTGATCTATCTCTGCAACTTGTTCAACAGGTTGTGCCCAATCAGCTTCTCTATTTTCTTTTACCAATGATAGTCATCAAGAATACCTTATCAACTTTGTACATAGAAATTATCACACACGTTTGAAAACATTGTTGCCAAACTCGGGAAACATGGAAGGGTGATTGAATATTTTGTAATGTCCATGTTTTGATTGAAACTTATCTCTTGTATGGTTAACAGGTTCTATCAAAAAATGAAAAAGCAAATTTCATTTATGGCATGCTTGCTTTCCCTCTGCTAGAGCTTGGTCGAATGGTAGATGCTGAGAAAGCTGCTAAAGAGGGATTTGAAATCAACAAGGAGGATCCTTGGACTCAACATGCTGTAAATAAAATATAATACATCTTTCTCTTTTCAGTCTTTCGCATGCATCAATGAGAAATCTGCCACCTTTAACATCTTGAATCCTCATATTCTATTTCCATTAATAATAAATTTTTTAATGAGTATCATTTTAACATCGTTGGCCTATTTTGTATTGCCAATCTTCATTAAACAGAAAGTTCCAATTTTCTGTCAGCTCCTTCCTGGTAAACCCCCATCTTTCCATTATGCTTTGATCATAACTATTTCTAATTTTTGTTAATCATATGATTATTGACTCAGATTTTAGTGCTCTTGCTGAATTGGGAAAGAATAAAAAATATACTGGTTTGTAGGCTAATATAATTTTAAAACTCTATAACTAATAGCTTATTCAAGTGATGTAGTAATTTGTTTAAGAGTTTCCATTTGTTATCATTTGCTTGAAGTTTGTTTTGTTGACATCAGACTTGACTAGTCCTTTAATATGGACTTTGTTGCAGCTCTGTCATGTTTATCAATATGAATGTCATTTCAAGGAAGCAGTGATATTCATGGAAGAATGTTCACAATCATGGAGTCCTTTGTCATCGTTTATGTAAGTATGATATGACAGAATCCTCAACTTCATTGCTACAATTCTTTAGATGGCTGAATAAGGTTGTTTGTCAGGCACACTCACAATTGGTGGCATGTTGCTCTTTGTTACTTGGAAGGTAATTCCCCAATTGACAAGGTAGCAGAGGTCTATGATGAATGTATTTGGAAAGAATTGGAAAGAAGTGATGCCAGTCCAGTCGAGGTATGTTGAATGTATTTTCCTCCCCGAGCCTCTTCAATGTTTCCCAGATTCTAACTCTGATTTCATGCATGCAGGTCTACCTTAATGCTGTCAGTTTATTGTTGCGGATATATGTTAGAGGTTATATAAAAGTCTTTGAAGATCGTCTGAAGGTCTTAGCAAAATGTCTGACTAATAAAGTAAGGAAAAGTTTTTTTAATCAATTTTCTTTTTGACTTGTGATTAAGTGCTTTTTTTTGCCCTCCTCAAATTCATGGGTGTTCGATATTTTCCTTGTCAGTTATCCATCTTTATTTGCTTAATTTATCATCTCGGTTGATAACTTAATTCATTTTGTCTGTTTCTCCTCTACTTAAATACACATGTTAACCTTCGAGTGGTTTGAACATGTTATGATGTACTCCTGCAATTTATTTAGGCCTTCTGGTGTCTCGAGTGGCACTTTGATGTGTTGATAGTGTGGGCTTTAGCTTATACTGGAGAGATTTCTAAAGCTGAAGATCTTTTAACAGGATTGAAATCCAGGTTTAGGGTTTCCTCTGATGATTTCTTGCATATAGTTTGTCAATCACATCACTGCAACATCATTTGTTGCTTCTATTCTGCAGGCTCTCTCTGATGTCAAAGAAGAAGCAACAGCGGATGCAAAAAGGGATGCTGGTTTGTTCCCATTTCCTCCTCCATTTCACTATCTGATTTGCTATGGTCTTTTTTATGTACTTGCATTTGGAATCATGTACTTTTTGTCATATTCCTCTTTCAACTTTCATTTGTGATTTAATTCTCCTACTCTAGCTTGCAGAAGCACTTTACGAGTATGGGAAGGGTGAAAACGAAAAGGCCCTAGAATTGCTTGGACTTCAATTTGATGCAATTGACTGTAAGGTAATGTGGAGAGGGGGAGCCATTTGGGCTTAGCTTCATCTCTATGTACTTACAAAAACTTATTTATGATTAGGCTATTGGAGCATCAGATGAACAACTTGATGTTTTCAACGAAATTTGGATCATCTTGTTGATCAATGGAGGAGAAACTACCAAAGGTATGCCAATTTCTGACTGATCAATGTTTGTGGTGCCTCATTTCTTTAATTAGTGTTGTCAATTGCAGCAACTGAAGCAATTGAGAAGCAGTTAAAGAAGAGAGAAGGAGCCCCATTCTTGTGGCGCCTCTTAGTACGCCTCTGTTCACCACTTAAACCATCCGCTTGAGCAAAATTTTACGGAGTTGTGAGCATTCTCAATTCAATACACATACTGATCTTACTGTCTTTTTGGTGTTGCCTTGTTTTTCCAGGAAAAATGTTACCATACATTAGGAAGGCCAGAAGCTGCAAACGTTGGAGAGAGAGCCAGTGCATTAGCGGTCGCATACTTCACATAGATGGTTTAGATGGACGTACATCCTTAAATGCTTAGCATTGGCTGTTGAATATTTTACTTGTAAGTCCCGCATTTCTGTACCCTAATGATCTCCTAGTCTATGAATAGTTGTTGAATGAGACCGCGAGGTGGTAAAATCATAGAGGCGTAATAGTTCCAGTTTTTGTTCAAGCCTGTTAGCTCCAAGTAGTTCAGTGTTAAGAGATTATAATCTCGTACTTGCCCAGGAAAAACCACACGAGAGAAAAGAGAAAGTAAAAGACCGTTTTCTTGGTCTTCTGCCAACGTTACAATCTAAAGGGAACAATTTGGCATCGAGTGGCACACAGGCCGGCACTGGTATTCAATTAAATGCTGCACAGTAAACAAAGTCATGAACATTACGGGCACGTACAATTTGATCAATCTCTCAACTCCACAATAGTCAAAGCTCACGTGTCTTGTTTTAGCTCGTTAATCCAATACTATCTGGAACAACAACATTACTGGAGTTGGACGATCTGAAAACCCCAGCACCACCGCCAGCAACCACACGGGGGCGGCCCCTAATTCGCCTCAGTTCCGCCACCACTTCCCTAGCATCAGGCCTGTCATCCTTATCTGCTGCCACACATCGAAAAGCCAGCTCCGCAACAGCACCAACACCTTCCATTGCCTCAGCATCTACGACCAAAACAGGGTCCACAACCTGATGCAACAGTCCCATTTGTATCCTTGACACGACCAAATCAGCCAGTGCCATTTCCCTCTTTTCCCTCCTCTGGTCCACGGCCCTCATCCCAGTTATTAACTCCAACAACACTACTCCAAAGCTATATATATCACTCTTCTCATTCAACAAAAAGGACCTATGATAATCAGGATCCAAGTATCCTGGTGTACCTTGCGGACCAGTCCAAACACCCCCTGAAGAATTATCCCTCTCCGTCGTGGTTTCTGAGCAAATCAGTAGCCTTGATAGCCCAAAATCACCAACTTTGACTCTCATATCTTTCTCTACAAAAATGTTTGATGAGGTAATGTCTCTATGAACAATTGGTGGCACTAATGAGAAATGCAAATATTCGATGGCCATTGCAGTTTGTAGCGCGATATCAACTCTTAGATTCCATGGTAACGTGCCCTTTGCATATAAATCCGTCGCTCCATGGAGATGATCCGCGAGACTACCATTTGGTACATATTCATACACTAAAAGCAACCCTCTCGGATCGCTACAATAGCCGTGAAGCTTAACTAAATTGGGATGGTTGAGTGAAGATAAGATCAAGATCTCATTGCAAAATGACTTTGTCGAAAATGCTTTTTCCCCAGCTGCTCTGCCTGAATTGTGCTTGTGAAGATGCTTTACTGCCACTCTGCGGCCATCGTTAAGCTGGCCCAAATAGACAGAACCAAATCCTCCGTCGCCAATTTTGCGTTTTGGGTCGAAATGATTTGTGGAAGACTCAAGCTCCTCATAAGTAAACACTGGTGGAAGGAGACTAGCTGAGCGGTGTCTCCGAAGGAAGACAATAGTGGGATCTTCTTCTGAGGCCAATCCTTTTTGCCTAGACCTGAAAATAACAGTAGCAACAAAAAATATGATCAAGAAACACATAAACAACAAAAGAATGCACAGGATTGCAATCCTGTTGGCCCCTTTTTCACGAATTTGTGCAGCTGGGGATTTGAAACAGAGGAATGGCATTCCAGGGTCCGAAGAATTGAACCCACAAAAGCCATTATTAGCCCTGCAGGTTTTGCAGCTCGTAAAGTAGCTATCTTGGTCTTCATCCCACTCAACTTCAACTCCAAGTTTCAAGAAATTGTCAAGAAATCCCAGAACATCACCTCGGCATCCCTGTTGAGAGTCTTCTTGGTGTTCTGATCTACATTCAGGAAGAAGGTTTACGGGGTTCTTGATAAGTTTGCATTCCCAAGAACAATGGCTGCAGTTTGGAAGGTTTGGAGGTGGACAAGGTTTGACGACTGAAAGTCTAGAGCAATACGAGTCAGATAACCGAAATGGGGAGCCAACAAGGGAGATTGGTTTGCTGGGGATGGAAAACAGAGTATGCTGAACAGAGCAATTTTGTTTGGAGTGTGAAGATGGCGGCAGAACTGTTGCAGGGGAGAGGACGAGAGAAGGGGAGTTGGGTTCATAGTGGAGGAGGGAAAAGGTGAGGTTATTGATGGAAATGATGGCATGTGGAAGTGAGCATTTGACTTGGAAGGATGGATGACCACAGCCAGGATGCGAGGAGAAAGGAAAAGACGGGGCGTAAGTGAAAGGTGGACATGAATATTTGGCTGTTTCGGAGGGAAGTTCTGAGCAAATATGAGCTGCTGTCGAGGAGGGCAGGCGGAGGAGGAAGAGCAGAAAGAGAGAGATAGTGGTGGTGGCGGCCGAACGCGGTTGCAGAGAGAGTGGCTTTGGTGGTTTTAATGGTGGCGCGGGTGACATTGTGGAGCCCAACTGCGAAGCACAGTCATGAATGAGGAGAGGAAGATCTAAATCTTGATCTAGTTTTGGCCTTTTGGGTTGACTGCATAGGTCGTTTGTGGTGGCACCGCCGATGTGAGAACAAGAAGAGAAGTGGGGAGGTCTCGAGGAAGGGAAGAGAGAGGAGTCAAGTGTCTGAGGCACGTGAAGAGAATGGGGTGAAGACAAAACCCCAAAAGGAATGGTCACTAGCTAAGGAGACCAAAACCGTGGAAATTTGGCCAAAGTTGAAAACTTCACCTTTTCGCTTGTATTCTATTCTATTCTACGTGGAAGGAATCACAAATATGATATTGATGGCATGCTTCTTTGCGAGAGTGTGCTTCACTTTGGAATGTACAATGGCTCAATAGGGGTAGAGAAGGATGAAGATGGAAGTGAAGCGAAAGTTCTTTCATCACTCTCTATCTATTCAGATACTACTACTGTTCTTTCTGGCGATAAAAATCTAGTAGTAACAATTGCGTTGTGAGTAAATTCATCTATGCACCATCTGACTGAAAAAGCAAGAGCCTTTTAACTAGAGCATTATATTCCAGCAATAGTGATCATTACTACAGAAAACTGCTTAATCTGACAATATCTGTATCTGAAATCCGTATGATGTATTATTCAAGAATTAGCATAGTGTTCAAATCCTAGTTTTCTGCCCATCCAAGAAGACAAAAGCTTAAAAGAAAACTACGCTTGTGAGCTCAAAGCATCAGCGTTAAGCAGACTATACGTCATTCATCATTTCGAATTTAGGTAAGATACAGATTACACAGATTTGGACCTTGTTGCATGGGCTTTGGAGCAGAGTCAGCAGACACATACTAATACTACTATGAAGCCATTTTGCTTAGTGGGATGTGCAAGGATGCAAATTTTCAACTCCACCAATCTAAAAGGCACTGGGAGTGGAATGGTTAGGCACTGTGGTGAAAGACTTGCAAGCAAGAGTGGTGATTGTTTCGTTATGTTATGAGAGCGACAGCTTCAGAACACCAAGTGTGAATAATTTTTCAGCCATATGATGATGGGATGAACATCTCTGTCACATAGATGGTTCATTCTCAGTGGCCATTTACATCTTAATTCCACAAGTTTTGGTTAGCAAATGGATGGGTTTCCATGCTGTAGCCGGGCCATTTCCCATTTCGTTTTCCACCCTTTTTCTCCCGAGGCAGCAGAGCTATATAATAATATCTGCAAAATTGCTTTCAAGAAGCTTAGATCAATTTTGAAGAAGCTGTCTTCGGCTTCCTTCTTCTTTTCTTTTCTTTTCTTTTCTTCTTTATTTATTATTTTTTTCCGAAACACTTTTCAGGGCTTCAGAAATGCTGGATTAAGTGAAATTTTCCGCTTGTGCTCTTCTCAGATCTCGAGGATAACGTGGAATCTTAAAGTGAGATTATCAAAAATTTATTTAGGAAAAAAAATAATAAACATCGGTATCAGCTTGAAGCCTAGAATGTTGAAATCATCTTTTTCCCATTTATCTCTGTTATCTCAGTAGTCATATAATCATCTTTTTCCCATTGACCTCTGTGGCTCTGTTTGTTTTATCACGCTCCAATCTCAGGCCTGCGTACTAAATCAAGAAAAATCACTTAACTGTTCCATCACTTTCACACTCTTTAGAATCCGATGAAATCAAATTAAAAAAAAAAAAGATTGACTGCACTTAGGGCTGCCTCTCGTTTGTACTTTTATCAACTCATATATTTCCATTCAAATTAGTGTATGAGACACATGTTCATTAATCATTTTTTGGCACTTATCGCTCCTTAATATAATATGACTCATGTTTGTTGATAAAAATATATATTAAATATGGACGTATTAGTAAATTAATAAATTAGCTATCCTTTTGAATGAAAAATAAGTTTATAATTCGAAACGAATACACGAAAGTGAGTTTATCTTTATTAAATGGAAAGAGTAAGAAACATCAACAATCACTACTAATATACTTGGCAGCGTTTTTACATCAAAAAACATGCATTTTAATAACTCTTTTTTTTTTTATCTTTTCAATCATCTTTCTATGTAACATATAACACATCATAACAAGTGTTACGCTAATTAATGTTAAATAATATTTCCAACAACACTCTGTATCCCATTATTACTCAATAGTATTATGTTCATCATCTCATAGTATTCGTTGTCAACATCCTAAGTTCACTTAGACGGGCCACACGCACATATAGCGGTGAGCGTGGGAGTTGAACTAATTTAGCAATTTTCATGTTTGTTAATTAGAACTAATTGTCTGAACGCTACGACTCCCATTTGTTGAATTGTGGGCTTCTTCGGACTTCGACGGTCCTAGCCTCCTCCTTCTAGAAAATTAGAATGCGTTCCGGAAATCTCAGCGTTCGACTGGGTCTCACGCGCATTATTTGCCCGCATTAATGCCTGGGCCTCAAGTTTCCAACACCAAAAATTATCTTACTTGCATCGTCCCAACTATTTTAAAAAAAAATTATCCCAAATAATTCCGTATCTAAACACTTGTAAATATTTTTGTCCTTTCCACCATCACTAACGTCCCAACTATTGGTCCATAAATGTTGTTGAGAACATGTTTCTGGACATGTTCGGTTGGAATGGAAATGGAATTTCTGCTCATGGTCTATAGGTTTTGTTGCGCGGAGGAAAACAAGTGCCAGTCGTTTTCGAGGATTACGCTAAACAGTTCTCGAAGCCCCTTCCTATCACATCCTTCATCCTGCGTTCCAGCTCCATCTGGTTCTGTTGTTTTTTGAAATGGCGATCCATATCATCTTATCATTTAGAAAATGGAAAATTTTCTTGAATATGCTCATCTCAAATAACGACATATACAAAGCAACAGACTTGTGCTGCACTTGGAATGATTTTGATCATCAACATATGTTCATTCAAGCAATTGGCTTTACATAAAAACTAAAGACTAGACATTCAAGATAGCAATGTCCTGTACATATCTTATCCTCTCACCCACCAGAAATTAAGCCTAAATTGAGATCTATATTTTGCATTATGTATCATTAATCATATGATATGAGTAATTTAAGTTACTAAATTGCAGAAAACTTGTTGAACCGATATACCCGCTCACCTGCCAGGGCCACAGAAGCAACATATATATATATATATATATATATATCATTTTTATTTTTTTAAAAAAATTTTGGGTGAATTTGATTCTAATTGCCATCCATCACGGATTAGGACATGATTCTTTATTAATCAAGTCGACTTGTGTTATCTTTTGTACTCCCTCCGTCCCACTTTGACAGTGCTGCTTGTTTCTTTTTTCGTCTGTCTCAAATTGTCATCCATTTTTCAATTGAAGAATATAGTTATCTTTTAATTTCTCTAAAATACCCTTATTCAAAGTAGGTTGCTATTAGTATAAACTACCATATTTAATGTAGATTGTTTTTTAACCATCAATTCAAGTTCTCATAAACCATCAATTTAAGTTTCTATGAATAATTAATATAAAGTTGTACTCTATTTAATGTAATCGTATTTCAGGAAAATAGCAACCTAAATTTATTTTTTCCAACAAAGTAGATTGTTTTTTCTTAAATTGTGTGAAAAAAAAAAACTAGAACTATCAAAATGGACGAGAAAGAAGGAGTATCATTCATTAATATTTGGTACCTACTCTGAGGCACTTGGGCTTTAAGCCTTTTAAATGCAATTGCTCCAAAATGTCCTTTGCATTCATCATTAGTCTAGGAGGTTCAGTGCCTTATTCGTCGAGCAATCAATTCATAGTGGACTCTAGCCAGAAAAGGCATCAAGGAGATTTGCAATTTAGGAGCCCGTTTCTCCGTTAATTACTTTGACAAACTAACAATTACTATTGCTTATTCTAGCAATGCACTGGAGAAAATATCCGCCTCACTCAGATTCTATCATCCTGATTTAATTAGCGAAGAAAATAAATGATTTGTTAATGCGGGGATAGCCAACCTTGATTACAAGTCTAGAGATATTATACGAGGTCTATGAATTTATGAGAAGGATTACGCTATCTTCATTACCACGAAAAGCTATGAGAAAGCAATTAGACTCGTGAGAGAGTTTGATAATCAAATCATAAATCTGATAATCAATTGACTAATATTCCTCTTAATCAAAATGAGTCTTGGAAGGGACACGTGGAGCCTACTTGTATCTTCAACTGCTATTACGCTTCATGCTATAGACTATAAACTAGGATGGCAAGGGGGCAAGGTGCTCGCGGGGTAGGCATGGGGCAGGGCGGGGGTATGGGGAGAAAATTTCCCCCGGCTTGAAACCCCATTTCCCGTCCCTTCCCCGCATATAAAAAAAAAATATATATATTTAAATTTATGAATATATACAATACATGTATATACATAATATAAAATTTTAGTTATAATTTAATAATATAATTAATAACGTAATTGAGATCATGTAAGGAGATCAACCGACTTTTACAACATTTTCTTTAGTTTAGAAATTGAGTAATCAAGCTAGTGGCAACCACAAATCTATCACGTAAATGGCCAATCCATGTGAGTTTAGCTAAAGGAGGAGAATGGTAACTAATATGAATTTATTTTGCTATCTAATTATTGGGGTTTGGAGCATATATTGTGAAAGATACAGCTGATGAGCTGTGCTTACCAACAAACAAAGTCTTATATATTTTATTATTTTCAAAATGGATGCCTTTCACTTTCTTTTTACTACAGTCCGTAATAAAGTTGTATTTTCCGTTAAAATTTTCAATCAATAAGGAGCAACTAGTAGTGCTTTTACCTACAAAGATGGAAAAAAGTCCCTTTTTTCAAATATAACACTAACTTGATAACATGTCTCCTAATAATGATCGGAGTTAAATTCATCTATATTTCTCCTTCAAAAAATTATTCTTCAATGATATTATTTGATTATGATTTATCATAAAAAATTTTAAAAAATACTACTATTATATATACATGTCACCCACACCCAAAAAATTAAAAAAAAAATCCACCTGCAGCCATAAATGAATTTACTCGCAGGATACATCTCGTATCAAAACAAGACTTTTAAGACCTCGCACGCTTTTTAGGGCGTGATCTTTGAGATTAGACGATGATGCCACCTCGAAATTTCCTTGTCAACTCCTAAATCTTCTTGGTCCTTCTTCCACCATGGATTTTTCTTCTTTTTTTTCCTGGTAAAGCCAAGGAAATTCTTTCACTAATCACACCTCCAATAATTCATTCACACCTTTTCCCAACCTTACGTATTAAGCTACTACAAAAATATATGACTATAAAATAGAGTACCATACTACTATCTATATATATACACTAAATTATTTTCTTAGCCTATTTCTTCATCATCAATACTTTGGCAAGGGTACAAATACCATCCGACAAAGCCCTCTTTTCCACCAATCTAATACTTGGTTAATTAAAACCATATTCAACTTCTCACCATCACTGTATAGCAACACGCTCTAAGCTTCTGATTCTTTGGAAAATTTTCTCATGGTCATGGAGTTCTTTCATAACACGAAAGCTGTTAGACTCAGAAGTCATCTGGACAAATATTTAGTGGCGGACGATGATCAAGAAAGCACAAGACAGAGCCGGAACGGTGGCTCGAAAAAAGCCCGTTGGCTAGTGGAGGTCGTCGACCGCGGTACTAGTGATATTATTCGCCTCAAAAGTTGCCACGGGAAATATTTGACCGCCTCGAACGACCCTTTTCTTCTGGGGATGACCGGTAACAGAGTCCAACAAACCGTGCCGGAAAACATGAAGGACTTGAGAATTGAATGGGAGCCGGTTAGAGATGGATTTCAGGTGAAGTTAAGGGCCTATGGAGGTACATATTTGCGGGCTAATGGAGGCACTCCGCCATGGAGAAACTCGATGACTCACGATAAACCTCAGACGGGTTCAACTTATAATTGGATTCTGTGGGAGGTGGAGGCTGTAGATGTCCCGGAAGATGAGCATCTTAATGATTACTTGTCGATTGTTTCGAGTTTTTCATCTGTCTCTGATGAACTCTCCGGCTTGGAGCTCGGGTCCCCCATGTCAATACGTTCTAGTTTTAACTCTCCAAGAGCATCTACAACTCCAAGAAAGGTACGTACGTTTCCAACTTCCCAAAATTACCATTATTTTTCTTCCCAAAGAATCTTTTAAGAGTTGAGATTAAAAAAATGTTATCATCTTAAAATGAGAAGTTTACAGCTTGATTAGGTGTTAATATGGTGATTTGCATTGAGGGTCAATTCAGTTGCCTTAAGGGTCAATATGGTTATAGTGCGTTGACGGTGGCCAGTTGCCTCCTAGACACTCATTAGATTTTTTTCCGCCCTTTAAAGAGGTGGGTGGAGCAGTGGAGTTGAGTACAAGGCCTGAGGCCAATATGAGCGGGTCACAAAAAAGTTAGGAGCGCATGTCGTCCGTGAGTACGTGGAGCAATTAGGAAAATGGGTAGAGATAAAAAAAAAAACAACTAATAGTATTTTTTTTTTATTGAAACAAACAAATAAACTTATTAGGCATTGAGGTTTTATTCAGCTTTTAATGAATGCATAAATTTTATGATATTCTTACGACGAAATTTAGAGAGGGGGGTACAGAATGAATTGGAATTTCTCTGGTCTTCTTGAGGTGAACATATCACCGTCTTTTGTGCATAAAAAGGATAATTAAATTGACAACAAAAAAGTATATAGGTAAGTCGATACTACTGTTTGTCATGAGAACTAGCGGAATGGATACCCCCAAACACAAAAAAGAAAAGAAAAGAAAAGAGATTCACTTAAACCTGTCTCGTCTTTCCTTTCCCTTTTTTTTTTTTTTTGCGTCAAGGAAATGATGATGATAAGCGGTTTACTCCAAAGTTGAATCTGAAAAGGAAAAGGCGCGTTTGCGTTTAAAGATTGCATACTGGGGAAATTCCGCATATGATTACCAGATTCATTCGATAGTAAGTAGACTAGGGAACGAATATGCAGAGAACCTTCTGCTGGAATGCACCGCTTGACTTGTAAAGGCCGTAAGATTATATTCTTTCCTAGTCAGCGAAACCGAATATCACCCGCAACGGATCTTCTGTCTCACACTCTGTGCCACTTTTTATTATATTGCTATTTCTCCTGCATAAATATCATGTTTTAGTTCTTTTTTGTCTCCTTAAAATCCAATAACTATTAATTGAGTAAAAAATAAATACAACAGTTTCAAAAAAGCAATATATAATAGAAAATTAAAAAATATAGCAGAAAATTCATAAAAAAATCTCATTTTTTATGCATTTTGATTTTTTGAGTTTGTTAAATTTTATGTATTACTCAATTAATAGTTATTGGATCTTAAGAAGACAAAAAAGAACTAAAACATGATGTTTATGCAGGAGAAATAGCAATATAATAAAAAGTGGCACAGAGAGTGGCACAGAGTGTGAGACAGAAGATCCGTTGCGAATATCACCTGATCTAACACCCTAATTTCCCGCAACTTCAATCTGACCTGCCAAATGGCAATTATAGTTTGAAAGCATGATTTATATACGGTAATCCTTCTTTCTTTTTAATCTGTATTTAATAATTGTCGTCCTGGGGAAGTAAATAAGAACATTACGCAACCACACATGTAAATCATGCAACCGCACCATATTCCACGTTGCTTCTGAACCCAAGACTTCTTTCTTTGGTGTGTGATCAAGATTGGTTCTTTAACAATAAACATGCTCATGCTCATGCTAGTTAGTTTCTTTTGTTATGAAACCTAAAATCTCACTACTGATGTTCAGGCACGAGAAAGAAAGAGATCATTTTAAAGATTGTCATTTTTTTTTTTTAAATATATTTTATTTTATATATATCACATCATTATAATATTTTTTTATATATATAAATTTCAGCAATCCAAACGAATTAGTCCATAAGAAAACGAGACTATTAGAGCTAAACTCAGCAGCACAAAACAAACACGGGTAGTATTTTACCTTTCTATATAGGCCAGGTGCCAAAATAGAATGGAGTCCAGGATTTTGTCAAACTCGGTCTAAGCCACGAGAAGGAAGAAAGATGAACGCGTCAGATTAACCATTGCTATTATTAGAGCTAGCTGGCGCCGACTTTGCTTGCGGAAATTTCCAGTAAACCCACAAACCCCAAATCAGACCAAGTACTACTTACTTTGAACAACGTACATGCTCGTAGTTATCCCTCCTTCCCGATTAAAAATATATTATTCATTTCCCACCCGCTTGTATTTAGCCAACTATAAAAGCAAACCTTCATCGGCCATTCTCCAGGCCAGAGACCAAAATTCCAAGCATTCATTTCTTCGTCATTCTCTCTCAAGTTTCGATCCCATTAAACGTTTCAGCAAAAAAAAACCCTCCACAAAACCAGAAATTAATTTGATTTTTCGAGACCATTTTTTAGTTCGTAACTTATTTTGCTTTTTGGTGACGAAAAGCAGAGTCCTCTGCTGAAGATTACAGCGATGGAACTCTTTCACAACGCCAAGGCAGTGCGGCTGAAGAGCGCGCACAACAAGTACTTGACAGCTGAAGAAGACGAAGAATCAGTTACTCAAGACCGTAACGGCTCATCCAAGGCGGCGAGGTGGACGGTTGAGTTTGTCGATAACGCAGAGAATATTATCCGTTTAAAGAGCTGTTACAACGCGTACTTAACCGCCTCTAACCAGCCCTTTTTGTTGGGATGGACGGGGCGTAAGGTGGTTCAAACGCACCCCAAGCGGCTTGATTCCTCGGTTGAGTGGGAACCCATTAAGGATGGGAATCAAGTGAAGCTGAAAACGAGGTATGGGCAGTTCTTGAGAGCTAATGGTGGGCTGCCCCCTTGGAGAAATTCGGTTACTCATGATATTCCTCATCGTACTTCTACTCAAGATTGGATTTTGTGGGATGTTCATGTCGTCGATATTGTGGTTAAGTCTCCCGCTCCTAGACCTCCTCCGCCTTTGGTAACTCATGTGGATTCCGAATCGTCTTCTCCCTCCACACATTCCTCCAAATCTGCAAGCTTTTCTAGACAAGAGGTACTTTAATCTTTTCATTTCCTCAATAGCTTGCTTTATTTCACGCTAATTAATCAATCTTTGTGACTTTATCAATGGGATTCTTTGGTAATTCTAGCAAAGATGAAGGAGAAATTTCATACTATTGATTTTGGGGCCGTCGGACTAGTAGCTCTGTAGTCAAATGCCTGCTCAGTCGTACAGGCGAACGGAGTCCTAGTCCTGGCAATCCCCTGACCAATGATAAAATAAGTAATTATTATAAGATGAGAGAATTTTAGTATGAAATTTAACAGTAGTATTCTGTGAATTTTGTGCAGTCTGGTGATTCTTTGGGAAGTTCGCCACGTAAGGGAGGTGAAGGCAGGTTGATATATTATAGTGTTGCTGATGGATATGGAGAAGTTGACGAGGGAGTGGAGGAGCTTTGTATCTCGTTCAAAAGCAATGGCGTGGAGGAGTTGACAAAAAGATTGGAAGAAGAGACCGGGCTTGAGGATATTGTGGTGTGTACAAGGAGTCCGTTGAATGGGAAGCTTTATCCTCTTCGTTTGCAGCTTCCTCCAAATAATGCAACTATGCGCGTCATTGTAGCCCAATCCTCATCCAAAGGCGAGAACTTTGTTTAAACTTTATAACAATAATTTGTTAATCTTTCTGCATCCAATGTGCTTCTTTTCCGTCGCTGATTGCTTATATCAAAAATTTCTGACACTCAATTGAATCGAATTCTTGGTTTTAGATGTTATGATCTTGCATAATGTGATCTGAAGTTCCAAGTGTGGCTAAGTAAATTAGATAATTTTGATGCTTCCAAGTTGTGAGTGGTAGTTCAGATGTGCTGATCCTGTTAAATTTGTTCATCCTCCATGATCAGATCATTGGGCCAGCTGCATTCCTTTCAAAACTTGGTTTTAGATCATGCATCTACATATTAATTATCTGTTAATGTATACATAATCAAGGTATTTACTGACTTCTTCTCCTCATATATTCGTGCAGCAGTGGCTAGAAGTTTCCCAAAACCAGTCCTGTCATTGTAGAACAAATTAGAGAGAAATACAATACTGGCGTAAACAGAAATGCCACTCCACACGTTTATGCCTGCTATTGCTGTAAGTTCGCCCAATGTTTGGGAGCCCTGGAGAGGATATATTTTTGAATTCTTAAAGCGTCTGTAAATATGTTACACGTCATAAATTGTGCCTGCTAGGCTGTCCTTTCTGTTATTTTGGAGGAATGGAGGGAATTAATTTTGTAGTTTTTTTTTTGTCAAAAGGGAATTAATTTTGTAGTAATTTTTTTTTTGGGATTTTTAAAAAAAAGCTGTAGAGGTTTTTGTTCTGCTGGAGTTTTTATTCTTATTATTGTATTTGTATCCTATTCATTCTACAAATATTTTGCTGTAAACGTCTTTGAGGTTAAAACTGAAATTTGATCTTTGGTAATCTCCAATATTTGTTTGTTTCGTTGATGAACTTAGTGGAAGAATGCAGAGAACAAAATGCCAAACGAGCTAGTAAACTTCAATGTCAATTTGATAAAAGCATTCACCTAACATTGCCATATACTCACGGAACATCCACGAGGATAAAATTAAATAACGGGTCATGTCTTGTCTTCACTCTTCATACGTATATACCTTAGAGAAACATTTCCTTGACCCCTGTTACTCGTTTCATATTCCCAGCTGAAAGGTCCCGTGGAGTGATTGATCCTCCTCGTAGGAGTAGATAGGGTTCAATGAAACAAACAATAATGACATCGATTATGCCTGCCACAACTTTTTGTTTGTTCGAAATGCTACCTAATCTTGACTATCAGAGGAGATTACTACAGCGCCATGACATCAATACATTGCCAGTTCCAGCAACACGCGCGGGTCCTAAAGCGGTAGCAGCACCAGGGAGAGTACGAACAGAGCAATAAATGGTTAACCTCTTCACCGGCGGAATGCTATGCTAATGGCCTTGAGAATTCAGTGTGGTTTAGAATGTGAGTGCGCATTACAAAGCCAAATTACCAATAATCCATGCAAGAACACGACCCATCAAGAAAATGATGGAACCTTAAACGATCTCTAACAATTACTTCTACATTGAAAATTTTGGATATTAGCTTGATCACATTGTGGCAGTCACTGCAGAAACGGAGATTTTTAAATATGCGAATAGGCACTCCTGGTTTTTGGTTCAGAAGTCCGAATGCAACCGCTAGTCTCTCGCTGTGCAACCGAAGAGACCGCCCTTTTCCATCACCACCTTCATCTACCATAGCTGCCTGTGAAATATCAGGACTATAACCCATAGAAGTCAACTTTTCTTCAATCACATCTAAATGCTGGTAAATCTCCGTAGTTTGAGGATGAGATGTATCCCCAGCAAAAAATTCGTGAGCAATGCCATCAATTTCGACCATACTACAGCCAGGCTCTTTGTTAACACCCTTTTCTGCCATCAGTTTCCTGACCAAGCCAACCTCGTTCCAGCGATTAGCTAAGGCATACAACCTTGACAATAAGACATACGCACCACTGCAATCGCTGCCTTCACATTCAATCATATGCCTGGCCATTTCTTCACTAAGCTCTAGTCCTGCATCTTTCTTGCAACAAGCATCAAGAAGACTCCTCCAAATCACCGAATCGGGTTTCATTGGCATGCTGAATACAGTATCAAGTGCTTCGTTAATGAGGCCAGCGTGAGATAGAAGATCAATAAGACAACCATAGTGTTCCAAAACAGGGATAATGTCAAACTCCTTAACCATCTTATGAAAGTATTTGCGACCCTCGTCAACCAAACCTCTATGATTACATGCGCTTAAAACACCAAGAAATGTTATCGAACTAGGAACAAATCCACCCTCATTAACCATTCTTTCAAAGTATTCTATAGCAGCCTCAAACTTCCCGTGCATGGCAAATCCGAGAATAATTGAATTCCATGAATTTACATCACGATTCCTCATTCCCTCGAAAACCTGCACAGCCAAATTTACTGATCCACATTTACCGTACATATCCACCAACGAATTATTTACTAAAATTTCAAGATTTACATCAAATTTACACTTCCGCAAAACATAAACATGAGCCCAAATGCCCAAAGACAACGCCCCTAAACCAGCACAAGCAGCAATTACACTCTGTACCGTATATCCATCAGGTTCAAACAGCATCTGCATTTCAGAAAACATTCTCAACGCACCCTGCAATTCCCCCACCTCAACTACAGCATTCATCATAGCATTCCACGACACGACACTTCTATCCGGCATTTCCTCGAACACTTTCCTCGCATACTCCAAACATCCACAAGAAGCATAAAAATGAATTAAGCTGTTGTTAATATATACATCTGAACCAAACCCCCGTTTCAAAACCTGTCCGTGAACTTGCGTGCCTTCGAATAGAGCAAATAAATACGCACAAGCTTTTAGCACAAATGGGAAAGTATACTTGTCAGGTAAAACATTTTCCTCGTTTAACATTTGATAAAATAGCATAATTGCTTGTTCTTTGTGGTCTGCACTATGAGCATGGGCTCTTATAAGAGTGTTCCAAGTGAACGAGTCACGATCTGGGAGCCGTTTAAACACGTTTATAGTGTATCTGAGGTCATGCAAAGACGAGAATTGGAGAATTTTTTTAAAGAGGCGGGATATGTCTGGGTCGGATTGTGGGGGAGTGGTGCGGAGGGCGTGAGCATGGATTTGTTTGAGCTGAGAAACGGTGGTGCATTGGGTTAACAGGTGGAGGAGATGGGCAGGGGAGCTGACCGAAAGGATGGTTGGGATGATGGCGCCGGTGACAGAAGGTGGCGGACCGGGTGCGGCGGCAAGAATCATTGGAGCCTTTCTGGCGCGAACCAAAACTTCGATTAAACTGTGAACCCGAACCCGACCTTTTCTTGGTCGGCAGACAAATTGCCAACAGTTGGCAAAAGAGTTGGGCTTCTTCCAACTGACATGCACACCATTGATGAAGAGAGGAATGTGGGCCATTGAAATGAAAGGCAGATTAGACGATAAGTGGACTGCATGACCACAGGCCCACACTAGCAATTGGTTAACACACACCCAAAGCAAAAAAAAAAAAAAAAAAAGTAAGAGATTATTTATTCCAATTTCCTCTTCAAAGCTCAGAGTTTTGATTATCATGTTTCAGTGTGATCTTCTGTTATAATGTTAATTTTTGTTTATTATTAAAAAAAAAGAAAAAAAAAGTACAACTCTTATGTGTTGAAAAGAATGAATAAAAATTGGTCCAAAATTAATTTTAAAAAAATCCATTCTTACTACAAAGTAGAATGTGTAGATTGTTGACAATTAAAACAAAGAGCTACATATTTGCATACGTGTGAAATTCTTTAGTGTGGTGGGTTTTTTTTTTTTTTTTTTTTGTTTTTGTTTTGGGGTAAGGAGAAAAGGTGCGTAGCAATAAGTCACAGACACATCTTCTAGACCATCAACTTTCCAACAATTCATATTTACATATTCTTGTGTCTGTCCAGTGAGCTTACTTCCTATCTGCCTTTTGATCCCTTGGGTTCCAACTTGAACTAGATTGACACTGCTGGGTTTCATGTGGGCCTAGTACTATAATAATAATCATGAATCAATTGGCCCACTGGTTTGAACCGAATCATGCAGGTGGAGCTTTTTCCAACACTGCCCATGGGCCTCCTCATGCTACCTCGCAATAATGGAAATTTTTAAAAAAATATATCAAAAAAATCAATAGTAGGGTCTAAAGCCAAGAAATTTTTTTTTTCATCGTCATTTTATCCACGTATCCATATGGATTTTTCAGATAAATCATATATTGTAACAATTGATAGAAAACAAGGTTTAAACCATCAAATAGCTCAATATTTGATTTGTACTCATTTCAAATATTTGCTCGTCAACTAAGATAAGATTCCAAATTCATCTCAAACTTAACTCAATTAGTACTATCATATTTCAATTTTATATTTAAAATTGTCAAACTTTATTTAGTGAAATATCATCTGAGTTCAACTCAATAATTAAATAAAAATAAACTTTGAGTACTATTTTGAACCCGTTAAAACAAACAAACAAACAAAATTCAACTCTAGAGTGTTGGATTTTACGCCCTATATTTGAGTGATTTTAATGCACTTCTTGTGGTTGGATTACTATTTTTAAGAATTTTTGTAAAAAAAAAAAATGTACCGTACAATTTGATGTATATATAAAATAAAAAGATGATTGAGAAATGTGTTCACAAAAAACATAAAAATTTTCCCCGTGCAGAACCACAATCCAAACAAGGACAGCAGAAGATCCATGATCTGGTTTACAAAGAGACGACGTCGTAAGAGGGCCAGGCGTCCAGTCGCCAAGTTGCCAACCAGCGACGCCAAAACAGATTCCGTAACGACCGCACACGCTTGAAATTGAAGATACTCTGTCGGCCCACCCCCACGCCTCCTTCTACGCGCCTGCACGTTCTCCACAGTCCATTCCTTTGCCTTACCGCTCACTCGCCTTTCTTTATCATTTTCTTCAACCCCCACCCCTTCCCCACATTTCCCGTCCCTCACAGCCCCGTCAGCCACACCCCCACTCACCCACGCCCACTCCCAAACCCCACGTGTCTGACGTCATCATGGATGGAGGGCCTAAACACCATCCAAAGGTCGGACAAATCAAATGCGCCAATCAGAAGACATGTTTATCTACTCATCACATAATCGCAATTAACCTTGATTTGTCGTTTTTGTATCTTTATGAGAAAAGAAAAGACCAATTCTATACTTCTTTTAGTAAATTATTCAATTCAATTTTCATCCAAATAATAGCAGTAGTCAAGATTTTAAATGTTCGAAACTGCTACAATTTGAGAGTCCGAAAAAAAAAATACTAATTTCATAATCTAATAATAAATGTAACCAGAGGATATGTGTGTATCAATTGTAATGAATTTTGAGTTAATATAGAATTTCATGTAATTATTTCAGTTATGTACAATAACTTTTACATACACTCATTTCATTTCTAAGTAAGCTTATATCAAATAATGTATGTAATCTAATTAATGTGTATAACTAAAAGTAGACAAAATACTCCCTCCGTCCCACTTTGATAGTCTTGTTTTCCTTTTTTCGTCTGTCCCAAATTGTAGTCCACTTTCCAATTGAAAAATGTAGTCGTATTTTAATTTTCCTAAAATGCCCTTATTCAATGTAAGTTGTTGTTACTATAAACCTACCCCATTTAATGAGAGTTGATTCTTTTTTTACCATCAATTAAAGTTCCCATAAAGTTGTACTCTATTTAATGTGAGGGTATTTTAGGAAAATAGCAATCTAAATTTATTTTTCCAACAAAATTAACTATTTTTTCTTAAACTGTGTGAAAAAAGAAACAGGACTATCAAAGTGGGACGGAGGGAGTATTTATTTTTTTTATGTGAAAGTAAACAGACTAATTTATGCTCAAATATAGTTTTATGGTATGCTAATTGTCTTGCATAATTAAATCTCTCATTCTAGAGTGTTTTGATCGGAAATTATTTGAAGATTTTTTTTTCGATTGATCGTAAAATGAAGTTATCTATATCTATATGTATTCAGGAAGGGATTTTTAGCAGAAACCCTCTCAATGTCTTCTAAACTTGTCATACTTTTTTCTAAATTTTTGTATTTATTTTAATACATAAAAAAGTAGTGGGTTATAACCCACCTTATCACCAATCAATATTCCCACTATCTCACTCCCACTATCCCACTATCTTAACTCATATTTTTGTATTTATTTTAATACATAAAAAAGTAGTGGGTTATAACCCACCTTATCACCGATCAATATTCTCACTATCCCACTATCACATTATCACCAATCAATATTCCCACTATCTCACTCCCACTATTCCACTATCTTAACTCATCCTACAATTACTCCTACAAATCCTTCTTTTACTGATCGACTTAATTAACTTATCGAGTTAATTCCCTCACCCTCTCTCTCAGTTTCTTATTTGTTTTGGGTTCTCTATTGATTTTGTAAATGTATTGATTTTGTTTCTTTTGTGAGCAGTAGTGGAAGATATTATGTGCAGAGACTCCAGCAGAAATCAACCTTCTTGCGGCCGGCTTAATTTTCCAGGTCAGTCCCCTCTGCCTTTTAAGTATGTTTTGTTTTTGCTTTGTTTTTTGTCATGAATGATATTGCATTGATTTTCTGATCATCCATTATTTCTGAAAATTTTTTACAAAATCTTATGAACGGTTGTTTGCTTATTGTTACACCGTAAAACAAAGATAAAAAGGTATTGCTTGCTTATATAATTGCGGATGGTATTGGTTCATGATTGAGGGTTCTACTATTTCTAACATAAATTGTATATTATAAAAATTTATTTGTTTGTATTACTGAAATTTTTTTAATTATTTTTTATTTGCACATTTATCACATAAAATAGGTGTTACGATAGTTATTTTCATAATTTTATTCCAAAAATGATCGTGCATGAAATAAAAAATGATTTTTTTGATAATTTAAAAAAATAATTAAAAATGGTTTATAATTGGAGAAAAACAATTCAAATACTACTAATAACTAAGGCACTATACGCCCATTATTAAAATTGGATTAATTTTTAATTTCGTCAGAAATCCTTTTGGCAAAATTGCATTCTAGCCTTTCTTTTCTTTATCAACAATGACAATTACAACTACGTGATTCATCTATCTAGCAACAGCACAATTCAACTCATGGAATAAATAGTTCATTGCTTAAAGTACTTAAACGAAATGTTAGAGCCAAGTCCTACTTAACACCTGCAAGTAATATATTACAATTAGAAAAAAGAAAATGATTCAAGAGGAGCAAAAAATTCACCAAGCCCCTGACATATGTGCAATCGTCAAGACACTTTTGAGCATTTAAAACTGCATTCCTTAGTTCAAGTAACCACTTCTCTGTAATTATTTTCATTTGATTACAATGCAATTCTATTAAATTATATTGATGCTATTTCTATATTAATTATTGTATTTTTTTGGTTAACAGTTCTCATACAATGTATCACTATTTACACATAAAATAAATACATAAACTATTGATTTTTAATTTAATATATATTTTATTTATAGATCAAAGAAATGAAAAATCTAATGTCCTCAAGATCGCCAGGCATCCACATCACCAATGATTTTGCGTGATTATGGTAAATATACAGTTTCTTATATCGTCATACTCATCTTACATACACACTTTTTGGCTGCACTATCTTGCTAAATCAACTATAGATACAATACAATACAATTGTATTACAATTGTTCGATTAAAATACAATTGTATTACATTCTATTGATGCTATTTATAGACAACTTAGCAATTTTATAGATTAGCAATTTATTTTATTTTATAGATTACCAATTATTACATGTACCAAAATATTTTTATATAGGGATTACTTCATTAACTATGGGTGCTAATAACAATTCAATTGGTGCGTATTTTTCATTTGATTACAACACAATTGTATTAAATTCTATTGATGCTATTCTATATTAACTATTGTATTTTTTTGTTAACAATTCTCATACAATGATACAAAAAATTCTCATACAACCGAAAAAGACGGTTCTTGAATGATATATACATTCTATTGTTAAATAGGTATTATATTTTAATTTTATTGATAAATTTTGTTCACCTTTATTTGTTCACCATTTTATTTTTTTTTTCAATAATGTCAGCACCGTGCATAGCACGGGTATTCCCACTAGTTTTAGAGTAATATGGTATTGACAATTGTATACTAATTCATGTGCTACAAATACAAATACAATTCGTGATTAGTTGGTTTGAAGTGTAAAGTAAACAGTATTGGTAACACACACAATTTACTGATTGATCTGAATCCCCTCTCACTCAGTCACTTGTCTTGTCCCCCCATACATCTTGTTCCACTATCTCTCGCGTCGCGGCGCCACCTTCACTCACCACCTCGTCACCCACACAAATTCCCATTAAAAATATCTCGCTCTCTGCGTATCTTAGCGCATCATCCGCCGTTTAGCTAGTCTGCGCATTCGCGTACCTTCAGCGTTGACGACCGGCCGACTCGCCGGAGCTCTCCTCCTCGTCCTCTATTCTTTATCCAATCCAACCAATCATCGATATTCCCTCCCCTATATCTCTCCACATTCTTCTCGGATTACTCAAGTCCAAATTTTTTAATTTACCCTATTACTACTACATTCCCAACCGACTCCCAGCAGCATCGAAGTTCAGCGACCTCGCTTTTTAAAACCCAGCTATCATTTCTCCAAGAACATTACCCAAAAAAAGAAAACAAACAGGCACACAAAACAATGGGCATTGATTACTACCATTTATTGAAAGTACCGAAAAATGCAAGCGAAGAGGACCTGAAGAAGTCGTATAAGCGGCTCGCGATGAAGTGGCATCCGGATAAGAACAGCGAGAACAAGAAAGAAGCGGAGGCCAAGTTCAAGACGATTTCAGAAGCGTATGATGTCTTAAGCGATCCCCAAAAGCGGCAGATCTATGACTTGTACGGCGAGGAAGGCCTCAAGTCCGGCCAGTTTTCTACTGCTTCACCTATTAGTGCTGGTGGCGCTGCTAGTGGGAGAGGATTTAAGTTTAGCCCTCGGAATGCGGATGATATTTTTGCTGAGTTTTTCGGTGGATTCGACGGGAATTATGCTGTTAGCGGCGGCAATGGAGAGCTGAAGAAGGCTGCGCCGATGGAGAATAAGCTTCCCTGTAGCTTGGAGGAGCTGTATAAAGGATCTAAAAGGAAGATGCAGATTTCCAGGATCGTCCTTGATGACTACGGGTCCGTAATAATCTCTGATTCTCTAATTCCACATTTTAATTTTAAAATTTTACCATTTTTTGTTGGTTTTATTTATTGGAAAATGGCTGGAATTGGATGAATTCTCCAGAGAAATAGACGTTACTTTAGATGTTAGTTTTGGCACTTTTCTTTTTTCCTTTTTCATGCTTAGTTTTCTCTTTACTAAAGATTGCTTTTTGATGAAATCGAGTGTTGAAGAATTTGAAATTGATGGATGGGAGTTGAATTCTGGAATTTGCTAAATATAGCTGGATTCCAACTTGTTAATATTAGCTTGACAGGCTATGGGCTGAGGGCCTCGACAATCGTGGAGAGAAATGTAAAACCAATTAGCATTTTGATGCCAACAAATCTTGACCCTTCGTTTTCAACTTAATCCTCGTCGAGGTGACAAAATATCTCTCATGGTTGAACTGTGATGGTTGAGGCTAGTCGCCCATCCCAAAGTAGACCTGATCCTTTTTGTTGTGCTGAAATCTTGTGATTCCACTAGGATACTTGGAAAGAGAAAAAAACTTTTCCTTGCTGGGTAATGAACAATGTGGTAATTCAGAAAGAAAGTAAAAGTTTTGAAAAATTTTGCTTTTGCTAGCAATGCCAGTAATGCCTCCAGACGAATGTTATTGGTTGTGTCCTCAAATGTCTACAGTTGGAACAAGCTCTGGTGACTTTGTCGGTTAATTATCATGGTAAGGGTAAGACTTGAAAGTCCCTCGTCTGCACGAAGGCATGACTTGTGGAGAGAGATGAGATTAAAGTTAGTGTATTTGGAATGTGCAATGACCATGTGAAATGCTGCAGGAAGAAAAAATGATAATCAGTTTCCATGGTAGTCAGCACGGGTTTGTAAAAGATGTCTTATGGGTGATATCTAGTAATATGAATCTTCCACATTATGAGTGGAAAGTGGATCTTTCTTATTTGTGCCTTGGAGGAGTGTAATATTGCAATATGTTAAGAGAGGTCTCACGAGGGCTGTAACTTGTTAGCTAAAAGCATATTTATGCATTGTTCTATTTTTATCCCTGGGAAGATTTTCACTTGCTGCTTTCTACGGTATTTACCTACAAACAACAGACCAAACTGTAGTTCCGGAGGTGATAATGTCCTTTGCCAGTGACGTTAAATCCAAACCTGGTTTGCTGAATATGGCCCGTGCACTTCCTTAATGGGAAATTGCTAATCCTTTAGCTGCACTCTGTATTCACTTGAATATAGAAGTCTATTGATGATGTTGTACTGTATATCTCCATATAAAAATGACTTGATAGATAACAAGTGAATGTTAACAACACAATGGGTTGAAAGGCTTTTTCTAGAATATGTAAATATGATGATTCTACAAGGATATATAAATATGATAAAGTCCAAAGATAATGAATTAAGGATGCCTTTAGTGATTGTGACAGGCTGGTAGTAATCATGGTAAGAATGGTCTCTACTTCCAATGCTTCATCATGTAATTTTCATTTGATTATTTGTTCTGTGTATGTAAGTTTTTTAGAACCATATGGCACAAGATAATTCACATTTCACCGACAGTGTTCTAACATATGGGCCATACCTTTTATTTTATTTTATTTTATAAACTTAATCTTGGGGATCCATATCCCCTTCTCTTGTAGAGTGATGCTTCATGCCTCTATGGGGAAGCATCCCTGACTTCATGTGTCAAATGTTATGAGTCCATAAACAAGTATTTGTCAGAGGTATGTTTGTGTCTGAAATGTGCCTGCACTGGAAAAGCTGTCTGTAAATTGGTTTTGTGAATTTTGGCTCTCTCTGGTATACTTAATATCTTATATTAGAATAAAAACCACCAATATTTGTTGTACTATTCAGTTTGGCCTGATGTTGTAGTTATCATTGCAGCAAGCCTGTGACCGTGGAAGAGGTGTTGTCAATACATATTAAACCAGGTTGGAAGAAGGGTACAAAGATTACATTCCCTGAGAAAGGGAACTACGAACTTGGTCGTGCTCCTGGGGATCTGATATTTGTAGTTGATGAAAAACCTCATGCTGTTTTCAAGAGGGATGGCAATGATCTTGTCATGAATCAGAGGATTTCCTTGCTGGACGCTCTCACTGGGAAGACTCTCAGCTTGACAGCCTTGGATGGGAGAGAGCTGAGCATCCCAGTCAAAGATATTGTCAAACCTGGCCATGAGCTGAGGATCCCAAATGAAGGGATGCCCATATCAAAAGAACCTGGTAAGAAAGGAAATTTGAGGATTAAGTTTGATATAAAATTCCCATCCAGGCTCAGCTCAGAACAAAAATCTGAACTGCGGAGGGTACTTGGGAGGACTGCTGATTAGTCCAAAATGAAGCACTGAAGAATATAGCTAACCAGTTATAGTGGAAATGCACCTGGATGTAAATACATCGTAACTTTGCTTGGACTGGTAGGAAACACTGTGCATAATAGGAGTATAGTTTAATTCGGTCGCGTGCAATATATTTGAGTTGTGTCTGGCCCCAAGTGTAGCATATTGAGCTGGTGTTCTAGTGATCGATGTTAATTTTGATGTTCAATGTTCAAATCTGTGGAATAGAAACCGAATAATGGTATATTGGATTTGGTGGAGGTTGTCAACCTCGTATTTTGTTGGCATAAATATCTTGATCCAGTTGTGTGAAAACTTGTGTTGACTTGGTTTCTGGGATATCTATCATCTGTGTTTCATAGGCGAAGACTTGGCTTTCGATTGCTTGATGGCGTTAAATAATCTTTAGGTCATTTCGCTGAGATTCACTTTGATTGAATACAAGCGCATCTGTATAATGGCTAATTTTATTATCACAGATATTGAAGACGACAGAAGAATTGAATTGCCAGCATCACGGGGTTGCAAAATCAAATCCTCCTCTAGTTGTTGCCCTTTATTCAGGTCATACAACTAAGCTGCCCCTAGGGTACTGATTCCATCGAAATGAGTTTTTCAATCTTCCTTTCTAGTTCTTTCCACAAGCCGATCAACTTCTTGTCCATCCTTCACAAGTATGCACATTGGCGGCGTCTGTATTCCAAATTGCGGAACTGCATCCTGTTGGATATAATATCCGATTGTTAAGCATATTGTGCAAAGTCTATATATATATATATATATATATAGGGAGAGACATACAGCCATCTCATCAACATTCATTCGCAACGTCCTTGTACTTGTCAGCAAGATCATTGAAAGTTGAATCCGTGACTTCACCAGCTCCACTCGATGATGCTGAGTAGAAGACCATCTTACAGCACAAAAGGATCCACTTAGAGATAGATTACAGCAAAATTTGTAGCATATACATATGTGGGTGTGTATATATATGCATAGCAGTCATTCAAAAAAGGAAACCAGTTTGTCAGTTTCCTGGGTGTTCTGCCCATTTGCTGCACATCAATGCCGAATCGGGTTCGGACATAATCATCATCGCTTGCTTGCAGAACAACTCAAATTCAAAGGCAACGCGAATGGGGACATAATCATCAACCCTCCCCCACCCTCCGCCCTGTTGCCTATTAATTCCCCCGCCCCGTTTCCCCTGCGCACTCGTGGGGTTAAAAAAAATTTATTATATAATTTTAATATAATTAAATTTGAGCAAATAATCAAGTACTAAAATATCAACATATCATCAAATTATTATTCATTGTAACTTCACAATTGAAACTCATAAAAATAATTAAACAAAAATTATTTGAATACAATCTAATATGATAAAACAAATATAACTAAAATAATTAAGTTTTTACTTTTGATACAAATACAAATATTAAATTATTATTGTGTTTTTTTTAGAAAAAAATGTTATTGCATTAAGTGTAGTTAGGAATTTAATATAAATGTATTAATAAATTTAGTATAAATAATTAATAAGTTTTATTAATAGACATGTATAATTAGTAGTATAATTGATAATATCATTATATATATAATTATGCACATATATATATACATATATATTTTTCCAAATGGGTGGCGGGGCGGGGGGAATAATAGACCCCGCGGGGCAGGTGCCCGCGGGCACCCGCACCCGTTGTCATTCCTAAACGCGAACCCTCATTCAAGGCCTGCGCCTTGTTGACCCTCGGTTTCCATCTTCTAATTTTTCTGAATAATAATTTGCAACTTCTTTGGAACAATAAGCCCCCTAAAATCACTCACTTTGGATCACTCTTGGATGGGGATCCTTATACACACACACACACACACAAACAACTAGTCAATGTAGCAAGAGGATTTAAAAAAGAAATGTTGCAAAAGGTAATTATCCTAGTAAAATTTTCAAAATAAAACTTCTAGCAATTGGACGAGGATTATATTCCATGGAGCCTTTATCAACGTAGACCGTTGGCGTTGAGTTAGAATCAGGATTGATGCTTATGCATTCACAGGAGGAATCTATTTTTTTTTTATTTTTTATTATGCTCCTTGAATTGTATTCCATCCATCCTATTTACCAGCGCCACGTCTAAAGACTAAAGATAACTTTTGCTTTGCACGTATATATTCTGCTGCCTTTGGCCGCAAAACAGAAGAATTTTCATTCTTAATCCTCTGTACCTCACTTTAGATGCCATAAATAATCCTCAATCTAACTGACTGAAAATTGTTGGTAGGTGGTGGTTTGGGCTAGAATAATCTCCATGGGTTTCCCGCTTGGCTAAGAATCTATTAACTAGTCCTTCACCCTCCATTCAAGAAAAACCCTTGAGCTTGAGCATTATTGGCAACTTTTTCATTCTATTTGATTTTTCTTGCAACAGAAAGAGGGTGTGCAAAGGTTAAGACGATCAAAATGAGAAAATACCTCATTAATTAAAGCCAAGAAAATACTTAACGATGAGTAATGAACTTTTTTTTGTTTGGAAATATATGCTTGTAGTTCAACTTTGTTTCTGGATATTTTAGTCTCAGAAATCAATTAGGAAAAAATTGTTCCTTTCTTTTTTTTTTTTTTTAATAATGGCATCGTGGACTAATAAAATCTCGACCATTCAATCATGGAATTAAGTTCTAATTAGATTGATTCTGGATTTTGGATGCTATTTACCACGCCAACAACTTGGGTAACTGAAGTGGATGAGCGATAAACACATAGATACCATCTTCTAATTAACTCGTATCCAAAATCCGCATAAGGCAAGCATGAGGATCTTGGATTATCACCGAACCTATTGGATTACGAAAAAAAAAAACCCCCACATTTGAAAATGTTTTGCAAATATGCGCTAATAGATTAAGCAGGTTATATTAGTACACCTGCAGACACCTTTTTCAGGGGATATCACTGTATTGGTTTTGGCCAGGCTCATTGCATTAATCGCACCACTGTAGTGGATTTAGTCCAAATTGACTTCTTTATTAATTAGCAGCATCCAAACTCTGATTTAATTACTTAAATTCTGTATTGTTGGATCTTCCTTGTCAACTTTTTTCTCCTTCTTCATCAGCAGGAATGTAGGCATCGTCTATGTTCCAAATTGCAGAGCCGCATCCTGCAGGCAAGTGTGTGTGTGTGTGTGTGTTCTTTTTTTGGATTTAGAGCCCTGATTCCACTGGATAAGATCTTTGGGAGAAAGCCGTTGACTAAAAGTGGGTGTATATATGTGTACTTTATAATACTAGCATTTTAACCCGTGCTATCCACAGATTTATATTTCAATTTCAATTTAAAACAATACTTTATATATATATATATATTATAGTATAAGATAAAGTATATAAAAAAGACAAAAAAATTTAAAGAAGTGTATGTTTAACATGTTAAAAAAAAATTTATTTCTTAAGTACAAAGTGGACTTTCTTAATTTTAATATCTTAAATAAGTTGAAATCAAATTTTGTTAACCTATTGTTTGTCAATATATGATAACAATTTTAATAAAATAATTTAATTTATACTGATTTATATGATAGAGCAATTGTAAACTTATTTATCAATATATCATGTTATACCCATATATCAAAATTTTTAACATTAAAAATAGGGTAAAAAACAAAAAAGCCCATTGTGGTAAACCTAATATACAGAAAAGCCCCCCCATAGTTTCAAAATATACAACACAACACCCTTTATTTTGAACTAAATTGTAAAGGTGACGGAATCCGTTAAACTTAACGGAAATGGATGAAATGACCAGAATGCCCTGATATAATTAAGCAAAAGATAGATAAAAAAAATCATTTGTTTTATTCTCTAGATAGAGATAATAGAGGGTTAAAGGATAGAATAGGTATATTTGTTAAAAATTAGGTATAAAATTTTTTTTTTAGGTTCCAATAAGTCATTTCCGTTAAGTTTAACGGATTCCGTCACTTTTACAATTTAGTTCAAAATACGAAGTGTCGTGTTGTATATTTTGAAATTATGGGGAGGTTTTCTGTATATTAAGTTTACCACAAGGGGCTTTTTTGTAGTTTACCCTAAAAAATATAAAGTATAACTAATTCATTTTCCTCAATTTTAGAAAAATTTTCTCTCATTTTGTAATCCTAAAATTGTTGAGTGCTTATAGAATAATGTTCTTCATAAATTTTAATATATATTTAAAATAATCTTTGTAAGATGTGTTTCAAAATTTTCAAAATTATTAAAAACTATCACCTTTTATATTCTCTCTTACCTGCTAATTAGCTATGACTTTCAGATCTCTTACTACGGTGCCATCTTTCCTGTCATATCTCTATAATCTCATTCTTTTTTCTCCCCTCTCTTCGTCCATTCTTGTAGTAATTTATCTTTATTTTTCGACTTTTCCCACCACTCTTTAACTTCTTATTATTCTCTTTCTTTCGTTTATAGCTGATCTCTAACTTTCTATTTTTGCTACCCAATTTTCTATTCTTTTCCCTTCACCATTCTCTCAAACCCTATAAATTCATAATTTGTTTTTTCGGCTAGTGGTACTTTGTTTTCTATTTAGTAATTTCATAATTTAGGATTCACAAATGGTACTATTATTGATATTTTAAACCCATGACCAGTGAATAATATTTTCTTTTTGTTTTCTATATAATTTGCCCTTTTAATTAGGATTACTGAGTTGGGGAGTAAAATATTGTTATTTACTTTTTTACTTTTAGTAAGATTGGTGGTTTTCCTCTTTATTTACCCTCACATTAGTAGATTTAAAATCAAATTCCTATATAAGTGAGCCACTTCTTACTTTTAAATTCAAAAGAAATGAAAAAATATATAACAATTAAAAAAATTTAAAATTTCATAAAAAAAATAGTGAGGAGTTATAAGCATTTTGATTTAATCATCCAAAAAACCCTCCCCACAATACATATAGATATAGATTTTTATAGTATTATTTGACTCATTCCCTCTCCATATCTCCACAATTCAATGTCCTGTTCCTCATTCTCTCTAGAAGAAAGTTGAAAGAGATGGTAAATTGCAGTTTTTTGTGAAGGAGTGTTAGTTAGAATGGTATTCTTATTTGATGAAACTAGAAAAATGGAATTGAGAGTGGGAAGGTGTGTAAAATCTTGTTGCTAAAATTTCCTTCTCAAATTTATATAGATATAGATATCTTTAGCCCACGGTGCAAAAAAGAAAATAAAAGAAAATTGAAAGTTAGTGGTTGGGTGAGGATCGAATTGGATTATTTCCTCCACTCCTTTTACAATTTCGTGCCTTGCTGCTTTATTCTTACGTTCTTCTTTTTGTCACGTCGTTTACTGTTTTTGTCCCCCTACTAGTCACAAATTAAAGGCTCCACACACACACACACACACGAAAAAAAAATAGAAAAAGAAGAGAGTTACATTTATTGGATCATCAGAATGGGTAAATTGTCAGGTGAGAATAGTGGGGCTATTAAGATAATTGAGATTCTTGCTACGCCGTATTGGTAGAATTTTCTTGATAAATTATTCTATTTTCTAGGTTAATTATTGTGAACTAGAGTAAATATTACTAATTTTGATCGATGGACAACTGGAAATTAAGAACAAAGATAAGAGTACTAGGTTAATAAGATCGTTTTACACGCTATGATACAACTTCAGAAGCACAGCCAATAGGAGAATAAATTTTCCCTAATGGAGGAAGAACAAGTTGGAATTTGATAGAGAATAATAATTGTACTCTTTACACTTGAGTAGAAAATTCGATCGGTTGAGACCTGAAAGATACAGCTAATGAAAAAAAAAAAAGGCCTTTCTAAAATTGTTTGCTCCATGTTTGCCAATATATATATATATATATATATATATATATATATTCAGGAGAAACGAGGAGTTTCTTGAAATCAACTCTGAGATTAACAGAGTTGAGTTGTTCATTTTGGCTACGTGGGTATATTCATATTACCTCTGTTCTCTGCCAGTATTGCTTTAACAGGCTAATTATTCTTCTTTCTTCAAGTTGTGAAGTGGATGACATTTTAACAGCAAAACATAGCTTTTATTCAAAACTTAAAACTAGCTTTTGTCTCCTTAATTTGGTAAAAATTTCGTGAAGTACTGGCATTTACATAGCACTCGAAATACTGGATGCTCCTACTCGATCATTACTGTCAGCAGTCTTTTGTTCGTTTCTGGATTTTTGGATAACTTTAGAGTGGGGACTGAGAATTTTCTAAAGCGTACAAGTTTCGATTTCAAAATGTCATAAATGAAAAACATGGAAGTGTTTGAAGTGCTCGTTAGTCACCAATATCTGTTATTTTGTTGCGCATATATACATACATATATATGTATATATGTGTGTGTGTATATATTTACGTTTTTGTTGGAAAATCTGTTTTCGTGAAAAATATATAGGAAACCATAGAGGGGCCATTTTATTATGGATTTTTTTTAAAAAAAAAAAATTGTGCTTTAAAGCAGTAAAAAGAAAAATTGGATTCACGGAACACGCTGGAAACACCCTTCTATTATTCATTCAACTTTTTACAACCTTACAATATTCATTCATCTGTCCACAGCCTTACGAAAGGTGATCTGTAGAACTAACTATAGGTACCTGAACCCGTTGGTTAAAAATCAATGAAGGGTCAAAACCTGTATTTATGGATCATCCTCTCTAGTTCTTCCCTGTCGGCTCCCACAAGCTTATCGACTTCTTTTCCATTCTTCATGAACACGAAAGTTGGCATAGCCTGTACCCCGAACTCTTTGGCCACATCCTGTAGTTGCAATAAATTTTCATGTCAGTAGACTAGCAGTATAAATGTACTTTTCTATCCGAAATTTTGTAGTAAGAAAGGCAACATACAGCTAGCTCGTCGACATCAATCTTGAAGAACACAACATCTGTATATGTTGTAGAAAACTCTTTGACAATTGGTTCCATATATCCACAAGGTCCACACCATGAAGCTGAGAAATCAATCACCATCTTCAAACAATATTCAACTACTACCCATCAGTTAATGAAGGACGTACTAGCTAGTGTTACAAAACAAATATGAGCAACCATAAAGAAAGCTGTATTAGATCATACATAAATTGTATTGCAGAAGAATTTACCAGTTTGTCAGTTCCTTTGGATTCTTCATAGTGGACCCTCCATTTTTTGGTGGAATGGATTTCGATGACCTTAGACCTGTTAGCTCCTGTAGACCAATAGGCTCCCATTTTCTCTTTCCCAAAGTACCAGCCTAAACTCACTTCTTTTGTTTAACTTGGTACTTGAATGGGGCTGCTCCTCTATATATATTACTTGATGATGAAGGAAAAGGAAAAAAATAAATAAAAAAGAACCTCTTTGATGATCAATTGTGTTAGGAATATGTTCTAAGATGCAGCGGAACATTTTTGGTGTAAATCACTGAGTTAAAAATAGGAAGATCTGATGCTTATGCAAATCCTTTTCTAAATCAAAACATTTCACTCGACATAAAGATAGAAGCACTCTTAACCTTCTACTTTTTCAATGCATTTTACATCACTTCTTTATTCTAATATTCTCCCTTTCTGCATATCTTTTACCGTCACTAACTAGTTGTGAACAAGAGAAGAATTATAAGTACAATTCGAACGACTGAGAAATATATATAAGAATTCTTGCAGTGGATACCATATTGGTTCCTATGCTATTCGCGTTCTCTTGCTAAGTGGGAGGAAAAGGGATGCTTTTTATGTTCCTATCTCGCATTCGATTCCATCTAAGACCATATGATTTTCATGCTGTAATGTTGACATTTTCAAAAAATATACTAGATTCGATTTTCATGCTGTAATGTTGACATTTTCAAAAAATATACTAGATTCGATTTTCATGCTGTAATGTTGACATTTTTAAAATATGCTAGATTTGAAGGAGATTACCAGTATGCTAGGGAAAAACGCCTCGACAGAGTCCATCAAACAGTTCAATATGTAAGTCAAAAACTCAATTCTGATCCAAAAGTTTAACCTATTAGGTTTTAAACCCTTACTTACATATTAAGTGCTATTTTTTCATCTCTCAAATTAATGTGGGACATAATTATTTACTCATGAATCTAACAAATCTCCCCCTTTATGGGTAACCCCTCCTATTAAACCCAAGTGAACCTAACAAATCTCTCCTCCCTTCATGAATAACCCCTCTCATTAAATCCTAATTTATAATTTCTTCTCCGAACCCACTTTAATACTCAACGCCACTTTAACACCTAAGGTTAGCTAACTGGATTACTGGGTTTTATTGGACCCTTGCCCACCAATTTACAAGCTCTTCTCACCTTGTCAACTAATTTACAAGTTTTTTTTTTTGAACTCACTTTAATACTCAATACAAACCCATCTTAACATCTAAGGTCACCTCTACTCCTAATTATGGACCCACTCTTTTTTGAAATCCAAACTGAATTTTTTGAATCCTTGCTAACTCTTGACTTCTTGGTCTAACACCAATCGGATCCTTGTCAAACCCATGGCGCACTTGGTCCAACAGAAGCCAAACTCCCCAGCACTTTGACATTTTAGTCCGCCATCAAGAAAAAATTTTCACCGGTTTAGCTTCGAGAAGAATCCACTTGTCCATGAGTAACCCAATATATAAGAAAAAGGTGTCTCAAAAGAGTCTACCAAAGATCTCAATATGTAAATTAGGAACCCAACTCTGACCCAAAAACTAAAGTTATTAGGTCTCGAACCTTTACTTACATATTAAGTGCTCTTTTTCCATCTCTCAAATCAATGTGGACATAATCTAATACAGTAAATAATGGTGCATTGCTAATTCTTAGGGATGGCAACGGGGCAGGTTTGGGGCGGGAGATCACTCCCTCGTCCCTCATCCCTCGTCCCGTTGCCAAAAAACTCCCCCTGCCCCTGCCTCTGTCCTCCCACCCCTCGCCTCGCCATACTTCCCCCATGGGTGCTTGCGGGTGATAATTTGATTTTTTTTCTAGAAGCATTTATTCAACATATCGAAGCTAAATTCAAAAAATAAAATAAAATAAGGAGTTGAAAAAAGTGAAATATGAAATATGAAACAAGAAAAGTGTTGATATAATTATATAAAACACCAAAAAAATTTAGAAACTCAATCGAATTCTATAGATAACATTGGGAAATACTCATAAAATGAGTAACATACTTGTGCCAAATATCAACTAAGAATTTGGATAGAAATTGGATAAAGGTTATATTTAGTTGTCAAATATTCTAAATTTATTATTATTAGATTATATAATATATTATATTTATTTATATTAATAAATTGAAGTGGAGGATAAGACGGGGGATGGGGTGGGAGCATTGTCCCCCATCCCTCCCCCCGTCCCATTTAAAACGGGAGAGAAAAATTCCCCCATCCCCGTCCCATTATTTCCCCGCGGGACGAGCACCCACCCCCATTGCCATCTCTACTAATTCCATGCATAATAATACTTGAATGAGGTACGCGGTTATCTGGCAAATTAGACGACACCATCTTCGAACAAAATAATGAGAGGATACCATGGAAATATATATTATGAATACTACAATGTTTATTGTTTAACGGGAGCCACTTCTCAATGGAGTTGAGGTAAAACTTTTGTCCCAAGAAAAAAGGTCTTTAGAAAGTAAAACCAACTTCGGAAGATATCATCAACCATCAGTGAAAAAATTAATCTTTGGAATATTTGTACATCACAAAACTACCCAACTAATATTATTTAGTCACTCAAAAAATGCCTATTTTATCGAGAAAATTAATAAAATTTCTCTGCCAATATAGAATGTTAGTGAATTATCTGCAAGATGATAGTTTTTCATTTTTATTTCCTGATTTCAATAGTTTTATGAGTATTGTGATATATCAATTTTGAAAGTTTTTCATTTTCATTTACAGATTTTATTATTTATATGAGTATTGTGGCATCCAACTTTCACCCTGGATGATATTGTTAATATGGTCACTAAAAGTTTTATCCTTATATTTCGCTCTCAAAAATTTCCAAGATATAAGGTTGAAATCTAGCTCAAAATGATGCAATTTTCTCTAGAATTCAAAGTTGAAATAGTGAAGATAACTTTAGAACAAGCATTTGTGCCTAGCGTAGGAAAGATTAATTCTCATCTATATTCATACTTCTTTTTGAGGGAAAGAAACAAGTTTTTTCGAGAGGAAAATGGAAGGGACAAAAAAATAAAATACGAAAATATTTGTGCCTAGCGTCAGAGCGTGCTCAGCTCCTTCCTTTGTTCATGCAAATTCACATATTTTCTCCGATCTCAATTCAATATTGTCCAAAAAATAAACAGCGTTGTGATTAAATTTGTAAATTTCCGTAATCCAGGACTACTCCTAGTCCAAATTAATCTAGCTATTAGTATCCGAGTCGTATTGCAGTAGCTACATACAATTTTAGATCAGTTCGAAATCAAGAGATAAAGATGGAACCCCAACAAAATCTTGAAAAAATCTCGAAATTTTCTCTCGTCACGGACCCTATATTAACCAAAATTCGTAAACCCTTTTTGTTTCCAAATACAACCCTTCTTCCCTGACTATCGCCCCACACTTCTCTGATCAAAAGAGTCTTGAGAAATCATGGCATCTGGCCACGAAAGCTTCCCGCAAATAGAGGCCTCAGCCGATACGTCGACTGCTGTTAACGTTATTACCAGTCCCGGTGCCCATGCCTGCGCCCATCATCTGAGGAAAGACCATGAAAATGTCTTGTCTGGACTGAACAACACTAGCACGACATTGTCCAGCCCTAGTGATTCAAGACTCGTGGACAATGGTAACAAAAACCACAATGTCGTCAAGGACGATGATGATGCTTACAACAACGACGCTATAGATCGTGACAAGGACTACTTTGATACTTTTCCACCGGGGTATCGCTTCTGTCCGATGGATAGTGAACTCATTGTTTGTTACCTGAAGAAAAAGATTCTGGGCGAGCTTTTACCCAGGAATCAGATTAGAGAAGTTAATCTTTATCGCCAGAACCCTGATACAATATCAGGTTTTTCTTTTTCGTTCTTTTTTAATAATTTTTCTATTTTTCCTCAAGTACGCTTTTTTACTATATAATTGATTTCGCCATAACCCTGATTGTTATGCATGCATCAGGTTGGTCTAAATCGAAGTTCATTCGATTGACATGCACTTACTTTTGTGATGATATCTGGCATGGGGTTTTAGGGGTTTTACTTTAAGGGTTTTAGGGTTTCTGTTTTAATTAAGTTTTTACAGTGGATAATTATTAGTGCTTATTTATACATGTGTCCAACTTTACTTGTTCGTAGGCCTTGTTTATCACTGGCATGTTTGCTGCTGTATCTGGTCTAGCGACGTTGTATTCGCATTAACTACTATTCCTGTTCAATAAATAAATACATGCGTTTAATTCCCTCCTATCAAAGTTTTGAATTCTTGCAAACATGCATTACTATTTTGTTATTATACCCGAGAGAGTACTAGGGAAGTTGTGGACCATTAGTTCTCCGGCAGATTTATTTAGTCCCCTTTTTAGTCTATTTACGTGCTTTACTATATATCTTAATCCCTTTCTCTTTTCCACTTTAGGTCACAATCCTTGTTTGCTTCTGAGGTTTCTGACCGTGTTAAGAGCTTACTACATTCACGTTTAGTTTTAGATGTTGTCTTCTAAATTATTTCACTGACAAGAAAAGTGAAGATTTTTCCTTTTTTCTTTTAGGTGTTTGAAATTTTATCCCTGACAGTTACACACTTAATTACCTGATTTTTTTTTTTTTTTTGTTTTGCGAGAGTGATCATGCACTTTACTTGTATACCACACTAAGAAAAATACAGATTTCTCTTCCATGTGGACCTTTTTATGCTACCAATTGTGTATGATAGGAAGATTTTCTACCGCAATTTTCTTTTTTAAAAATCTTTCTTGTTTTATCTTCTCTATTTTAGGGAGATATCCAAGCATGGGCGATAATCAATGGTTCTTTTTCACACCGAGGGATAAAAAGTATTTGAACGGTAGTCGCCCAAATCGGGCTGCCGGTACCGGTTATTGGAAGGCCACTGGGGCAGACAAGAATATCCACTGCAATGGTGTCACTGTTGGTGTTAGGAAGACATTGGTTTTTTATGAAGGCAGACCTCCCAAAGGTGTGAAGACAAGTTGGATTATGCACGAATACAGGGTTTTAGGACATCATAAAAGCAAGAGTGCAAATGACATGAGGGTAGGTAACATTTACATAATTCTTAATCTTTTCCTTGAGTAAGTACTTATTAACCTTCCTTTTCTAATGTTATATATATATGTCGTACGTAATTGTTCTTCATTGATACTATTGTTTATTCTTTGGATCTAACGTGTTATTCTTGTAGCTTGATGATTATGTCCTGTGCAAGATTTATAAAAAGAATCACAAATCTTTCAAAGCTCGGCAAAGGAATGATGAAAATCCTGGTTCATTTAATCAAAGCAATGATGGAAATCCTGATGATGAACTTGGAGAAGAAAAGGGCAGTTTATTTGATCCTCCTCCCGGTAGCAATGAACAAAGTGGCTGCCCTTACACTTACCAAGCTAACTACACCTATCCTCATTTGGAATCTTTTTATCAATATCCGCCATCAGAGCAATTTCCAATGCTTGCGGGCATTCAACCACTATCCATCGAACCTGCAACAAACCCAGACATTGCCAAATACATCAGTAATTTTCCACCGCACTACTATCATCACGGGGCCAAACCTATCAGCAGTTTTATGCATCCATCTTCGTTCCTTCCAATACCTCCTGTCAATCCAGCTTGGATTTACGAGCTTGTACAAGATAATTTGGATTTACCGATGGACTTCACTGATTATGGTAATACAAATTCTGTGGATCCTTACCTTGACTTGGACAAACTCTCCTCGCATGGCTTTGAAAGTCCTTCGATGCCTCAAGATTCGCGTGGCTCCCAAGATTCTTGAAGCAATATAGATCATCTTTATATTGACGATATATTGGTTAGGAGTATATATGGCTACTATTAGCAAACATTATCATTATTGACTCTATTTTCAGTTATTTTTACTTTGTTTTTCAGTTGCCACATTTTTTTTCATGGACAGTGCTGTAGTGCCTATCTATATCTATATGTATTGAGGAAGGGGTTTTTATCAGAGACCCTCTAAATGGCTTCTAAACTTCTCATTCTTTTTTCTAGATTTTTGTATTTATTTTAATACATAAAGTGGGTTATAACTAACCCTATCACCAATCAAATTTAAAATTTAAAACATTTCCACTATCTACTTCATAAACTGTTTATACTTTGTTATTTATACTTTAAATCCTTTTTACTCCATAATTAAAGACAAATGCTTATTTGTATGCTATTTTAATACAATGTTACATTTTTATAATTAAAAAATATTTATCCCCAAACTAACCCTATAACCACCCCTACAAATGAGTTTTGCAAATTACAATCACGTTTCAAAAAAATCACAAATGTACAACTAAATGTAAAGTTGAAGGGTAAAGTGCAGCTAAATATAAAGTTAAGGGGGTGTTGACCTTCAACCCATCACGTTTTCGATTGCCTTGTGTTATTTATAATTTTACAACAATTAAAACTTCCATAAGACCATAAGAAAAGATAACAAATATAACATCCATTCATGCTTTCTTATTAATTTAAATAAGTAAGATTATTTACACTCAATTTTTGTTATTCACACTCCAATAATCATTTTGATCATATAAGTTTCAATAATTAGACTATATGATAAAATAAATGATGGAATTGCAAATAATAAAAAATTGAGTGCAAATAACATTTTCTTAAGTAAGAAGTGGCTCCCATGCCTTTCTAATTTAAAAAAGTAGTAGCTCCGCTTATATAGGAATTTGGTTTGAAGTTTATTAGTGGGAGGGTAAATAAAAATAAAATATTGCCAAACTTAGTAAAAGTAAAAAAGTAAATGATAATATTTTTTCTTTAAACTTAGCATTCCTAAGTAAAAGGGCAAAATTAAATAGAAAACAAAAAGGAAATAATGTCGTGGATTTAAAAAATCAAGAATGGTACCATTCATGAAATCTAAATTATGAAATCACTAAATAAAAAACAAAGTACCACTGGCCTTTTGAAATATTCATTTTTGATAAAAAATAATGATAATAACAACACCAGTTCTACCAAAAAATTTTAAAAAAGTAATATTATAGTTTAAGAGAAAGATGTAGAACATTCAACCTTAAAATACTACTTAATTTGTAATTTAACATTAGATTTGAATAAGAGTGTAAAACCCAAACACTAATGATAACTTTTGATATCATTAGTTATTTTATGTATTCTTATTACTGTCTTCATATATAAATATGTATTTGCTATGTTATATATATATATATATATATATATATATATATGAATTGATTGTAGTACTTGAGGATATTATAGATATTGTCAGTTTTTCGTTTCCATTTTTAGATACTAATAATTGCAACCATTGTAATTAATTTTTAATTTTATATTTTTATTATGATAGGTAAAGTTAAATATATTGAATCGTAGGAATATGAATTTATATGTTAGGTATAGGGGGAGGAGCGAGGGAAGAAAATGGTGAGGTGTTAAAAAGTAGCAGGAAAGGTTGAAGAAGAAATATGGATTACAGGGATTGCAGGGATATGACAGAGATGACAAAAAAATAATAATAATAGAAAGGGTGGTACCATGGTAGAAGGTATAAAAGTCGTAGGAGGCATCTGATGACTAACTGGCGTATAAGAAAAGAGAGAAATGATAGTGATTTTTAATAATTTTAAGAACACTAAAAACACATAGTACGGAGAATTTTCTTTAAAATATACGTTAAAGTTTATGAAAAATGTTAATCGAAATACATTCAACAAATTTAGGGGCACAAGATAGGAGAAAGATCTTTTTTTTTTTCTAAAAATGGAAGAAAATAAATTGGTTATAATTTATTTTTTTGTATTACAAGTTTTGATATATGGGTATAACATAGTAATATGTTTTGTTGGATATTGATAAATTGACTTTTTTTTAGAAAACTCTTCTCACCTTACCACCCAACCTAACTCTCTCCTTAAATGCGTTAACAATTCTTTTATCATGTAAATCATTATAAATTACAATTTTTTTCAAGATATTAAGCATGCATTTCTTTAAAAATTTTATTATATATATTTATTATTTTGTAGCACAATATATAAATATATAAAATATTATTTTGATTTGAAATATAACCCGTGCATAGCACGGGTCAAAACACTAGTAGTTATGGTAACGATGTTAGGGAAACCTACTATTACAGGTTTCTATTACCTTTAGTGACAAATCGAATTTTTTAGTGACTTTTTAAATATTATATTAAAATAATTAATATTAACTTTAGTAAGTTTTTAATTAAAACGAGTAAGTATATACCTAAAAGATAAGTTTTAGTCAAAAATAGAAATTTACCCTTTCAGTAATTTAATTTACTTATTATTTGACAAATGTTACTTTTGTTTAATTAAAACTTATTAATACTAAAAGTAAAAAAATTACATATTAAAATAAGAAAATAATCGATTTCTAAAACGGTTTGGGTTTCCACATCTCTCTAAAGTTGCTTCCCTTCTTTTTATTATCTTCTCACCTCACGGAAGATTGTAGAAATTTTTCCCTGGAAAAGGAAGGAGTACGATCATCATCTTATGGAACGGGATTAGCTTTTGCTAAAATTTAGAAAATTGATCAAGCGGGCTAAGCAATTCTATCTTCAGGCTAAACTCTTCTGGTAGGTTTCATGCCTCAGTCTCTATTTCTGCCTTCTACTAAGCATTGATTCTCATTTCGGTCAATCAATTGGCCTGCCTAGGCGTGGAGGAAAAGCTAAATATGCTTTATAGATAGCACAGGTTCAGGAGAAAGGGTTTCCCCTCTATCAGACACAACAAAAGGGTTAGCAACGGTGGTAGCCAACCAAAGAGCATATGAAAAATAGCGGTGACGAGGTTAGACCATCATGTTCTCTTGAAATCGTTTGTTTATATTGCTGTAATTTATTTATATTTCATTTGTTTTGTTTGTCAAGATTTTCTTGTGAAATCAGGGCTGAGAATTTGAAGAATTTATTGCAATTTTGGGGTTGAAATTGTCCATTGAAACATCTAGGAAATGGTTGTAGTTTTGATTGTTTACGGGTAAAATATGCTTAATAGCCATATGAAACATCTAGGAAAGGACTTGAGACTAGGTGTTTAAGTTAAATGTGATTAATTTGGGAATGCATATAAGATGTTCGGTGAAATGCCAAAGAGAAATTTGACTTGGTGGTTTTGATTTTCAGTTTGGCGGACAAAATACAATTGATTCTTAAACATTTTAATATTTTTGATGATAATAAGCTTTTTGATAACTACCATTGACTTTGTCTCTAATAATTTCGTAAGCACGTTCCTGGCATATATACATAATCATAATTTATAGTCTTTTAGGGTCAACTTTCAGAAGCAGTCAAATGGTTCGATATCTGTAAGAACATTCATAAAAGAGCATGAAGGCAAAATACGCAATGACATAATCAATTTTGTCTTCTTGAATTCCTCTAAAAGAAGGAATTTTGTCTTCTTTAATGAACGGAAAACTGATGTTGCAGACAAGTTTTTGCTGCTTATAGGTTTCCTTTGCATAAGAACTAGGCAATCTCTTTCAGGCATTTGTAGGTTGTACTAGGCTCTCTTCTGCAACTTTCGACCAATCCTATTTGCAAAAATTTTTTTTTTAGTCGCATGTTCTTTGAGAAAATCAACTTTGTTCAATATTTGAGAAGCTCACTTATATATTTCCTAAGACAGGAAACGCATGGTACAAAGTACATCTTGCTAAACAAATACGCAATCAATGTGCCTACTTGTACTTTCATTTATTTCATCTTCAGTATAGAAGAACAAACAAATAAAAAAAATGACATAATCAATCTTATGCAATAATGAAACATTTTGAAATGTATTTACTTCCAGTTGAATTATTCCGTGGATGACCATACAAAATAACCCTTAACATTTACTTCATCACTACAAAAGGATGAAAAATACCATAAATAATTACCTGAAGGAAGAATAGCACATATTCTGCTATTGTTCTATCGTTATGTAGTTGTTCTTGGCTATCCAACCTAACAGCTTCATAATAATTCTTCCAAAATTTAAATGAAAGGAGCAGTCTATCTTTGAGAGCCACAATTTTGCTTACTCAATTGTTAATCGAGTATTCAAAAGGTGATTTTGAATATATCTTATTCTGGTAGTATCCACTCGAGATTTTAGGAGTGTTAAACTTGTATCATTTTTTTAAACAACGGCTGCAGAACAAGGTGAAATTATTGTCAGCTACAATAGCTAGAGTTGTAAGACTTTCTTTGCCTTATCTTGTAAAGGGGCCAAAAAGGAGTTAATGGATAGTAACTGGTTTCAGATCATTCCTCCTGGTCAGGTAATATATAGCTTGTTTTTATTTTTGTCTCGAGACATGCAATATAATTGTGCTGTATTTGCATTTGAATAGGCATTAATGTGGGCATGCAATCCTTCATTAATCCAAAGTCATGTACGAAACACTAGCTTGTTAGGAGACGAAAATCAGGTACATTTTTTTCTTCTTCACGCCTAAGTTTTATGTTACCTATTTGCTATGATTATGTGTTGTTGTGGCCTTTTTTTAATACAAATCTTGTGATGGTTTTGTAGTGAATGAACCAGATTTCAGCCAAGACCATTAAGAAATTTTATTCTTGAGAGGGTACAGATTTTTCAGATGGACTTTGCTAAAAAATTTTAGGATGATTTACGTTTCTCCGAAGGTAGTGTAATGCGTTTTGATTGTAAATCTGAACACAATCTCCTTAGTTTGCAATGGTTGGTGTTTACTTGTTTTAATGTGAATACTTTCAACATCCAAGTGCTCTTGGGTTTGTAAACGAGAAATTTCAATTCAAACCGAAGCTTTTGATAGTGATTTCAGAGCCCTTGATTTGCAGGTGATCATAGTCTCAAATCAAGTTACTAGCCTCTTGATTGTTTCAGTTTTCTGAACCCAAAGCCTTTGTGCTCTAAATTCAGTTCTTGGCCATGTAATCTTGTCATGCTTAGATATCCATATCTAGTAACCTGCCGCCTTAATTCTGGTGCGTAAGTATCAGTTATTAAAAGTTAGTAAATTATATAAGATCTGAGGTTGCCATTCTTTGTTTCGGCCAATTTGCATTAGATGGACTTTTGTTTAGTCCAAGTACTAAATAAATTGGTGAGTAGATTATTACTGATGCTCAAAATGAGCCGTTTCATCCTATTTTGAAATACCAGTTTTATATAAAATGTCGTGAGACATGTAGAATTTTGTTGTTTACTTCAAATTGGACTGGCTTACTTGATTTAAGTGCCGTGATTTCCTCAGTAAGCCATTAGTAGAGGTCCAAACAAAATGACAATGGAAGTTTTGAATATGGTTCCCGTGTTGCTCAATATGACTTTTGATATGCTTCACTTTTGTACAAGTTATTGAGCAATGTATGCCTTGATCAGGGAAAAGAAAAGAGTTTGAGCATTTGTCTGTCAACTCTTCTCTCTATGTGATCAAAGTAAAGAAGTTTATGTGCAGGGCGGCAATCTGTGCCTTATGGTGGGGGAAAAATAAAAGAATTTGAGGACGTGTCTGTCAATCTTTTCTGTGTTTGATCAAACTAGAGAAATTGAGGTGCTTCACAGCTGTCTGTACTTTTATCTCTATTTCTTTTAAGGGCTTTGAACCTTATGCAGTGATTGTGAATGGAATATGCAAGCAACTCTGTTTAAAGGTGTTCCCTGAGATGTCCACTGTTACTCGTGCTATTGAAATTTGTAACATTGTAGAACCTGTGGAATCCAGGACCAATGAGCCTATTGAATGGGCATGTCTGAAACGGGACCATAAAGTATATGCATTTTTGGCTCAAGGTATTGCCTCCTTCCCAAGAAAAGAATGCTTGTCTGAGGCACTTGGTGCTTCAAGCACTGACAATTACCCAGATGAAAGCATTAGAATACCCCGGAACCAAGTGACAGAATTGGTCAGAGACCTTCTTACTGGTCGAGCAAGGGTGAAATTGATTCTGCAGTCCCTGAGACATTAACGTATAAATTGATGGCCAAACTCTGTGTGATTACTGAAATCCGTATTCAACCATTTCAAGGTTATTTTAGAAGACTTTTCATTTTTGTTTGGGGAGGAGGGGGTTGACGGTGACTTCTTGTTTAAAACCTGTCTCTTTATTGGTAGAAAAACTTGATTTGCATTATCAGTGTACTTTCAGTTTGGTTCCCCCATATATCCAGCAAAGGCTGTAAGACTTTTGATGGGGGATTTGTATTGCTGGTATGGAAGCACAAATGGAGGGAGAAGTGTCTTCAGCTGCACAAGAATCTTGTCATGAAATATTGCTTGTCCGGATTCAGTATTACTAATTAACTGCGTTATAGGAGAATTGTTTGCAAAAGTTCAAGCTGCCAGAACCTGTCCTCTGTATTGGAGGGATTCTGCAAGTCCAGCTATTGGGTAGAGTGCAGAAACAAGAAATAGATAGTTTGTATTACATATGGTGAGTCCTACTTTATTATGATTTTTGTCGCTTGTGTTTGGTGCACAAGCGAGAGGGATTTTTCTCGCATTCACAGGTTTGGTGCACAAAAACTTGACGGGATTTTTTTTATCAATGCAAGTTTAATTCCGATTTTACACCCGTTGGACTGCAAGTATACAGGTCGTAATTGTAGTACAAGATGTGTATCGGGTCGATCCCACGAGGAGCAATTAAAACAATTATTAGATACTAATTTTCTCTATTATTTAGACTTACAATTAATTTGAGCAGAAATTTCAGAATGTAATTCAACTACAAAAATTCTTAACTAGATAAATGCAATTTCACAAAAGGAATAGAATTCACTAAATATTAAGATCTAGGGATGTAGATTCCACTTATGATTCAAAAGATCTAAAATGAATTAATTCAACACTTGTTACTGCTCTTGTTTAACCAAGAATTCATTTCCAGAAATACCAAAATCACATTCTCATGATGATAATGGGTTAAAACAGATTAGTTTTTCCTAATCTCTTGGTAAATACTAAATATGTTCTTATTTACACATGAAATGCAGATTTCATCCACTTGAATGTATTTCTATTCTCATGAATATACAACTCAAGTTCTACTTGTGTCATTCCATTATTTTTACCATTTCTCAATGAGTAAAAACAACTATAAACCTGCCATTGGTGATCAAGCAACAACAAGTAATCCAACATACACAAGTAGATAAGTTAATACAAGACATAACAAGCATAAATCACAATCACTTCATATCATTTGGCCATAAGCTTCATCTACTCCCTAGATAAAGGAAATTAGCTACTCATGAATGATAAAACACTCATAACTTCATTAATGTAAATCATCATGAATTACAAATACAAACAGAGTAAAGAAAGTCTTAGCCAAGATATGGTGAAGCCTTCCAAAAATCTCCTTTGTCTTGAACTTAGATGATTACAAGATGAAATCCCAATTGCCCCTTGCAAGTCCTAGGTAGAGAGAATATGTTTTTCTGTAAGAAGCTAAGCTACGAATGGTCCTCAGATCTCTCTCCATATTTCTGCATAAAAAGTACTCAAAGGCTCCATTTTTCCAAGTCAAATTCTATCCTTTGATTCCCAAATCTCCACTTTGTTAGCATAGTCAAAAACCAATATTTTTGACTTGAAAATAAGCCACTTTTCTTGCCCTTTTGTCTTCTGAAGCATGTGCACCGAATTCCCTTGCATCTTATAGCTGGAAAGTGGTGTGAACACAAGAGAATTGGCTGAGTCAAATTGCAGAATTTCGGCTATAAAACGCGCCTACACAAAACGCGGTTACAAGTCACGTTTTGTGTACTCGCGTATTCACTTTGGCCTTACTTCATCTGCGATTTTCTCTATCATAAAGGCCGAACTAGCTTTTGTGCAAAACACAAAAGTTGTAGCCCTTTGAGTTAGCTTTCCAATGCTTCAAGAATCATCCAAATCGGAGCTTTGTAGCCTGAGATATGATCGAAATACTGAAGAGTGTCAAAACTGACTTGTATTGCATTTCCTCACTTGAACGTTTTTCACTTCATTCTTCTTGTTGCCACTTGAATTTATCACCAAATCTCTATTTTTTACCTCATTTGACATCCTTTGGTGATTGAATCATCATTCCTGCATAAAAATGAAGTTTTTACCATTAAAATCAATAGAAATGCAATATTATCCACTTTTACCAAAAATATATAATTTTACCAAAAACCTCTTTATTTTAATTATAAAACTAAATAATCAACTCAAAATTAACTAATAAAATGCACTTAAAAATACGTAAAATAAACTCTTATCAGGTGCACAAGCGAGAGGGATTTTTCTCGCATTCACAGGTTTGGTGCAAGTATAAGAGGTTGGGAGCACATGATCCTCAACACATTACCCGGTGCTAGAGGGATTATGGTAAATGACTACGACTACGACTACGACGGCGAGGACGATGATTCAGATGACCAGTATAACTAAGTGCTTCTGCTTCTTGCTACGCTTTCTGGTTTTCTTATGCTCTGTTCCTGCTGCCCTTCTGTAAGCTCTGAAGCACAAGATAGAAATTTGGAATTTTGGATTTGTTGGTGGGAACTAGTTTCGACTTTCTTTGTCCATTCATCATAACCGAGGAAACAATAGTTGTGGGGGTCTCGTAAATACCTTCAATGAATCCGAAAAAAGGCTACCAGCTTTAGGTACTATGAATTCTTTGGCATAAAGAAATCCAAGCGTTACTAGTGCATCAACCTTTCCTACTCTAACTATAATTAATGGCTAATAAAAGTCACCTTGGTACTTATCTCTTGAATTCTTAACTATTTCAAAATTTAATAAAGAATTTTATCACAACCACAACACTTTTGAATTCAAAACTACAAACAAGCCTATCCTTTTTTTTTAAATTTTGGGTTAAAGTTAGCAAAAGTTCTACTTATTTGCACCTTTCCTGTTAAAATTAATTTTTGTTGCAATTTCCTATTTTAGTTATCCATTCGACACTAGTACGGGCATAGATACGGATTAAGCAACCAGTTTGAGGAATAATATTTTTTATTAAAAAAAATTAATTTGAATTGAATTAACAATTTGATATTTTCACAAAAAGTGTCATTTTTTTTTGTCCTTTTTCAAAAAAATTTAAGACAACTATATTTTAGTAATTGTTGTCATTGACACTTAATTGAAGTTCATTAAGAATAATTGAAGTTCCGATATCAATACTCTATTCAAATGTAAAAATTCAACCTAAGTAACAAAATAAATGATAGCTAAACAAATGAAATATGCGTTCAATTGATCTTGTTCAAACTACATCTTCTGTTAATAGTTAGTATATATGAAATTGTATTTTCCATTTGTAGAAAATTAATATGCATTTTATATCTACTAACGAATAAATTACCTATGTTTTGAACAAATCAAACCTAAACTTATGGTGTGATATGTATATAGTTGCTTACATTTATACGTATGCCATCATCCTTTCTTTATGATGGAAATTTCTTTTGATTATATTTAGGGGTGGCAATTTGCGATACGACTTGAAAAAATGATATGAACCTAGCACGATATATATTGATTCGGATTGAGGTTTTGCGGGGTCGGGTCAGAATCGAGTCGAATGCGACGAGCCCGAAAAGAAAATGGGTCTTATTCGGGTCAAACCGTGGGTGATCCGATACGACCCCCCGATCACCTGTTTATGAATTAAAAATTATTTTACCTAACTAAACTACGTTATTCTTTTTGTTTCAAAGGCATTAATCACTTAATCCTAAATGAATTTATTTAACTTATTTGAAGTTGAAATTATTATATTTAGAAAAATAATTTATTATATTATTTTTTACTTTTATACTGCTTTTATTTATTTTATATTTGGTTTGGAACAAAACACTTTTACGATGTTTTTTATTTATTTTTGATTTGGTTTGGGATTATTTATTTAAATTTTTATTACTTGATTATGTAATTAGTCTTGTGTGAATTACAAATTACAGTGGTAAATTAATAAATTAAAATTAAGTTTTGGGTCATTCGGGTCGTCCCGCCAACCCGACAACCTGGAATTTTCAGATTCGGGTCAGATATCCTGACCCGTTTCGGGTTGGGGGGTCAAGTTCGGGTCAACCAGTTTTCTATTATACCTGGATCTCAACCCGACCTGTCACTCCGATTTGAACCCGATTGCCACCCCTAATTATATTGTCAAAAAAATAACATATTTTACAAATTATTCCAATTTATTTAGAAAATGTTACTAATTTCATTAGAAATTATGAAATGTAATCATGGTTTATTAATTTTTTACTAAATATAAATACAACATACAAAAGGAAAATATATTTGACTTTATTTTACTTTGATCAGAAAAACTTGTGATAGAAATAACGAAATAGTGACAAGGGTGCAAATTTCAAATCAACAACCAACGTACACTTAATTACGCTAATTTTTTAGTTGACCAAACTAATATATGCCATAAAGTAACTAGATTTTAGCATTTATAAATTGGCCATTTTAGCAGTTTATATACCATTCACCTATAAAAAATATGATTATTATAAAATGACATTTTATAATAATTTACATACTATTTGCCAATTAAAAGTAAGTTTGATTAAAAAAAATATATGCATATAAATCCATATTGTAAATGATACAAAATATATTTGAATCTCACGAAACTTAATCTATGGGTAAATTTACTATAGTTTTCAAAGATTATGCCACATTAGTACAAATTTAACTTTTATGCTTGTGACCTAGAAAATAAATTTATTAGAACACATAACCTTTGTAAATGATACATACATTTATTAAAATGCTTAAAACACATAACATTGATGAATGATACATACAATCATATATTATACATTTACGTTACCAACAATTACTAACTATAATATTAAGTTTCAATCCTTAACAAAAAAATCTTAGCATTATTTTAAATAAACTTTCTAATACTTGTTTCATATAAGTTTCTTTAAGTAAAATATTAAATTTATGCCACAAACTAGTAAGTCTTGATGATTAACCAAATTTACTATTCTATCAACAGGATTTACTATTAATCCATGAAAACTTACTATTACTTAAACTAAACTTACTCTCCAAAAAGAAAGTTTCGAATATAGAGTAGTAATTTATTTTTTTTTTAAAAAGTAACTTTCAATTTTATTTCATTTTACTTTTTAAGACATAAATAGGATAACAGATTTCGTTACCATTTTCGATTTATTTTTTATTTGCTTTGTTCGGCATTTGATTATTTGATCGGTCTATCCACCTAAATAGGATAACACTTAAAAATAAGAAAGTAAGTTTTCTATCTAAAATAATAAGTTAACAGTAAAAAATTAGTAACTTTTATACTTCAAAAGGTAAGTTGGAATAAATATTAAACTTACTTTTTAAATAGATAAATTACTACTTTATTTCTCAAACTTACTTTTTAGAGAGTAAGTTTAATTCAAGTAATAGTAAGTTTTTATACATAAATATTAACTCTTACTAATAACATGGTAAATTGATTAATAATCAAAACTTACTGATTTATGGGACACATGTGCTATTTTATTTTTAAACACATTTCAAACTAGTATTAGGAAGTTTATTTGAAATAACGATAAGATGTTTTATTAATGATTAATTCTTAGTACCTTAGTTAGTAAGTACTCATAATATACCTGTATAATACCTGATTATAGGTATAATTTAAAAAAATTATTTATATATTTTAAAATACTATGAACAATAGTTTGACTTTTCACATAATCTTGTAAAATATGAAATACAATTTTGTCGTATTATAAGCTTTTAATCATTTTCAATTTTTGAAAGGTTTGAAAGTTCGAATAACAATAACAACAAATCTTCCTAGTTATATATAATTGTTTATATATCAAAATTTTTATAATTTAACACCTATGAATATAATAAGATGATAAAGTTTTAATAAATTTACATCTGAGACACAAGAAATAATAAGAGTAAAAGCCTAAACAAAATGAGAAATAATATAAAAATAAAATTGACAAAATTAGTATAACAATTAATATAAGAAAATCAGTATGATCTTGATTTTTTTCCTTGGGAGATTGTTCATAAGAATAGGATCCAATAATTATAAATGAAAATCACATGCATGTATAATCTATTGTATAATTTAAATTATATTTAGTTCACCTATAAAATGGTCCTAAAATAATTAGTACACTATGATAAATGATATTTTAACAACAAAATTTTTTTTTACTAAAGGTCGGAAATATCCATGACATATGTATGAGGGATATTTTACCATATTTGTATCTCACATCTAATCATGAAAGTTAATTTGAGAAAAACTATTTTTGACAATCGAATTATTTTGAATTTAACCAACAAGTTGAGATTTTTTAAACAATAAAAGTGAAATATTTTGGGAACTTAGTTGTTTATTTTCCCGTAATAAAAAATTTAAAATATGACAAATTATTCTTACATATTTTATAAGGTCATATGCAAAAAAAAAAGTTTTCATAGTATATTTAAAATGTTTCGAACATATAACATTTATAAATGATACGTACAATTGTAAGTTTCTTTAAGTAAAATAGTAAATTTATGCCACAAACTATTAAGTTTTGATGATTAACCAAATTTACTAATCTATCAACAATATTTACTATTAATCTATAAAAACTTACTATTACTTGAACTAAACTTACCCTCCAAAAACTAAGTTTCAGATATAGAGTAATATTTTACTTCATAAAAAACAAAGTTAGTTCCATATTTATTCAAGTTTACTTTTTGAGACATAAAAGTTACTAATATATCGAGTTAACTTACTATTTTTTATGCAAAACTTACTAACCAGCATTTTATGTACTATATCATTTAGATGACCAGTACAACAGGTCATCAAATGGTCTCTAAAAGTATTTTTACCTGTTATATCAGGTAAAAATAGTTTTGTTACCATAACTATCGTTACTTCAGACTTTTCCTTTTTTCATATGTACATATGAGTTTATTGCCAAAATAACTCTTCTTCTAGAATATATACTCAAAGTAATTTAATTTTAAAACTTATTACCTTTGTGATCCTTTTTTGCCACTTAATTTTAAAACTTATTACCTTTGTGATCCTTTTTTGCCACTTAAGCTGCATATGTGTCAGGATAGAGATAAAAACATCTTCCATTTCTCTTTCTCATCTAATATTTTCTTCAATTTTCTCTATACAGTTTCCCACATTTTTTTCTTTCGTTATTTTTCCCTTGTCAAACATAATTTAAGAAGCCAATCTTTATATTAATAGCATCTAAAAAATATGTTTCGCAAGTCGATAATCTTAAGGTAGATGAAGATTATTTTCGTCTTTTCAAAGAGTAGGAAGGATAACATAAACAAATATGATAACCTTGAAATTTTTGTAATTGATTACAATTTTCGTTGCAATTTTTGGTGCAATTTTTGTATTTTTAAAATTATTTTTTGAAAAAATATATATGCAATAGGTTTGATACATTTAAAAAAATTCGGAGACCAATAATAGTAAGGTCAATAATGGTAAAATTTATTTCAGATAATTATAAGGAAATTATAAAAGTTATGCAATCTTCTTGTGCCTCTATAATAAAAAAAATTAAAATTTTAGTTAATGTTAGAAACTATAATCTGGATTAGAACTTTCCTTTCTTGTTATTCTACATGGCAATCAGGATAATTAGATGGGAACAATAATATCATTATGGTAATAAAATTTGAAAGTGAATCACATTGGAAATATTTTTTAGTAAGAGTGTTATTTTGGCAAAAAACTCTGTACATATAGGGATTGGATGAATTTGACCGTTCTTGACTTGCCGTGGGGCGCATTTGTTTCGAGTTACATTTAGCTAATATATGTCAGCAAAACATACCACTAGGCACCTTGAGGTTTGCTTCCATCTTAATTCGTTTTCATTCTTGTACTAAATTTGCATTTTTAAAGCAAATGTAGAACTGGCAATTTGAGGAGCATTTAGTTGACTTCATTCATGAATTTGTGGATAAAAGGGCGGTGAAATGAAATCACATGATACTGTGGTAGCCTTTTATTCTCATCCGTAAAGTTTTAAAATGAAGGGCACACTGAGATGAAATTACAGATTCAACACAACTTAGTATGAGCTGAAAGCGCATTGAAATGAGATTACAGATTGAACACAATTTATTACTACTCTTGAGAAGATTCGGTTGGCTTTAGACTATGTGTTTTTTCAATCTTAAGATGATTTGAGCTAAAATCGCAGTGACATGAAACTACAGATTGAGCATAATTTATTTATTACTCTTGAGAAGATCCGATTGGCTGCAGACTCAGTGTTTTTTCAAACTTGAGATGATTTGATTGGCGTTAGAATCTGTGCTTTTCAATCTTCTTCTGGAGTTCCTCCTTTTTGGCTCCAACAATCTTGTCTATCGCTTTTCCTTTCTTTAGTAGTATGAAAGTCGGCATTGCTTGAACTCCATATTCCTCAGCCACGTCCTGTTTACAGCTTCCAAAATTAGTAGTATCATATTGTACTTTCTGAAACTTGTACTATTCCCAACACCTATGAATTATTCTGGAAAAAAAATGGCAATATATTAATACTATTGATTATGAGAAGTGTGAACATACATCCAGCTCGTCCACATCAATCTTGACAAACTCCACATCGGTGTATTTAGCAGCTAACTCGTTAATGGATGGTTCGATGTATTGACAAGGGCCGCACCAGGAAGCTGTGAAGTCTATGACAATCTTCAATTTGGGGTTTGGAAACAAAAACAACAGGATCAGTAATCAAGAATATGTAGACCCTAAGCAAAACGGGAACAGATGGAAGAGGTTTTCAATGCTTACCAGCTTGTTAGTTTCTTTGGAAGCTTCAAAATGGATCTTCCATTTTGCTGAGGAATGGAATGCAACGACCGGAGACTTCTTGAGTGCCATAGATGAATCAATATTAGCTTCTTGCCATGCAGAGACGTTGGCTCCCATGTCTCTTCTTTCCAAAAGTAGATGACTGAGAAATTACAAGCGTGTGAAATTCTTTTCTTTCCACTTGGGTCTATGAAAGGCCTTCTTTGGATGGATTTGGGACTGTGGTGAGAGGTGCATTTTATATTTGGTCATGGAACATATTCTTCCAGCTGATCGAGAGCCCTTATTAGTACCGAGTATTATGCCCACCGTTCAAATTAGACAAGGAATAAATATATAAACTAACATTGATAAAATTAAGCTTTCATCTCAAGCGCTCTTAATTCTCAAAACTAACATCAAGTGGTGAAAAGTGGATTACCACTTTATGCTCATATTCTTCTTGATGTATGCTCTGTTTCTCTCCGTTAATTAATAATATGTCAGTGGAATTTCGAGGTTCTGTTCTTCCTAAGTAGGAAGTTCCATATATCTAAAAATGGTTGGTACTCTGTTCCTGAGTCTATAACTATGAATGAGACATGATAATGTAAGTGGAAGTAAAAAGGAGGTATTAGCAATCCCATGCAGCTATTAGCCTTAAGGAATGTCAAAGAATTCATTTCACCTTCGAGAGTATTTGATTCTTAGACACGCACACAATCTACACAAAATTAAAGTATGCATGGTCATGGTGAATGTCGAATATAAGAATGAAAAAACTAAACTTGATTATTATTTCTCCACTCCCCCCCCCCACCCCACCCCACCCCACCAAGCTAAGAAAAAAATTGTCTGTGATTTTTAATCCTGGCATATATGCCATTCATTCTCGCATACAAATTAATCAGGTGTATGTAAGTGCCTCAAGGTAATTGAGTTCTTTTTTTTTTTTTTTAAAAAAGGCTGAAATAATTAAGTTAAGTGATGCTCATATGGTAGTTGTACCTAAAATAAAATGATGCTACTTTTTATATCAGAAAGCAACGTCGATCATCCTGATACACAGATTGTGCGCCAGCCGAAATTCCGGCCGCCCGAAAGCGAGATCCTCAGTGATGTCTCGTTTAAGTCGTATCTTGGGTTCCCATCACCCTTTCTTTTGACGCCAGCCACCACCAAAAATTCAACCGCTAAAAGGTAAGGTACCCTTGGACGGCATTCTCCTAAAAACGACGGCTTTGGACTCTCCTAATATGCTCTAAGTCACTATTCACACCTAGCACGAATAACTTCATAAGGACGTTATGGTATAGATTGAGTCTCATTTGAAAATTTTTTTGAAATAATTATTGTATCCTTTTTGTGGTGTGTGAAAGGAAAAAAAATAGTTAAAAATGTTATTGCAGCACAAATATTTTAATCATTTCAAATAATTACATATCCAAACGCTCCCACTATACTAACGACAAAATCACATAGGTCAAAGAATGCAGAAGGGAAATCAGACTTTGGATTGGAAAAATTTTTTTTTTTCTTTTTTGGGTCCTTTCGCCATGGGGAAGTAAAGGTCATTAAAATTTTTTCTTTAGGAAGAAAAAGCATGGGCTAAGGGAGGTATAACATATATGGAAGTCGCAATGTAGTGACCATGAATACCTTCTTCTAGTTTATCCAAAAAACAAATTTACGTTATTTCATATTTTACTACACAGAAAAAAGTTTGTAGATATACGCAGATACTATTGTTTGAATTAGTTATTTTTGGAAATATTTTTTGAAAAATTTTACTATAACAATATATACGAAATTTTTTTTTGAAATATCTAATAGATTGTATGAATGAAATATTTCTGAGTTATTGTGTATTATTATAATATTATATTTAAAAATTTTATTTTTAAAAAAATGACCGATCCAAACGGACAGGCTCTGTTTGAATCCAACATCTCCAAGATTGTGTATTATTATAACATTTTTCCTTTCGTTGTGTTAGCATGAGGGATGACTGGTGCACGAAAAGGCATCATAACTAGGAAGCGAAACCTTTATCCTTGTGCCCAACTCGTACACAGGGCAGGGCACAAGAGGTCTGAAAGGCATACATACAAGTTCCAAATAACTTTCCAATTTGCCAGCAAATTCATGGCATCGTTTCGTTTTATGTGCAAGTAAAAAAATTAAAGAAGAAGCTATTCTGAGTCGAGAAGCTGAAAAAGAAGTTTCAATCTATACATGAAGAGCAAGTGGCTTGCACGACTTGAAATCACCACCATTCATTCCCCTAGGAAGTCAAATTGCAAAATCAATGCTATGGCATCCACCTTCCGTATCCAATAACTTGTGCTAGAACATCACGTAATTCACAATGCCATCCAAGTCCGTGTGCAAAACCGCAGTCTGCTGCTACTAATATTCCGCATTACCCAACAAATCAAAATTACGAATGGGAACATTACTACTCGGTCTTTCTAAAACCTACCACATGAACTTCCATGAAAAATGTGTGAAACTGAACTACGACATCTTAGAATGCTTTGCATTACTTCCTACAGAAGACCAATAAAATAGAACAAAGAAAGGTGAAGAATAAATCTGGACAGTAATGGCCAAGTATATTTGGTCAGTTGTACTGGTTTTATCTCTCAATTCACTTGAAAAAAAGTCCTAAACTTGAGACTGTATCAAGGGATCCACAAGCTTCCTTGCAATTTATCAGCATTATTGTAAGCATGCCACCTCCGATCAGTATCACTAACAACAAATTTCTAGGTCCCTGCCTCCTTCGACTCGACAGCATTTAACAAGTACTTCACATGCCTCTAAACAAGAATAGACTGAGAAGAATGACAAAGTGAAATGCACCAGAATACCAAGAAATTAGCCAAAACAAGGGGAACACACACACACACACACACACAAGGCGAGATGCAAATATATAGCAGTTGGAGAAGCTAAAGTTGACCTTTCTATTTTAAACCCCATAAATAATCTGTTTATCATACTACAAAAACAGGGTTCTGGATGGCATTCAAGGGAACAACATCCAAATAGTCCTTGAAGTCCAGACAAGTTTCATAACAGCCCCAACCCACCCACCACCCACACACACACCCCCCCCTCCCAAAAAAAAAAAAAAAAAAAAAAAGAAAAAAGAAAAAGAAAGAAGGAAATGAAAGGAGACTACCAGACCCTTGAAGCATCAGCCTCATGAATCTGCTACAACATAGCCAGCTTGACTGGCATGATAGTTGTAGTTCCCATTGAAACCCCTACCCCCTCTTCCTCTGTAATAGTTGTTCCTGGGATAGTAAGTACCAGGCTGGTCATAGTGCTGGTTGCGGCCATTCTGATAGGCCCCTCCCCTGCCGCGCCCTCCACGGCCATTAGCATATCCCCTACGGCCGCTTGCACCCACAGTACGACCACCTCTGTAATTTGGATACGATCTTCGAGGAGCATAATTTTGCTCCTTGGGCTCATACTCCTGCAAATTTTGTGCTTGATGTGTGGTGGGCTCATTTTGTACGGGAAGTTCAGAATAGTTTTCAGTCTCCCCCTGCCAAGCACGATTATTAAACGTACCATCAAGGAACAAACAAAAGGTAAAAAAAATCTTTGGGAGGAAAGACTACCTGATGAAATTCTTCTGCAGGGCTCAACTGATTATCATATGATTCATCTTCTTCAGCATTTGCTGTCTCTTCTTCCTGTATAATCCATAGAGATTTGAAAAGAGCAAATTCAATTCATATTTATTGAGCAAGGGCATGTAGACAAAGTGAATTCACACCCACAAAACAACCCCCCCCCCCCCCCCCCCCCCCCCCCCCCCCCCCCCCCCCCCCCCCCCCCCCCCCCCCCCCCCCCGCCCCCCCCCCCCCCCCCCCCCCCCCCCCCCCCCCCCCCCCCCCCCCCCCCCCCCCCCCCCCCCCCCCCCCCCCCCCCCCCCCCCCCCCCCCCCCCCCCCCCCCCCCCCTCCCCCCCCCCCCCCCCCCCCCCCCCCCCCCCCCCCCCCCCCCCCCCCCCCCCCCCCCCCCCCCCCCCCCCCCCCCCCCCCCCCCCCCCCCCCCCCCCCCCCCCCCCCCCCCCCCCCCCCCCCCCCCCCCCCCCCCCCTCCCCCCCCCCCCCCCCCCCCCCCCCCCCCCCCCCCCCCCCCCCCCCCCCCCCCCCCCCCCCCCCCCCCCCCCCCCCCCCCCCCCCCCCCCCCCCCCCCCCCCCCCCCCGCCCCCCCCCCCCCCCCCCCCCCCCCCCCCCCCCCCCCCCCCCCCCCCCCCCCCCCCCCCCCCCCCCCCACCCCCCTCCCCCCCCCCCCCCCCCCCCCCCCCCCCCCCCCCCCCCCCCCCCCCCCCCCCCACCCCCCCCCCCCCCCCCCCCCCCCCCCCCCCCCCCCCCGCCCCCCCCCCCCCCCCCCCCCCCCCCCCCCCCCCCCCCCCCCCAAAAAATAGAAAAACACAGGAAAAGGTGAAAAAGGTACAGCATAACCGAAATAAAATAGTAGGCTCACTAAAATGCTGGAACCTCTTATCATGTTGTGTGAGAGAGAGAGAGAGAGAGTCATATTTTTAAATATATAATCCAGTAATCTAAACGAAATATGCAATGAAATTGCAGATGTTGAACGTTCATGGGCTAGACCACACATTATAGGTTGTACCTCCATGTAGCAGAACTATGATAGGCAACAAAAATGCATCCCATGCAAATAGTAGTATAAACAAAGTGTGAACAACCAAGCCCATGCAACAGCAAAAGGATGCTTGTGCCTTTCATTGAAGAGCAGTTTAAGCCAAAATAAACTAAGCATCCAGGGTATAACACCCCAGCCTCCATTACAATACTAAGGAAAGCATAGGCCAGTCTAACAACCGTACCTGAGTCACAATTCGCAGCACTCTATTACACAATCCATGCATGCTAAAAATGAAAAAACAACAAATTTCAGAGTATCAACCCAATCAAGCATAACCACATCTCTTACCTTCTGTTGATACTGCACCACAGAACCTTCGACTTGGACTGGCATGACAGATCCATGCGCTGGCACTTGAAAGGAACCATAGCTGCCAGCAGCAGCTGCCACCTCAACAGGAGCCTTCATCTCTGGTGTTGTAGTGAAATAGTCTGATGCCATGATCTTGTTTAGTTTCCCCCTCAATCCAGAATCTGCAAAAATTCCAAAAAAGCCATTACAACAAACAGAAGTGAAATGCGAACCAGTAATTATAAAAGTATATAACTAAAATTAAACAAAAAATTGGAGCAAAAAGGGGAAGAATTGTAACTTCATTCAATAGCCTAGAATCACCAAGCAATATAACAATAAATGAAATGCACAAAACACAAAACCAAAACTCATTAAAGCAATAAGCAGGATAACAGCATTGAAAACAGATAAGCTAGACACACACATATTACATGTTCATTCCACAGAAAAATGAGAAAAATTCATCATACATGTCAAATAAGGGTTAGATCCAATGGGCTGATCAGACTTAGCAAGCCAGAGCCTGGCATGCTTAACGCACAGTTGCAGTGCATTCTGATGGGACAAAGTCCAATTCACAGGCCTTGATATTAGCAGGCTCCCAAGCATAGATATGAGGGTTAGATCCATCTCACTAACAGCCTCCCGCGCATTACTGTCATTGACATTAGTATATGCCAAACGTCACTCCCTCTCACTCCTAGTTGCCCAAAAATCAGGTCTACGCGGAAAGCTAAACACCGTCGCAAAGTACAACAGCCTTATAATTTCCTCAACCATGGAAAATTTTTTTTCAACCTCCGATTCCTTTAATTCCTTTTGAAGGCCAGCACAGACTGGTGATTTGAGCTTTAATACTCAACGCCACTTTAATACTCCTAATTTATAATTTCTTCTACGAACCCACCTTAATACTCAACGCCACTTTAACACTTAAGGTCAGCTAACTGGATTACTGGGTTTTATTGGACCCTTGCCCACCAATTTACAAGCTCTTCTCACCTTGTCAATGATAGGTCATGATTTATTGTTAAATTAATAACTATTTTTCCCTTGATTTTAGCCAAATAGTATTTTAATTGATAGATACTACTTATATTTGGTTAATAGTGCTAATTGTAGGAAAATAATCAAAACATGATTAAAAGGGACAATTTCTAGCTAATTTGGTGGTGACACATTCAAGTTCAGAAGGTTTGGGATTCGAGCGTGGAAGTTTCCAAGTCCGAGTAGAAGTCAACAAGAGCACAAGGAGATTTCCTAGCTTGATTGGGGCGGATGAAGAGCAAAGTGGAGTCAAAGTAGGGCTCTTTCCTTTAGTCTTCACACGGCCGTATAAGACAAGGAAATAATTAGAAGAAAAAGGAAGTAGACTTAGCTTAGGAGATTTATTCCTTACTTTTAGCAGGTTGCCCGTAGCTTTAAAACATGGAGGGGACATTTTCTTTGAGGGCTGATTTTTACTTTTCTTCCTTGAACGAATTTGGGAGGCAACAATTGTAACCTTCAAATACCTTTTCCGTGGGGGTTGTTCTCCATTAATGGAGGACTAATCTCCTACTGCTAGTCAAGGGGACAACTGAAGATTTGGTTCAACAATTACTGTGAGATCTAATTTATTTTAATTGCTTCCTTAATTTATTGGTATTTATATGTTTCCTGCTTTTAATTGCTATAGCTCGTGTGAGTGATTGAATAGATACGCAATATTTAATTATTCACATAGGCTATTTTGCCAAATAGGGATAATTGAATCCGTAATTGTTCGTTATCTTTATCTCAGTAGCAACTGGCGTAATCGGGTTTATGTCAGGGAAACATACAATCTAATTTAAACAAACCCTCTTAGCGTGTTTGTTAGTTAGGATTGGGCCTTTCTAATTATTAATCCAATCTAGAAATTAAATCCTACGGTCGTATCTAGAATTGTTTTTGGGTTAGAGAAATAGTAACCGGTCGTACCTTAACTATCGAGAAAGTAAGGAAATGTTGGTTGTTTATTGCGTGTATGACAACTATAACCAATCTATTAATAAATGTGGAATTATCTGTGAATCGATTATCAGTGCATGAACCATTTCTGAAGTGTACCCTTGGTTAGAGTTTTCCCTTAATTATTTCTCTTAATCAATTATTTTCTGCAGTTAATTTATTTAGTTAGCGTTTAATCCAAAACCCCCACCCATACTTTGGACTCTAGAAGAAACGAATCATCCCCAGTCCCTGTGGATTCGACCCTACTCACCGCTATATACAAAATCTGTATTTTTCTCAATAGCCTAGAATCACCAAGCAATATAACAATAAATGAAATGCACAAAACACAAAACCAAAACTCATTAAAGCAATAAGCAGGATAACAGCATTGAAAACAGATAAGCTAGACACACACATATTACATGTTCATTCCACAGAAAAATGAGAAAAATTCATCATACATGTCAAATAAGGGTTAGATCCAATGGGCTGATCAGACTTAGCAAGCCAGAGCCTGGCATGCTTAACGCACAGTTGCAGTGCATTCTGATGGGACAAAGTCCAATTCACAGGCCTTGAAATTAGCAGGCTCCCAAGCATAGATATGAGGGTTAGATCCATCTCACTAACAGCCTCCCGCGCATTACTGTCATTGACATTAGTATATGCCAAACGTCACTCCCTCTCACTCCTAGTTGCCCAAAAATCAGGTCTACGCGGAAAGCTAAACACCGTCGCAAAGTACAACAGCCTTATAATTTCCTCAACCATGGAAAATTTTTTTTCAACCTCCGATTCCTTTAATTCCTTTTGAAGGGCAGCACAGACTGGTGATTTGAGCTTTAATACTCAACGCCACTTTAATACTCCTAATTTATAATTTCTTCTCCGAACCCACTTTAATACTCAACGCCCCTTTAACACCTAAGGTCAGCTAACTGGATTACTGGGTTTTATTGGACCCTTGCCCACCAATTTACAAGCTCTTCTCACCTTGTCAACTAATTTACAAGTTTTTTTTTTTAACTCACTTTAATACTCAATACAAACCTATCTTAACATCTAAGGTCACCTCTACTCCTAATTATGGACCCACTCTTTTTTGAAATCCAAACTGAATTTTTTGAATCCTTGCCAACCCTCGACTTCTTGGTCTAACACCAATCGGATCCTTGTCAAACCCTTGGCGCACTTGGTCCAACAGAAGCCAAACTCCCCAGCACTTTGACATTTTAGTCCACCATCAAGAAAAAAATTTTCACCGGTCCAACTTCGAGAAGAACCCACTTACCCATGAATAGCCCAATATATAAGGAAAAAGTGTCTCGAAAGAGTCTACCAAAGATCTCAATATGTAAATTAGGAATCCAACTCTGACCCAAAAACTAAAGTTATTAGATCTCGAACCTTTACTTACATATTACCCTTTCCTTTCCATCTCTCAAATCAATGTGGACATAATCTAATATGGTAAATAATGGTGCATTGCTAATTCTTAGGGATGGCAACGGGGCAGGTTTGGGGCTTGAGATCACTCCCCCGTCCCTCGTCCCGTTGCCCAAAAATTCCCCCTGCCCCTGCCCCCGCCTCTGTCCTCCCACCCCTCGCCTCGCCCTACTTCCCCCATGAGTGCTTGCGGGTGATAATTTGATTTTTTTTCTAGAAGCATTTATTCAATATATCGAAGCCAAATTCAAAAAATAAAATAAAATAAGGAGTTGAAAAAGTGAAAAATGAAATATGAAACAAGAAAAGTGTTGATATAAAACACCAAAAAAATTTAGAAACTCAATCGAATTCTATAGATAACATTGGGAAATACTCATAAAATGAGTAACATACTTGTGCCAAATATCAACTAAGAATTTGGATAGAAATTGGATAAAGGTTATATTTAGTTGTCAAATATTCTAAATTTATTATTATTAGATTATATAATATATTATATTTATTTATATTAATAAATTGAAGTGGAGGATAAGACGGGGGATGGGGCGGGAGCATTGTCCCCCATCCCTCCCCCCGTCCCATTTAAAACGGGAGAGAAAAATTCCCCCATCCCCGTCCCATTATTTCCCCGCGGGACGAGCACCCACCCCCATTGTCATCTCTACTAATTCCATGCATAATAATACTTGAATGAGGTACGCGGTTATCTGGCAAATTAGACGACACCATCTTCGAACAAAATAATGAGAGGATACCATGGAAATATATATTATGAATACTACAATGTTTATTGTTTAACGGGAGCCACTTCTCAATGGAGTTGAGGTAAAACTTTTGTCCCAAGAAAAAAGGTCTTTAGAAAGTAAAACCAACTTCGGAAGATATCATCAACCATCAGTGAAAAAATTAATCTTTGGAATATTTGTACATCACAAAACTACCCAACTAATATTATTTAGTCACTCAAAAAATGCCTATTTTATCGAGAAAATTAATAAAATTTCTCTGCCAATATAGAATGTTAGTGAATTATCTGCAAGATGATAGTTTTTCATTTTTATTTCCTGATTTCAATAGTTTTATGAGTATTGTGATATATCAATTTTGAAAGTTTTTCATTTTCATTTACAGATTTTATTATTTATATGAGTATTGTGGCATCCAACTTTCACCCTGGATGATATTGTTAATATGGTCACTAAAAGTTTTATCCTTATATTTCGCTCTCAAAAATTTCCAAGATATAAGGTTGAAATCTAGCTCAAAATGATGCAATTTTCTCTAGAATTCAAAGTTGAAATAGTGAAGATAACTTTAGAACAAGCATTTGTGCCTAGCGTAGGAAAGATTAATTCTCATCTATATTCATACTTCTTTTTGAGGGAAAGAAACAAGTTTTTTCGAGAGGAAAATGGAAGGGACAAAAAAATAAAATACGAAAATATTTGTGCCTAGCGTCAGAGCGTGCTCAGCTCCTTCCTTTGTTCATGCAAATTCACATATTTTCTCCGATCTCAATTCAATATTGTCCAAAAAATAAACAGCGTTGTGATTAAATTTGTAAATTTCCGTAATCCAGGACTACTCCTAGTCCAAATTAATCTAGCTATTAGTATCCGAGTCGTATTGCAGTAGCTACATACAATTTTAGATCAGTTCGAAATCAAGAGATAAAGATGGAACCCCAACAAAATCTTGAAAAAATCTCGAAATTTTCTCTCGTCACGGACCCTATATTAACCAAAATTCGTAAACCCTTTTTGTTTCCAAATACAACCCTTCTTCCCTGACTATCGCCCCACACTTCTCTGATCAAAAGAGTCTTGAGAAATCATGGCATCTGGCCACGAAAGCTTCCCGCAAATAGAGGCCTCAGCCGATACGTCGACTGCTGTTAACGTTATTACCAGTCCCGGTGCCCATGCCTGCGCCCATCATCTGAGGAAAGACCATGAAAATGTCTTGTCTGGACTGAACAACACTAGCACGACATTGTCCAGCCCTAGTGATTCAAGACTCGTGGACAATGGTAACAAAAACCACAATGTCGTCAAGGACGATGATGATGCTTACAACAACGACGCTATAGATCGTGACAAGGACTACTTTGATACTTTTCCACCGGGGTATCGCTTCTGTCCGATGGATAGTGAACTCATTGTTTGTTACCTGAAGAAAAAGATTCTGGGCGAGCTTTTACCCAGGAATCAGATTAGAGAAGTTAATCTTTATCGCCAGAACCCTGATACAATATCAGGTTTTTCTTTTTCGTTCTTTTTTAATAATTTTTCTATTTTTCCTCAAGTACGCTTTTTTACTATATAATTGATTTCGCCATAACCCTGATTGTTATGCATGCATCAGGTTGGTCTAAATCGAAGTTCATTCGATTGACATGCACTTACTTTTGTGATGATATCTGGCATGGGGTTTTAGGGGTTTTACTTTAAGGGTTTTAGGGTTTCTGTTTTAATTAAGTTTTTACAGTGGATAATTATTAGTGCTTATTTATACATGTGTCCAACTTTACTTGTTCGTAGGCCTTGTTTATCACTGGCATGTTTGCTGCTGTATCTGGTCTAGCGACGTTGTATTCGCATTAACTACTATTCCTGTTCAATAAATAAATACATGCGTTTAATTCCCTCCTATCAAAGTTTTGAATTCTTGCAAACATGCATTACTATTTTGTTATTATACCCGAGAGAGTACTAGGGAAGTTGTGGACCATTAGTTCTCCGGCAGATTTATTTAGTCCCCTTTTTAGTCTATTTACGTGCTTTACTATATATCTTAATCCCTTTCTCTTTTCCACTTTAGGTCACAATCCTTGTTTGCTTCTGAGGTTTCTGACCGTGTTAAGAGCTTACTACATTCACGTTTAGTTTTAGATGTTGTCTTCTAAATTATTTCACTGACAAGAAAAGTGAAGATTTTTCCTTTTTTCTTTTAGGTGTTTGAAATTTTATCCCTGACAGTTACACACTTAATTACCTGATTTTTTTTTTTTTTTTGTTTTGCGAGAGTGATCATGCACTTTACTTGTATACCACACTAAGAAAAATACAGATTTCTCTTCCATGTGGACCTTTTTATGCTACCAATTGTGTATGATAGGAAGATTTTCTACCGCAATTTTCTTTTTTAAAAATCTTTCTTGTTTTATCTTCTCTATTTTAGGGAGATATCCAAGCATGGGCGATAATCAATGGTTCTTTTTCACACCGAGGGATAAAAAGTATTTGAACGGTAGTCGCCCAAATCGGGCTGCCGGTACCGGTTATTGGAAGGCCACTGGGGCAGACAAGAATATCCACTGCAATGGTGTCACTGTTGGTGTTAGGAAGACATTGGTTTTTTATGAAGGCAGACCTCCCAAAGGTGTGAAGACAAGTTGGATTATGCACGAATACAGGGTTTTAGGACATCATAAAAGCAAGAGTGCAAATGACATGAGGGTAGGTAACATTTACATAATTCTTAATCTTTTCCTTGAGTAAGTACTTATTAACCTTCCTTTTCTAATGTTATATATATATGTCGTACGTAATTGTTCTTCATTGATACTATTGTTTATTCTTTGGATCTAACGTGTTATTCTTGTAGCTTGATGATTATGTCCTGTGCAAGATTTATAAAAAGAATCACAAATCTTTCAAAGCTCGGCAAAGGAATGATGAAAATCCTGGTTCATTTAATCAAAGCAATGATGGAAATCCTGATGATGAACTTGGAGAAGAAAAGGGCAGTTTATTTGATCCTCCTCCCGGTAGCAATGAACAAAGTGGCTGCCCTTACACTTACCAAGCTAACTACACCTATCCTCATTTGGAATCTTTTTATCAATATCCGCCATCAGAGCAATTTCCAATGCTTGCGGGCATTCAACCACTATCCATCGAACCTGCAACAAACCCAGACATTGCCAAATACATCAGTAATTTTCCACCGCACTACTATCATCACGGGGCCAAACCTATCAGCAGTTTTATGCATCCATCTTCGTTCCTTCCAATACCTCCTGTCAATCCAGCTTGGATTTACGAGCTTGTACAAGATAATTTGGATTTACCGATGGACTTCACTGATTATGGTAATACAAATTCTGTGGATCCTTACCTTGACTTGGACAAACTCTCCTCGCATGGCTTTGAAAGTCCTTCGATGCCTCAAGATTCGCGTGGCTCCCAAGATTCTTGAAGCAATATAGATCATCTTTATATTGACGATATATTGGTTAGGAGTATATATGGCTACTATTAGCAAACATTATCATTATTGACTCTATTTTCAGTTATTTTTACTTTGTTTTTCAGTTGCCACATTTTTTTTCATGGACAGTGCTGTAGTGCCTATCTATATCTATATGTATTGAGGAAGGGGTTTTTATCAGAGACCCTCTAAATGGCTTCTAAACTTCTCATTCTTTTTTCTAGATTTTTGTATTTATTTTAATACATAAAGTGGGTTATAACTAACCCTATCACCAATCAAATTTAAAATTTAAAACATTTCCACTATCTACTTCATAAACTGTTTATACTTTGTTATTTATACTTTAAATCCTTTTTACTCCATAATTAAAGACAAATGCTTATTTGTATGCTATTTTAATACAATGTTACATTTTTATAATTAAAAAATATTTATCCCCAAACTAACCCTATAACCACCCCTACAAATGAGTTTTGCAAATTACAATCACGTTTCAAAAAAATCACAAATGTACAACTAAATGTAAAGTTGAAGGGTAAAGTGCAGCTAAATATAAAGTTAAGGGGGTGTTGACCTTCAACCCATCACGTTTTCGATTGCCTTGTGTTATTTATAATTTTACAACAATTAAAACTTCCATAAGACCATAAGAAAAGATAACAAATATAACATCCATTCATGCTTTCTTATTAATTTAAATAAGTAAGATTATTTACACTCAATTTTTGTTATTCACACTCCAATAATCATTTTGATCATATAAGTTTCAATAATTAGACTATATGATAAAATAAATGATGGAATTGCAAATAATAAAAAATTGAGTGCAAATAACATTTTCTTAAGTAAGAAGTGGCTCCCATGCCTTTCTAATTTAAAAAAGTAGTAGCTCCGCTTATATAGGAATTTGGTTTGAAGTTTATTAGTGGGAGGGTAAATAAAAATAAAATATTGCCAAACTTAGTAAAAGTAAAAAAGTAAATGATAATATTTTTTCTTTAAACTTAGCATTCCTAAGTAAAAGGGCAAAATTAAATAGAAAACAAAAAGGAAATAATGTCGTGGATTTAAAAAATCAAGAATGGTACCATTCATGAAATCTAAATTATGAAATCACTAAATAAAAAACAAAGTACCACTGGCCTTTTGAAATATTCATTTTTGATAAAAAATAATGATAATAACAACACCAGTTCTACCAAAAAATTTTAAAAAAGTAATATTATAGTTTAAGAGAAAGATGTAGAACATTCAACCTTAAAATACTACTTAATTTGTAATTTAACATTAGATTTGAATAAGAGTGTAAAACCCAAACACTAATGATAACTTTTGATATCATTAGTTATTTTATGTATTCTTATTACTGTCTTCATATATAAATATGTATTTGCTATGTTAAAATATATATATATATATATATATATATGAATTGATTGTAGTACTTGAGGATATTATAGATATTGTCAGTTTTTCGTTTCCATTTTTAGATACTAATAATTGCAACCATTGTAATTAATTTTTAATTTTATATTTTTATTATGATAGGTAAAGTTAAATATATTGAATCGTAGGAATATGAATTTATATGTTAGGTATAGGGGGAGGAGCGAGGGAAGAAAATGGTGAGGTGTTAAAAAGTAGCAGGAAAGGTTGAAGAAGAAATATGGATTACAGGGATTGCAGGGATATGACAGAGATGACAAAAAAATAATAATAATAGAAAGGGTGGTACCATGGTAGAAGGTATAAAAGTCGTAGGAGGCATCTGATGACTAACTGGCGTATAAGAAAAGAGAGAAATGATAGTGATTTTTAATAATTTTAAGAACACTAAAAACACATAGTACGGAGAATTTTCTTTAAAATATACGTTAAAGTTTATGAAAAATGTTAATCGAAATACATTCAACAAATTTAGGGGCACAAGATAGGAGAAAGATCTTTTTTTTTTTCTAAAAATGGAAGAAAATAAATTGGTTATAATTTATTTTTTTGTATTACAAGTTTTGATATATGGGTATAACATAGTAATATGTTTTGTTGGATATTGATAAATTGACTTTTTTTTAGAAAACTCTTCTCACCTTACCACCCAACCTAACTCTCTCCTTAAATGCGTTAACAATTCTTTTATCATGTAAATCATTATAAATTACAATTTTTTTCAAGATATTAAGCATGCATTTCTTTAAAAATTTTATTATATATATTTATTATTTTGTAACACAATATATAAATATATAAAATATTATTTTGATTTGAAATATAACCCGTGCATAGCACGGGTCAAAACACTAGTAGTTATGGTAACGATGTTAGGGAAACCTACTATTACAGGTTTCTATTACCTTTAGTGACAAATCGAATTTTTTAGTGACTTTTTAAATATTATATTAAAATAATTAATATTAACTTTAGTAAGTTTTTAATTAAAACGAGTAAGTATATACCTAAAAGATAAGTTTTAGTCAAAAATAGAAATTTACCCTTTCAGTAATTTAATTTACTTATTATTTGACAAATGTTACTTTTGTTTAATTAAAACTTATTAATACTAAAAGTAAAAAAATTACATATTAAAATAAGAAAATAATCGATTTCTAAAACGGTTTGGGTTTCCACATCTCTCTAAAGTTGCTTCCCTTCTTTTTATTATCTTCTCACCTCACGGAAGATTGTAGAAATTTTTCCCTGGAAAAGGAAGGAGTACGATCATCATCTTATGGAACGGGATTAGCTTTTGCTAAAATTTAGAAAATTGATCAAGCGGGCTAAGCAATTCTATCTTCAGGCTAAACTCTTCTGGTAGGTTTCATGCCTCAGTCTCTATTTCTGCCTTCTACTAAGCATTGATTCTCATTTCGGTCAATCAATTGGCCTGCCTAGGCGTGGAGGAAAAGCTAAATATGCTTTATAGATAGCACAGGTTCAGGAGAAAGGGTTTCCCCTCTATCAGACACAACAAAAGGGTTAGCAACGGTGGTAGCCAACCAAAGAGCATATGAAAAATAGCGGTGACGAGGTTAGACCATCATGTTCTCTTGAAATCGTTTGTTTATATTGCTGTAATTTATTTATATTTCATTTGTTTTGTTTGTCAAGATTTTCTTGTGAAATCAGGGCTGAGAATTTGAAGAATTTATTGCAATTTTGGGGTTGAAATTGTCCATTGAAACATCTAGGAAATGGTTGTAGTTTTGATTGTTTACGGGTAAAATATGCTTAATAGCCATATGAAACATCTAGGAAAGGACTTGAGACTAGGTGTTTAAGTTAAATGTGATTAATTTGGGAATGCATATAAGATGTTCGGTGAAATGCCAAAGAGAAATTTGACTTGGTGGTTTTGATTTTCAGTTTGGCGGACAAAATACAATTGATTCTTAAACATTTTAATATTTTTGATGATAATAAGCTTTTTGATAACTACCATTGACTTTGTCTCTAATAATTTCGTAAGCACGTTCCTGGCATATATACATAATCATAATTTATAGTCTTTTAGGGTCAACTTTCAGAAGCAGTCAAATGGTTCGATATCTGTAAGAACATTCATAAAAGAGCATGAAGGCAAAATACGCAATGACATAATCAATTTTGTCTTCTTGAATTCCTCTAAAAGAAGGAATTTTGTCTTCTTTAATGAACGGAAAACTGATGTTGCAGACAAGTTTTTGCTGCTTATAGGTTTCCTTTGCATAAGAACTAGGCAATCTCTTTCAGGCATTTGTAGGTTGTACTAGGCTCTCTTCTGCAACTTTCGACCAATCCTATTTGCAAAAATTTTTTTTTTAGTCGCATGTTCTTTGAGAAAATCAACTTTGTTCAATATTTGAGAAGCTCACTTATATATTTCCTAAGACAGGAAACGCATGGTACAAAGTACATCTTGCTAAACAAATACGCAATCAATGTGCCTACTTGTACTTTCATTTATTTCATCTTCAGTATAGAAGAACAAACAAATAAAAAAAATGACATAATCAATCTTATGCAATAATGAAACATTTTGAAATGTATTTACTTCCAGTTGAATTATTCCGTGGATGACCATACAAAATAACCCTTAACATTTACTTCATCACTACAAAAGGATGAAAAATACCATAAATAATTACCTGAAGGAAGAATAGCACATATTCTGCTATTGTTCTATCGTTATGTAGTTGTTCTTGGCTATCCAACCTAACAGCTTCATAATAATTCTTCCAAAATTTAAATGAAAGGAGCAGTCTATCTTTGAGAGCCACAATTTTGCTTACTCAATTGTTAATCGAGTATTCAAAAGGTGATTTTGAATATATCTTATTCTGGTAGTATCCACTCGAGATTTTAGGAGTGTTAAACTTGTATCATTTTTTTAAACAACGGCTGCAGAACAAGGTGAAATTATTGTCAGCTACAATAGCTAGAGTTGTAAGACTTTCTTTGCCTTATCTTGTAAAGGGGCCAAAAAGGAGTTAATGGATAGTAACTGGTTTCAGATCATTCCTCCTGGTCAGGTAATATTAGAGTTGGCAATTTGTCCCAAGTCCCAATGGGCTACCCATGCCCAAAGGAACTTTGGGCGGGATGGGTATTATAATTTGGTATTGGGTTTAAGTTGGGACACATCCCAACTATACCCATTAATGAATGGGAAAGGATGGGAAATACTTGGGTACCCATTGGGCTCAAATGGCAAGGGCTCCGTTTGGATTAGCTGTTTTTGGTAGGTGTTTTTGAAATATTTTATTGTAGCAGTGTATATGAAAAATTTTTACTATAAAATTTTTTTGAAATATTTGATATATTAATATGGATGGGATGTTTTTTGAGTTATTGTATATTACTGTAACATTGTATTTGAAAAACTTATTTTTTGAAAAAAAAGTCAATCCAAACGGAATCTTAGATTCAAAAATTATCTTTAACAATTTTTATAGTCATACCAGCGAATATAATCTAGTAGTCTTCCTAGTCATTATCCACAAGAATTTCCACCATTTCAGTTAGTTTAGACCTGTCATCCTTGGACAATGATAATGATAAATATTCAACATCCTAAGGACCTTGGCCATCTTGATATATGTTGGAATATGGCTGTATATCTATCTTTTCCTTTATTTGTTAATCCAATTTTTGGTGGGAATCTTGAGTATAAAGCACTTGCATGTTTATTTAATAAAACTAAAAGAAATTTAATAAATCAAAAATATAAAAATTATATAAAAATAAAAAATGAATTAAAGGAAAAAAAATATGTAGAAAATGGATTTGGGTATTGGGCGGGATCAATCTAAACCCATCCCAAAATGATCCCGCCCAAGTTAGTCCCAAAACACATATGGGTAAGGTTGGGCCCAAACCCATATGACTCGGTTCCATCTCAAACCCAAGCAAATCCCGCCCATCCCGCCCATTTTGCCACCTCTAGGTAATATATAGCTTGTTTTTATTTTTGTCTTGAGACATGCAATATAATTGTGCTGTATTTGCATTTGAATAGGCATTAATGTGGGCATGCAATCCTTCATTAATCCAAAGTCATGTACGAAACACTAGCTTGTTAGGAGACGAAAATCAGGTACATTTTTTTCTTCTTCACGCCTAAGTTTTATGTTACCTATTTGCTATGATTATGTGTTGTTGTGGCCTTTTTTTAATACAAATCTTGTGATGGTTTTGTAGTGAATGAACCAGATTTCAGCCAAGACCATTAAGAAATTTTATTCTTGAGAGGGTACAGATTTTTCAGATGGACTTTGCTAAAAAATTTTAGGATGATTTACGTTTCTCCGAAGGTAGTGTAATGCGTTTTGATTGTAAATCTGAACACAATCTCCTTAGTTTGCAATGGTTGGTGTTTACTTGTTTTAATGTGAATACTTTCAACATCCAAGTGCTCTTGGGTTTGTAAACGAGAAATTTCAATTCAAACCGAAGCTTTTGATAGTGATTTCAGAGCCCTTGATTTGCAGGTGATCATAGTCTCAAATCAAGTTACTAGCCTCTTGATTGTTTCAGTTTTCTGAACCCAAAGCCTTTGTGCTCTAAATTCAGTTCTTGGCCATGTAATCTTGTCATGCTTAGATATCCATATCTAGTAACCTGCCGCCTTAATTCTGGTGCGTAAGTATCAGTTATTAAAAGTTAGTAAATTATATAAGATCTGAGGTTGCCATTCTTTGTTTCGGCCAATTTGCATTAGATGGACTTTTGTTTAGTCCAAGTACTAAATAAATTGGTGAGTAGATTATTACTGATGCTCAAAATGAGTCGTTTCATCCTATTTTGAAATACCAGTTTTATATAAAATGTCGTGAGACATGTAGAATTTTGTTGTTTACTTCAAATTGGACTGGCTTACTTGATTTAAGTGCCGTGATTTCCTCAGTAAGCCATTAGTAGAGGTCCAAACAAAATGACAATGGAAGTTTTGAATATGGTTCCCGTGTTGCTCAATATGACTTTTGATATGCTTCACTTTTGTACAAGTTATTGAGCAATGTATGCCTTGATCAGGGAAAAGAAAAGAGTTTGAGCATTTGTCTGTCAACTCTTCTCTCTATGTGATCAAAGTAAAGAAGTTTATGTGCAGGGCGGCAATCTGTGCCTTATGGTGGGGGAAAAATAAAAGAATTTGAGGACGTGTCTGTCAATCTTTTCTGTGTTTGATCAAACTAGAGAAATTGAGGTGCTTCACAGCTGTCTGTACTTTTATCTCTATTTCTTTTAAGGGCTTTGAACCTTATGCAGTGATTGTGAATGGAATATGCAAGCAACTCTGTTTAAAGGTGTTCCCTGAGATGTCCACTGTTACTCGTGCTATTGAAATTTGTAACATTGTAGAACCTGTGGAATCCAGGACCAATGAGCCTATTGAATGGGCATGTCTGAAACGGGACCATAAAGTATATGCATTTTTGGCTCAAGGTATTGCCTCCTTCCCAAGAAAAGAATGCTTGTCTGAGGCACTTGGTGCTTCAAGCACTGACAATTACCCAGATGAAAGCATTAGAATACCCCGGAACCAAGTGACAGAATTGGTCAGAGACCTTCTTACTGGTCGAGCAAGGGTGAAATTGATTCTGCAGTCCCTGAGACATTAACGTATAAATTGATGGCCAAACTCTGTGTGATTACTGAAATCCGTATTCAACCATTTCAAGGTTATTTTAGAAGACTTTTCATTTTTGTTTGGGGAGGAGGGGGTTGACGGTGACTTCTTGTTTAAAACCTGTCTCTTTATTGGTAGAAAAACTTGATTTGCATTATCAGTGTACTTTCAGTTTGGTTCCCCCATATATCCAGCAAAGGCTGTAAGACTTTTGATGGGGGATTTGTATTGCTGGTATGGAAGCACAAATGGAGGGAGAAGTGTCTTCAGCTGCACAAGAATCTTGTCATGAAATATTGCTTGTCCGGATTCAGTATTACTAATTAACTGCGTTATAGGAGAATTGTTTGCAAAAGTTCAAGCTGCCAGAACCTGTCCTCTGTATTGGAGGGATTCTGCAAGTCCAGCTATTGGGTAGAGTGCAGAAACAAGAAATAGATAGTTTGTATTACATATGGTGAGTCCTACTTTATTATGATTTTTGTCGCTTGTGTTTGGTGCACAAGCGAGAGGGATTTTTCTCGCATTCACAGGTTTGGTGCAAGTATAAGAGGTTGGGAGCACATGATCCTCAACACATTACCCGGTGCTAGAGGGATTATGGTAAATGACTACGACTACGACGGCGAGGACGATGATTCAGATGACCAGTATAACTAAGTGCTTCTGCTTCTTGCTACGCTTTCTGGTTTTCTTATGCTCTGTTCCTGCTGCCCTTCTGTAAGCTCTGAAGCACAAGATAGAATTTTGGAATTTTGGATTTGTTGGTGGGAACTAGTTTCGACTTTCTTTGTCCATTCATCGTAACCGAGGAAACAATAGTTGTGGGGGTCTCGTAAATACCTTCAATGAATCCGGAAAAAGGCTACCAGCTTTAGGTACTATGAATTCTTTGGCATAAAGAAATCCAAGCGTTACTAGTGCATCAACCTTTCCTACTCTAACTATAATTAATGGCTAATAAAAGTCACCTTGGTACTTATCTCTTGAATTCTTAACTGTTTCAAAATTTAATAAAGAATTTTATCACAACCACAACACTTTTGAATTCAAAACTACAAACAGGCCTATCCTTTTTTTTAAAATTTTGGGTTAAAGTTAGCAAAAGTTCTACTTATTTGCACCTTTCCTGTTAAAATTAATTTTTGTTGCAATTTCCTATTTTAGTTATCCATTCGACACTAGTACGGGCATAGATACGGATTAAGCAACCAGTTTGAGGAATAATATTTTTTATTAAAAAAAATTAATTTGAATTGAATTAGCAATTTGATATTTTCACAAAAAAGTGTCATTTTTTTTTGTCCTTTTTCAAAAAAATTTAAGACAACTATATTTTAGTAATTGTTGTCATTGACACTTAATTGAAGTTCATTAAGAATAATTGAAGTTCTGATATCAATACTCTATTCAAATGTAAAAATTCAACCTAAGTAACAAAATAAATGATAGCTAAACAAATGAAATATGCGTTCAATTGATCGTGTTCAAACTACATCTTCTGTTAATAGTTAGTATATATGAAATTGTATTTTCCATTTGTAGAAAATTAATATGCATTTTATATCTACTAACGAATAAATTACCTATGTTTTGAACAAATCAAACCTAAACTTATGGTGTGATATGTAAATAGTTGCTTACATTTATACGTATGCCATCATCCTTTCTTTATGATGGAAATTTCTTTTGATTATATTTAGGGGTGGCAATTTGCGATACGACCTGAAAAAATGATATGAACCTAGCACGATATATATTGATTCGGATTGAGGTTTTGCGGGGTCGGGTCAGAATCGAGTCGAATGCGACGAACCCGAAAAGAAAATGGGTCTTATTCGGGTCAAACCGTGGGTGATCCGATACGACCCCCCGATCACCTGTTTATGAATTAAAAATTATTTTACCTAACAAAACTACGTTATTCTTTTTGTTTCAAAGGCATTAATCACTTAATCCTAAATGAATTTATTTAACTTATTTGAAGTTGAAATTATTATATTTAGAAAAATAATTTATTATATTATTTTTTACTTTTATACTGCTTTTATTTATTTTATATTTGGTTTGGAACAAAACACTTTTACGATGTTTTTAATTTATTTTTGATTTGGTTTGGGATTATTTATTTAAATTTTTATTACTTGATTATGTAATTAGTCTTGTGTGAATTACAAATTACAGTGGTAAATTAATAAATTAAAATTAAGTTTTGGGTCATTCGGGTCGTCCCGCCAACCCGACAACCTGGAATTTTCAGATTCGGATCAGATATCCTGACCCGTTTCGGGTTGGGGGGTCAAGTTCGGGTCAGCCAGTTTTCTATTATACCTGGGTCTCAACCCGACCTGTCACTCCGATTTGGACCCGATTGCCACCCCTAATTATATTGTCAAAAAAATAACATATTTTACAAATTATTCCAATTTATTTAGAAAATGTTACTAATTTCATTAGAAATTATGAAATGTAATCATGGTTTATTAATTTTTTACTAAATATAAATACAACATACAAAAGGAAAATATATTTGACTTTGTTTTACTTTGATCAGAAAAACTTGTGGTACAAATAACGAAATAGTGACAAGGGTGCAAATTTCAAATCAACAACCAACGTACACTTAATTACGCTAATTGTTTAGTTGACCAAACTAATATATGCCATAAAGTAACTAGACTTTAGCATTTATAAATTGGCAATTTTAGCAGTTTATATACCATTCACCTATAAAAATTATGATTATTATAAAATGACATTTTATAATAATTTACATACTATTTGCCAATTAAAAGTAAGTTTGATAAAAAAAATATATGCATATAAATCCATATTGTAAATGATACAAAATATATTTGAATCTCACGAAACTTAATCTATGGGTAAATTTACTATAGTTTTCAAAGATTATGCCACATTAGTACAAATTTAACTTTTATGCTTGTGACCTAGAAAATAAATTTATTAGAACACATAACCTCTGTAAATGATACATACATTTATTAAAATGCTTAAAACACATAACATTGATGAATGATACATACAATCATATATTATACATTTACGTTACCAACAATTACTAACTATAATATTAAGTTTCAATCATTAATAAAAAAATCTTAGCATTATTTTAAATAAACTTTCTACTACTTGTTTCATATAAGTTTCTTTAAGTAAAATAGTAAATTTATGCCACAAACTAGTAAGTCTTGATGATTAACCAAATTTACTATTCTATCAACAGGATTTACTATTAATCCGTGAAAACTTACTATTACTTGAACTAAACTTACTCTCCAAGAAGAAAGTTTCGAATATAGAGTAGTAATTTATTTTTTTTTAAAAAAAAGTAACTTTCATTTTTATTTCAATTTACTTTTTAAGACATAAATAGGATAACAGATTTCGTTACCATTTTCGATTTATTTTTTATTTGCTTTTAGCGACCATTTGATTATTTGATCGGTCTATCCATTTAAATAGGATAACACTTAAAAATAAGAAAGTAAGTTTTCTATCTAAAATAATAAGTTAACAGTAATAAATTAGTAACTTTTATACTTCAAAAGGTAAGTTGGAATAAATATTAAACTTACTTTTTAAATAAATAATTACTACTTTATTTCCCAAACTTACTTTTTAGAGAGTAAGTTTAATTCAAGTAATAGTAAGCTTTTATACATAAATAGTAACTCTTACTAATAACATGGTAAATTGATTAATAATCCAAACTTACTGATTTATGGGACACATGTGCTATTTTATTTTAAAACATATTTCAAACTAGTATTAGGAAGTTTATTTGAAATAATGATAAGATGTTTTATTAATAATTAATTCTTAGTACCTTAGTTAGTAAGTACTCATAATATACCTATATGATACCTGATTATAGGTATAATTTAAAAAAATTATTTATATATTTTAAAATACTATGAAAAATAGTTTGACTTTTCACATAATCTTGTAAAATATGAAATAAAATTTTGTCGTATTATAAGCTTTTAATCATTTTCAATTTTTGAAAGGTTTGAAAGTTCGAATAACAATAACAACAAATCTTACTAGTTATATATAGAATATTACTTGTTTATATATCAAAATTTTTATAATTTAACACCTATGAATATAATAAGATGATAAAGTTTTAATAAATTTACATCTGAGACACAAGAAATAATAAGAGTAAAAGCCTAAACAAAATGAGAAATAATATAATAATAAAAATGACAAAACTAGTATAACAATTAATATAAGAAAATCAGCATGATCTTGATTTTTTTCCTTGGGAGATTGTTCATAAGAATGGGATCCAATAATTATAAATGAAAATCACATGCATGTATAATCTATTGTATAATTTAAATTAAATTTAGTTCACCTATAAAATGGTCCTAAAATAATTAGTACACTATGATAAATGTTATTTTAACAAAAAAAAAATTTTTAACTCAAAAATTTTTTTTAACTAAAAGTCTGAAATATCCATGACATATGTATGAGAGATATTTTACCATATTTGTATCTCACATCTAATCATGAAAGTTAATTTGAGAAAAACTAATTTTGACAATAGAATTATTTTGAATTTAACCAACAAGTTGAGATTTTTTAAACAATAAAAGTGAAATATTTTGGGAACTTAGTTGTTTATTTTCCCGTAATAAAAAATTTAATATATGACAAATTATTCTTACATATTTTATAAGGTCATATGCAAAAAAAAAGTTTTCATAGTATATTTTAAATGCTTCAAACATATAACATTTATAAATGATACGTACAATTGTAAGTTTCTTTAAGTAAAATAGTAAATTTATGCCACAAACTATTAAGTTTTGATGATTAACCAAATTTACTATTCTATCAACAATATTTACTATTAATCTATAAAAACTTACTATTACTTGAACTAAACTTACCCTCCAAAAACTAAGTTTCAGATATAGAGTAATATTTTACTTCATAAAAAACAAAGTTAGTTCCATATTTATTCAAGTTTACTTTTTGAGACATAAAAGTTACTAATATATCGAGTTAACTTACTATTTTTTATGCAAAACTTACTAACCAGCATTTTATGTACTATATCATTTAGATGACCAGTACAACAGGTCATCAAATGGTCTCTAAAAGTATTTTTACCTGTTATATCAGGTAAAAATAGTTTTGTTACCATAACTATCGTTACTTCAGACTTTTCCTTTTTTCATATGTACATATGAGTTTATTGCCAAAATAACTCTTCTTCTAGAATATATACTCAAAGTAATTTAATTTTAAAACTTATTACCTTTGTGATCCTTTTTTGCCACTTAATTTTAAAACTTATTACCTTTGTGATCCTTTTTTGCCACTTAAGCTGCATATGTGTCAGGATAGAGATAAAAACATCTTCCATTTCTCTTTCTCATCTAATATTTTCTTCAATTTTCTCTATACAGTTTCCCACATTTTTTTCTTTCGTTATTTTTCCCTTGTCAAACATAATTTAAGAAGCCAATCTTTATATTAATAGCATCTAAAAAATATGTTTCGCAAGTCGATAATCTTAAGGTAGATGAAGATTATTTTCGTCTTTTCAAAGAGTAGGAAGGATAACATAAACAAATATGATAACCTTGAAATTTTTGTAATTGATTACAATTTTCGTTGCAATTTTTGGTGCAATTTTTGTATTTTTAAAATTATTTTTTGAAAAAATATATATGCAATAGGTTTGATACATTTAAAAAAATTCGGAGACCAATAATAGTAAGGTCAATAATGGTAAAATTTATTTCAGATAATTATAAGGAAATTATAAAAGTTATGCAATCTTCTTGTGCCTCTATAATAAAAAAAATTAAAATTTTAGTTAATGTTAGAAACTATAATCTGGATTAGAACTTTCCTTTCTTGTTATTCTACATGGCAATCAGGATAATTAGATGGGAACAATAATATCATTATGGTAATAAAATTTGAAAGTGAATCACATTGGAAATATTTTTTAGTAAGAGTGTTATTTTGGCAAAAAACTCTGTACATATAGGGATTGGATGAATTTGACCGTTCTTGACTTGCCGTGGGGCGCATTTGTTTCGAGTTACATTTAGCTAATATATGTCAGCAAAACATACCACTAGGCACCTTGAGGTTTGCTTCCATCTTAATTCGTTTTCATTCTTGTACTAAATTTGCATTTTTAAAGCAAATGTAGAACTGGCAATTTGAGGAGCATTTAGTTGACTTCATTCATGAATTTGTGGATAAAAGGGCGGTGAAATGAAATCACATGATACTGTGGTAGCCTTTTATTCTCATCCGTAAAGTTTTAAAATGAAGGGCACACTGAGATGAAATTACAGATTCAACACAACTTAGTATGAGCTGAAAGCGCATTGAAATGAGATTACAGATTGAACACAATTTATTACTACTCTTGAGAAGATTCGGTTGGCTTTAGACTATGTGTTTTTTCAATCTTAAGATGATTTGAGCTAAAATCGCAGTGACATGAAACTACAGATTGAGCATAATTTATTTATTACTCTTGAGAAGATCCGATTGGCTGCAGACTCAGTGTTTTTTCAAACTTGAGATGATTTGATTGGCGTTAGAATCTGTGCTTTTCAATCTTCTTCTGGAGTTCCTCCTTTTTGGCTCCAACAATCTTGTCTATCGCTTTTCCTTTCTTTAGTAGTATGAAAGTCGGCATTGCTTGAACTCCATATTCCTCAGCCACGTCCTGTTTACAGCTTCCAAAATTAGTAGTATCATATTGTACTTTCTGAAACTTGTACTATTCCCAACACCTATGAATTATTCTGGAAAAAAAATGGCAATATATTAATACTATTGATTATGAGAAGTGTGAACATACATCCAGCTCGTCCACATCAATCTTGACAAACTCCACATCGGTGTATTTAGCAGCTAACTCGTTAATGGATGGTTCGATGTATTGACAAGGGCCGCACCAGGAAGCTGTGAAGTCTATGACAATCTTCAATTTGGGGTTTGGAAACAAAAACAACAGGATCAGTAATCAAGAATATGTAGACCCTAAGCAAAACGGGAACAGATGGAAGAGGTTTTCAATGCTTACCAGCTTGTTAGTTTCTTTGGAAGCTTCAAAATGGATCTTCCATTTTGCTGAGGAATGGAATGCAACGACCGGAGACTTCTTGAGTGCCATAGATGAATCAATATTAGCTTCTTGCCATGCAGAGACGTTGGCTCCCATGTCTCTTCTTTCCAAAAGTAGATGACTGAGAAATTACAAGCGTGTGAAATTCTTTTCTTTCCACTTGGGTCTATGAAAGGCCTTCTTTGGATGGATTTGGGACTGTGGTGAGAGGTGCATTTTATATTTGGTCATGGAACATATTCTTCCAGCTGATCGAGAGCCCTTATTAGTACCGAGTATTATGCCCACCGTTCAAATTAGACAAGGAATAAATATATAAACTAACATTGATAAAATTAAGCTTTCATCTCAAGCGCTCTTAATTCTCAAAACTAACATCAAGTGGTGAAAAGTGGATTACCACTTTATGCTCATATTCTTCTTGATGTATGCTCTGTTTCTCTCCGTTAATTAATAATATGTCAGTGGAATTTCGAGGTTCTGTTCTTCCTAAGTAGGAAGTTCCATATATCTAAAAATGGTTGGTACTCTGTTCCTGAGTCTATAACTATGAATGAGACATGATAATGTAAGTGGAAGTAAAAAGGAGGTATTAGCAATCCCATGCAGCTATTAGCCTTAAGGAATGTCAAAGAATTCATTTCACCTTCGAGAGTATTTGATTCTTAGACACGCACACAATCTACACAAAATTAAAGTATGCATGGTCATGGTGAATGTCGAATATAAGAATGAAAAAACTAAACTTGATTATTATTTCTCCACTCCCCCCCCCCACCCCACCCCACCCCACCAAGCTAAGAAAAAAATTGTCTGTGATTTTTAATCCTGGCATATATGCCATTCATTCTCGCATACAAATTAATCAGGTGTATGTAAGTGCCTCAAGGTAATTGAGTTCTTTTTTTTTTTTTTTAAAAAAGGCTGAAATAATTAAGTTAAGTGATGCTCATATGGTAGTTGTACCTAAAATAAAATGATGCTACTTTTTATATCAGAAAGCAACGTCGATCATCCTGATACACAGATTGTGCGCCAGCCGAAATTCCGGCCGCCCGAAAGCGAGATCCTCAGTGATGTCTCGTTTAAGTCGTATCTTGGGTTCCCATCACCCTTTCTTTTGACGCCAGCCACCACCAAAAATTCAACCGCTAAAAGGTAAGGTACCCTTGGACGGCATTCTCCTAAAAACGACGGCTTTGGACTCTCCTAATATGCTCTAAGTCACTATTCACACCTAGCACGAATAACTTCATAAGGACGTTATGGTATAGATTGAGTCTCATTTGAAAATTTTTTTGAAATAATTATTGTATCCTTTTTGTGGTGTGTGAAAGGAAAAAAAATAGTTAAAAATGTTATTGCAGCACAAATATTTTAATCATTTCAAATAATTACATATCCAAACGCTCCCACTATACTAACGACAAAATCACATAGGTCAAAGAATGCAGAAGGGAAATCAGACTTTGGATTGGAAAAATTTTTTTTTTTCTTTTTTGGGTCCTTTCGCCATGGGGAAGTAAAGGTCATTAAAATTTTTTCTTTAGGAAGAAAAAGCATGGGCTAAGGGAGGTATAACATATATGGAAGTCGCAATGTAGTGACCATGAATACCTTCTTCTAGTTTATCCAAAAAACAAATTTACGTTATTTCATATTTTACTACACAGAAAAAAGTTTGTAGATATACGCAGATACTATTGTTTGAATTAGTTATTTTTGGAAATATTTTTTGAAAAATTTTACTATAACAATATATACGAAATTTTTTTTTGAAATATCTAATAGATTGTATGAATGAAATATTTCTGAGTTATTGTGTATTATTATAATATTATATTTAAAAATTTTATTTTTAAAAAAATGACCGATCCAAACGGACAGGCTCTGTTTGAATCCAACATCTCCAAGATTGTGTATTATTATAACATTTTTCCTTTCGTTGTGTTAGCATGAGGGATGACTGGTGCACGAAAAGGCATCATAACTAGGAAGCGAAACCTTTATCCTTGTGCCCAACTCGTACACAGGGCAGGGCACAAGAGGTCTGAAAGGCATACATACAAGTTCCAAATAACTTTCCAATTTGCCAGCAAATTCATGGCATCGTTTCGTTTTATGTGCAAGTAAAAAAATTAAAGAAGAAGCTATTCTGAGTCGAGAAGCTGAAAAAGAAGTTTCAATCTATACATGAAGAGCAAGTGGCTTGCACGACTTGAAATCACCACCATTCATTCCCCTAGGAAGTCAAATTGCAAAATCAATGCTATGGCATCCACCTTCCGTATCCAATAACTTGTGCTAGAACATCACGTAATTCACAATGCCATCCAAGTCCGTGTGCAAAACCGCAGTCTGCTGCTACTAATATTCCGCATTACCCAACAAATCAAAATTACGAATGGGAACATTACTACTCGGTCTTTCTAAAACCTACCACATGAACTTCCATGAAAAATGTGTGAAACTGAACTACGACATCTTAGAATGCTTTGCATTACTTCCTACAGAAGACCAATAAAATAGAACAAAGAAAGGTGAAGAATAAATCTGGACAGTAATGGCCAAGTATATTTGGTCAGTTGTACTGGTTTTATCTCTCAATTCACTTGAAAAAAAGTCCTAAACTTGAGACTGTATCAAGGGATCCACAAGCTTCCTTGCAATTTATCAGCATTATTGTAAGCATGCCACCTCCGATCAGTATCACTAACAACAAATTTCTAGGTCCCTGCCTCCTTCGACTCGACAGCATTTAACAAGTACTTCACATGCCTCTAAACAAGAATAGACTGAGAAGAATGACAAAGTGAAATGCACCAGAATACCAAGAAATTAGCCAAAACAAGGGGAACACACACACACACACACACACAAGGCGAGATGCAAATATATAGCAGTTGGAGAAGCTAAAGTTGACCTTTCTATTTTAAACCCCATAAATAATCTGTTTATCATACTACAAAAACAGGGTTCTGGATGGCATTCAAGGGAACAACATCCAAATAGTCCTTGAAGTCCAGACAAGTTTCATAACAGCCCCAACCCACCCACCACCCACACACACACACCCCCCCCTCCAAAAAAAAAAAAAAAGAAAAAAGAAAAAAGAAAAAGAAAGAAGGAAATGAAAGGAGACTACCAGACCCTTGAAGCATCAGCCTCATGAATCTGCTACAACATAGCCAGCTTGACTGGCATGATAGTTGTAGTTCCCATTGAAACCCCTACCCCCTCTTCCTCTGTAATAGTTGTTCCTGGGATAGTAAGTACCAGGCTGGTCATAGTGCTGGTTGCGGCCATTCTGATAGGCCCCTCCCCTGCCGCGCCCTCCACGGCCATTAGCATATCCCCTACGGCCGCTTGCACCCACAGTACGACCACCTCTGTAATTTGGATACGATCTTCGAGGAGCATAATTTTGCTCCTTGGGCTCATACTCCTGCAAATTTTGTGCTTGATGTGTGGTGGGCTCATTTTGTACGGGAAGTTCAGAATAGTTTTCAGTCTCCCCCTGCCAAGCACGATTATTAAACGTACCATCAAGGAACAAACAAAAGGTAAAAAAAATCTTTGGGAGGAAAGACTACCTGATGAAATTCTTCTGCAGGGCTCAACTGATTATCATATGATTCATCTTCTTCAGCATTTGCTGTCTCTTCTTCCTGTATAATCCATAGAGATTTGAAAAGAGCAAATTCAATTCATATTTATTGAGCAAGGGCATGTAGACAAAGTGAATTCACCCCCACAAACAACCCCCCCCCCCAAAAAAAATAGAAAAACACAGGAAAAGGTGAAAAAGGTACAGCATAACCGAAATAAAATAGTGGGCTCACTAAAATGCTGGAACCTCTTATCATGTTGTGTGAGAGAGAGAGAGAGAGAGTCATATTTTTAAATATATAATCCAGTAATCTAAACGAAATATGCAATGAAATTGCAGATGTTGAACGTTCATGGGCTAGACCACACATTATAGGTTGTACCTCCATGTAGCAGAACTATGATAGGCAACAAAAATGCATCCCATGCAAATAGTAGTATAAACAAAGTGTGAACAACCAAGCCCATGCAACAGCAAAAGGATGCTTGTGCCTTTCATTGAAGAGCAGTTTAAGCCAAAATAAACTAAGCATCCAGGGTATAACACCCCAGCCTCCATTACAATACTAAGGAAAGCATAGGCCAGTCTAACAACCGTACCTGAGTCACAATTCGCAGCACTCTATTACACAATCCATGCATGCTAAAAATGAAAAAACAACAAATTTCAGAGTATCAACCCAATCAAGCATAACCACATCTCTTACCTTCTGTTGATACTGCACCACAGAACCTTCGACTTGGACTGGCATGACAGATCCATGCGCTGGCACTTGAAAGGAACCATAGCTGCCAGCAGCAGCTGCCACCTCAACAGGAGCCTTCATCTCTGGTGTTGTAGTGAAATAGTCTGATGCCATGATCTTGTTTAGTTTCCCCCTCAATCCAGAATCTGCAAAAATTCCAAAAAAGCCATTACAACAAACAGAAGTGAAATGCGAACCAGTAATTATAAAAGTATATAACTAAAATTAAACAAAAAATTGGAGCAAAAAGGGGAAGAATTGTAACTTCATTCAATAGCCTAGAATCACCAAGCAATATAACAATAAATGAAATGCACAAAACACAAAACCAAAACTCATTAAAGCAATAAGCAGGATAACAGCATTGAAAACAGATAAGCTAGACACACACATATTACATGTTCATTCCACAGAAAAATGAGAAAAATTCATCATACATGTCAAATAAGGGTTAGATCCAATGGGCTGATCAGACTTAGCAAGCCAGAGCCTGGCATGCTTAACGCACAGTTGCAGTGCATTCTGATGGGACAAAGTCCAATTCACAGGCCTTGAAATTAGCAGGCTCCCAAGCATAGATATGAGGGTTAGATCCATCTCACTAACAGCCTCCCGCGCATTACTGTCATTGACATTAGTATATGCCAAACGTCACTCCCTCTCACTCCTAGTTGCCCAAAAATCAGGTCTACGCGGAAAGCTAAACACCGTCGCAAAGTACAACAGCCTTATAATTTCCTCAACCATGGAAAATTTTTTTTCAACCTCCGATTCCTTTAATTCCTTTTGAAGGGCAGCACAGACTGGTGATTTGAGCTTTAATACTCAACGCCACTTTAATACTCCTAATTTATAATTTCTTCTCCGAACCCACTTTAATACTCAACGCCCCTTTAACACCTAAGGTCAGCTAACTGGATTACTGGGTTTTATTGGACCCTTGCCCACCAATTTACAAGCTCTTCTCACCTTGTCAACTAATTTACAAGTTTTTTTTTTTAACTCACTTTAATACTCAATACAAACCTATCTTAACATCTAAGGTCACCTCTACTCCTAATTATGGACCCACTCTTTTTTGAAATCCAAACTGAATTTTTTGAATCCTTGCCAACCCTCGACTTCTTGGTCTAACACCAATCGGATCCTTGTCAAACCCTTGGCGCACTTGGTCCAACAGAAGCCAAACTCCCCAGCACTTTGACATTTTAGTCCACCATCAAGAAAAAAATTTTCACCGGTCCAACTTCGAGAAGAACCCACTTACCCATGAATAGCCCAATATATAAGGAAAAAGTGTCTCGAAAGAGTCTACCAAAGATCTCAATATGTAAATTAGGAATCCAACTCTGACCCAAAAACTAAAGTTATTAGATCTCGAACCTTTACTTACATATTACCCTTTCCTTTCCATCTCTCAAATCAATGTGGACATAATCTAATATGGTAAATAATGGTGCATTGCTAATTCTTAGGGATGGCAACGGGGCAGGTTTGGGGCTTGAGATCACTCCCCCGTCCCTCGTCCCGTTGCCCAAAAATTCCCCCTGCCCCTGCCCCCGCCTCTGTCCTCCCACCCCTCGCCTCGCCCTACTTCCCCCATGAGTGCTTGCGGGTGATAATTTGATTTTTTTTCTAGAAGCATTTATTCAATATATCGAAGCCAAATTCAAAAAATAAAATAAAATAAGGAGTTGAAAAAGTGAAAAATGAAATATGAAACAAGAAAAGTGTTGATATAAAACACCAAAAAAATTTAGAAACTCAATCGAATTCTATAGATAACATTGGGAAATACTCATAAAATGAGTAACATACTTGTGCCAAATATCAACTAAGAATTTGGATAGAAATTGGATAAAGGTTATATTTAGTTGTCAAATATTCTAAATTTATTATTATTAGATTATATAATATATTATATTTATTTATATTAATAAATTGAAGTGGAGGATAAGACGGGGGATGGGGCGGGAGCATTGTCCCCCATCCCTCCCCCCGTCCCATTTAAAACGGGAGAGAAAAATTCCCCCATCCCCGTCCCATTATTTCCCCGCGGGACGAGCACCCACCCCCATTGTCATCTCTACTAATTCCATGCATAATAATACTTGAATGAGGTACGCGGTTATCTGGCAAATTAGACGACACCATCTTCGAACAAAATAATGAGAGGATACCATGGAAATATATATTATGAATACTACAATGTTTATTGTTTAACGGGAGCCACTTCTCAATGGAGTTGAGGTAAAACTTTTGTCCCAAGAAAAAAGGTCTTTAGAAAGTAAAACCAACTTCGGAAGATATCATCAACCATCAGTGAAAAAATTAATCTTTGGAATATTTGTACATCACAAAACTACCCAACTAATATTATTTAGTCACTCAAAAAATGCCTATTTTATCGAGAAAATTAATAAAATTTCTCTGCCAATATAGAATGTTAGTGAATTATCTGCAAGATGATAGTTTTTCATTTTTATTTCCTGATTTCAATAGTTTTATGAGTATTGTGATATATCAATTTTGAAAGTTTTTCATTTTCATTTACAGATTTTATTATTTATATGAGTATTGTGGCATCCAACTTTCACCCTGGATGATATTGTTAATATGGTCACTAAAAGTTTTATCCTTATATTTCGCTCTCAAAAATTTCCAAGATATAAGGTTGAAATCTAGCTCAAAATGATGCAATTTTCTCTAGAATTCAAAGTTGAAATAGTGAAGATAACTTTAGAACAAGCATTTGTGCCTAGCGTAGGAAAGATTAATTCTCATCTATATTCATACTTCTTTTTGAGGGAAAGAAACAAGTTTTTTCGAGAGGAAAATGGAAGGGACAAAAAAATAAAATACGAAAATATTTGTGCCTAGCGTCAGAGCGTGCTCAGCTCCTTCCTTTGTTCATGCAAATTCACATATTTTCTCCGATCTCAATTCAATATTGTCCAAAAAATAAACAGCGTTGTGATTAAATTTGTAAATTTCCGTAATCCAGGACTACTCCTAGTCCAAATTAATCTAGCTATTAGTATCCGAGTCGTATTGCAGTAGCTACATACAATTTTAGATCAGTTCGAAATCAAGAGATAAAGATGGAACCCCAACAAAATCTTGAAAAAATCTCGAAATTTTCTCTCGTCACGGACCCTATATTAACCAAAATTCGTAAACCCTTTTTGTTTCCAAATACAACCCTTCTTCCCTGACTATCGCCCCACACTTCTCTGATCAAAAGAGTCTTGAGAAATCATGGCATCTGGCCACGAAAGCTTCCCGCAAATAGAGGCCTCAGCCGATACGTCGACTGCTGTTAACGTTATTACCAGTCCCGGTGCCCATGCCTGCGCCCATCATCTGAGGAAAGACCATGAAAATGTCTTGTCTGGACTGAACAACACTAGCACGACATTGTCCAGCCCTAGTGATTCAAGACTCGTGGACAATGGTAACAAAAACCACAATGTCGTCAAGGACGATGATGATGCTTACAACAACGACGCTATAGATCGTGACAAGGACTACTTTGATACTTTTCCACCGGGGTATCGCTTCTGTCCGATGGATAGTGAACTCATTGTTTGTTACCTGAAGAAAAAGATTCTGGGCGAGCTTTTACCCAGGAATCAGATTAGAGAAGTTAATCTTTATCGCCAGAACCCTGATACAATATCAGGTTTTTCTTTTTCGTTCTTTTTTAATAATTTTTCTATTTTTCCTCAAGTACGCTTTTTTACTATATAATTGATTTCGCCATAACCCTGATTGTTATGCATGCATCAGGTTGGTCTAAATCGAAGTTCATTCGATTGACATGCACTTACTTTTGTGATGATATCTGGCATGGGGTTTTAGGGGTTTTACTTTAAGGGTTTTAGGGTTTCTGTTTTAATTAAGTTTTTACAGTGGATAATTATTAGTGCTTATTTATACATGTGTCCAACTTTACTTGTTCGTAGGCCTTGTTTATCACTGGCATGTTTGCTGCTGTATCTGGTCTAGCGACGTTGTATTCGCATTAACTACTATTCCTGTTCAATAAATAAATACATGCGTTTAATTCCCTCCTATCAAAGTTTTGAATTCTTGCAAACATGCATTACTATTTTGTTATTATACCCGAGAGAGTACTAGGGAAGTTGTGGACCATTAGTTCTCCGGCAGATTTATTTAGTCCCCTTTTTAGTCTATTTACGTGCTTTACTATATATCTTAATCCCTTTCTCTTTTCCACTTTAGGTCACAATCCTTGTTTGCTTCTGAGGTTTCTGACCGTGTTAAGAGCTTACTACATTCACGTTTAGTTTTAGATGTTGTCTTCTAAATTATTTCACTGACAAGAAAAGTGAAGATTTTTCCTTTTTTCTTTTAGGTGTTTGAAATTTTATCCCTGACAGTTACACACTTAATTACCTGATTTTTTTTTTTTTTTTGTTTTGCGAGAGTGATCATGCACTTTACTTGTATACCACACTAAGAAAAATACAGATTTCTCTTCCATGTGGACCTTTTTATGCTACCAATTGTGTATGATAGGAAGATTTTCTACCGCAATTTTCTTTTTTAAAAATCTTTCTTGTTTTATCTTCTCTATTTTAGGGAGATATCCAAGCATGGGCGATAATCAATGGTTCTTTTTCACACCGAGGGATAAAAAGTATTTGAACGGTAGTCGCCCAAATCGGGCTGCCGGTACCGGTTATTGGAAGGCCACTGGGGCAGACAAGAATATCCACTGCAATGGTGTCACTGTTGGTGTTAGGAAGACATTGGTTTTTTATGAAGGCAGACCTCCCAAAGGTGTGAAGACAAGTTGGATTATGCACGAATACAGGGTTTTAGGACATCATAAAAGCAAGAGTGCAAATGACATGAGGGTAGGTAACATTTACATAATTCTTAATCTTTTCCTTGAGTAAGTACTTATTAACCTTCCTTTTCTAATGTTATATATATATGTCGTACGTAATTGTTCTTCATTGATACTATTGTTTATTCTTTGGATCTAACGTGTTATTCTTGTAGCTTGATGATTATGTCCTGTGCAAGATTTATAAAAAGAATCACAAATCTTTCAAAGCTCGGCAAAGGAATGATGAAAATCCTGGTTCATTTAATCAAAGCAATGATGGAAATCCTGATGATGAACTTGGAGAAGAAAAGGGCAGTTTATTTGATCCTCCTCCCGGTAGCAATGAACAAAGTGGCTGCCCTTACACTTACCAAGCTAACTACACCTATCCTCATTTGGAATCTTTTTATCAATATCCGCCATCAGAGCAATTTCCAATGCTTGCGGGCATTCAACCACTATCCATCGAACCTGCAACAAACCCAGACATTGCCAAATACATCAGTAATTTTCCACCGCACTACTATCATCACGGGGCCAAACCTATCAGCAGTTTTATGCATCCATCTTCGTTCCTTCCAATACCTCCTGTCAATCCAGCTTTGTACCCTCCCACACTTACCATCAATGCCCCAAACTTAAAAGGGGGTACATCAGTTTTTAATCCTGTTGGAGGAGGAAATATTGGTGATATGGTGGTACAAGATTATTTGGATTTACCGATGGACTTCATTGATTATGGTAATACAAATTCTGTGGATCCTTACCTTGACTTGGACAAACTCTCCTCGCATGGCTTTGAAAGTCCTTCGATGCCTCAAGATTCGCATGGCTCCCAAGATTCTTGAAGCAACATAGATCATCTTTATACTGACGATATATTGGTTAGGAGTATATATAGCTACTATTAGCAAACATTATCATTATTGACTCTATTTTCAGTTATTTTTACTTTGTTTTTCAGTTGCCACATTTTTCTTCATATGTACATATAGGGATTGGATGAATTTGACCGTTCTTGACTTGGACGTGGGGGGCATTTGTGTCGAGAAGCTGAAAAAGAAGTTTCAATCTATACATGAAGAGCAAGTGGCTTGCACGACTTGAAATCACCACCATTCATTCCCCTAAGAAGTCAAATTGCAAAATCAATGCTATGGCATCCACCTTCCGTATCCAATAACTTGTGCTAGAACATCACGTAATTCACAATGCCATCCAAGTCCGTGTGCAAAACCGCAGTCTGCTGCTACTAATATTCCGCATTACCCAACAAATCAAAATTACGAATGGGAACATTACTACTCGGTCTTTCTAAAACCTACCACATGAACTTCCATGAAAAATGTGTGAAACTGAAATACGACATCTTAGAATGCTTTGCATTACTTCCTACAGAAGACCAATAAAATAGAACAAAGAAAGGTGAAGAATAAATCTGGACAGTAATGGCCAAGTATATTTGGTCAGTTGTACTGGTTTTATCTCTCAATTCACTTGAAAAAAAGTCCTAAACTTGAGACTGTATCAAGGGATCCACAAGCTTCCTTGCAATTTATCAGCATTATTGTAAGCATGCCACCTCCGATCAGTATCACTAACAACAAATTTCTAGGTCCCTGCCTCCTTCGACTCGACAGCATTTAACAAGTACTTCACATGCCTCTAAACAAGAATAGACTGAGAAGAATGACAAAGTGAAATGCACCAGAATACCAAGAAATTAGCCAAAACAAGGGGAACACACACACACACACACACACAAGGCGAGATGCAAATATATAGCAGTTGGAGAAGCTAAAGTTGACCTTTCTATTTTAAACCCCATAAATAATCTGTTTATCATACTACAAAAACAGGGTTCTGGATGGCATTCAAGGGAACAACATCCAAATAGTCCTTGAAGTCCAGACAAGTTTCATAACAGCCCCAACCCACCCACCACCCACACACACACCCCCCCCTCCCAAAAAAAAAAAAAAAAAAAAAAAAA